>NC_083732.1:78595332-78916165 GCF_028564815.1 Eubalaena glacialis
AAAAAGTTACAGCTTCTCTATGACGCCAGGGAACTCGAGCTGTCTGCCCAGAGTGACAACCCTGACTAGTGTGGTCCTCAGAGCAACAGTGTCAGACCAGGCGGAAACTTCTTCGAAACAAAATCTCAAATCTCATTAATCAGACTCTACCGATGGGATCCAACAACCTCTGTTTAAACAAGCTTTCTAAGGAAGATGGATGCAAGATCAAGTTTGGGCCCCGCAGCCTTAGCTGTTCAGAGGAGAAGAAAAACCAAAGTTTCGTCAGAGAAGAAAGACCTACGGTCAGGGAGTGGAAATCACTTGCCTAAGGTCTAAGGCATAATTCCTATGAAGAAAGAACAGAAATGAGTAACTGCTCTGGGAGATCCGGGAAAGACCTAAGGAAAAGGGGGAACCGAGTTCCCACTTTATGCTAAAGGCATTGGGAACTGGCAAGACTGAATTTAAGTGGAAAGTACAGTTTTACTGGAAGTTTTACAGAGAAAATTGGGTATGTGTAGGAGTGTCAGGGAATATGAGAATTCCTTAACATAAAGTAATGCAATTATATTTTGTCTAATTCAATTTAAGTAAATGATGGGTTAGATTTAACATCATCTCATACATCAAGAGTGCAAATGAAAGCACGATTTTCCTTTGCATTATGTGCAGCACCTGATTTGATCTGAGGATAATTATAAGAACGGGGGGCAGGGGGGTGGGTAGCTAAGGCTTATAAGACCAAGATAAATGAGAAAGCAAAAGAAAAATGCCTACATACGCCTTGGTTTGAAAGAGTCAGCCCGACCCTAAGGGTTTCTTTATTGTGCTTGAAATGATTAATCAGTTCATGATCAACTTTCAGACCTTTAATTTCATTTCCATGCATGTCATCTATAATCTGCTATGTTTAAACTACAACAAAACCATAATGAAAGTGACATCAAATCACATTTTCCTTGCCTTTACCGAACATGTTTATCACACGTTATGGTACATGTTTTACAACAAAAAACTTTTCCTTAGGAAGAACCTTATTAACACAACTTAAAAATCTAACAAAATAAACATGTACAAGCACACAGGGCTCACCATGTACTGGAAGAACATCATAATGCCTCATAGTAGACATTTACTGTCTTCATTTAACTGATAATAAAAGAAAACAGGCATCTGCTGCTCCCTTTGCCTGGATTGCCCTACTCTGTCTGCTTGGTCCATATCTCATATGTTTTAAAACTCACTTCACTTGATCCTCGTTGAGTATTTTAGAATTCAAAGAATTTATCTAACTGCTGGCTGTGATATTCGCCATCAGCTGATGTATTTCAAGGCCACTGCTGCAGAAAAGAATCTTCTTACATATTAACCCTGTGATGCTGCTAGGAAACCAAATCAAAGTTTTCTCTACTTGAGGGAAAGAAAAAGCAGGACGTTTTAAAAATCTGGTCCTATACCCACATCCATCTTTCCCTATAGAATGAAGTAGTGCCTTAGTGTAAACTATGAGAATACTCTGTATAAGCAATCTCTTAAACAGAAGGGGACAGTCAAGCTTAGCACAGAGCCTGGAACAGAGCAGACACTTAGTAAATCCTGGCTGAGTCAAGGCCACAATTTTAGAAAGTCTTTTATTTTCTTTCTTTTTAAAAATACTGAAATATTGATTTCACCTCACTCTCTAAATATCAGGTGTATCAACCAATGCTTGATGTTGTGTAATGTTTCTATTTAAAGAAAAGAGCCTCTGCAAGCCCAGGAGAGCAGTTTCACAAAATATCTATTAATTATTTGTGGCTCAGGTCAAGGGTCTCTCTTCTGGGAAGGCTTTCTCGGTATCCTTGCTTTCTGGATGTATAAATGAGGGAGGGAGTGAATGAATGAATCTGCCTCTGGTGATCTAGCTTGGGAAATAGCAGAGCAGAGATCTGAACTCAGTTGTAACTGACTTCAAAGTCATGCTATGTCCGCCAGCTCTCTGAACTTCCAATTTCTTAACACGGCTGGGCAATAAGTCAATAAAAGGGCCATTCACTTTTAGTAGAAGATATAGTAAGCTACTAGCTCCAGATGGAATCAGCAGGCCGTTTCTTCAGGTTTAAACCTGAAGGTACCACAGGCAGGGGTATCATCTAAAATAGAGAGGCAAAGTATAAATAAAGAGGCTTAATATACTCAGAAATCATATACTGAAATGTAAGTAAGAAATAAATTCTAGAAGAGTTGATGTGAAATGGAAAAGAAAATTAAAACAAATAAATACAACAGATGAAATGGATCCCCTGATCCAGCAAAACATCTAAATAAGCATTTCTCAAAGTGGATTCATGGCAAGTTAATGTTTCTTATACAACAGGAAAGTCTGTGGTTACGTAAGTTAGGAAAGCATTGAATTGGACACGTCTCTTTCATTGCAGGATGTCTCTAAGCCTTCGATATACAAATGTGCACTGTAAATCCCCAAGGGTATTACGTAGTGCTTCTCAATCCAGAACTCTTGTCAAAGAACAAGGCATGGGATTCGTGTTTCAAGGAAAACTTAGGGAAAGGTGTTTCACACTCTGATGCGCCCGCTCCCAGGCAAGAGGGAGCGGACGCACCGGGTGCAGCCCGACCACTGACCGCAGGCGCACGGGGTACACACGGCTCCAAGCACCCACCTGGAAGGTGCACGTGGAGCCTGAAACCCAGCCACACTCTCTCACTCATCCGTGCTCTCCGGCACTGGCTGACATCAATCAGCCCAGGAGAAGGCTGGCTGGGCTGTAGTACCTCTGCCCACGAGTCTAGGCTGGAGGGAGTGGCCCTGTCTGAGGGCTACAGAAAGTGGAGGTGAGGAGAGATCAGAGGCAACGTTCTGCAGAGGAATCCAAACCAGTTCAAGACACAGCATGTAATGTGAAGCAGGTAGGTGGAAAGGCAGAATCCAGAGAAGAGGCCTTGCCTGGGATGGCAACAGGAAATCAAGAGTGGAAAGGGGCAAAGGAGTGAGAGTGAGGCTGAGTTTGGCAGAATTCTCTGAGCCAAGGAAAGTACTTGCATTTGCTTTTCACAAAGTACCTCCAGATGTGGGCCTGGAGACGGAGCTCTGGGGGCTTCTGGGCTGTTGATTATCTCAAAACAGTGCTTGCCTTACTCTTGCAATATCCGTGCCACTGTTTTGCTTGCTGTTCTTTATTTTTGTTTTAAGTTTTAAAAATATATTTATGGACTTCTATCTATCTATCTATCTATCTATCTATCTATCTATCTATCTATCTATCTATCTATGGCTGTGTTGGGTCTTCGTTGCTGCGTGCAGGCTTTCTCTAGTTGCAGCGAGCGGGGGCTACTCTTCGTTGCGGTGCACGGGCTTCTCATTGTGGTGGCTCCTCTAGTAGTTGTGGCTTATGGGCTCAGTAGTTGTGGCTCATGGGCTCAGTAGTTGTGGCGCACGGGCTTAGCTGCTCCGTGGCATGTGGGATCTTCCCGGACCAGGTAATCGAACCCATGTCCCCTGCATTGGCAGGTGGATTCTTAACCACTGCGCCACCAGGGAAGTCCCACTTGCCATTCTTTAAATCAATACTTTTTACTTAAATAAGTTAAAAGTAAACTTTATGTTATACCCATAAAAGGAGGTCCATATCCTTCGAGAGGCAGGCAGTCCAGGGCACTGCTTGAAAGCACGGACTGTGGAGTGAACTGCCTGGGTTTGCATGCTGGCTCCAGGATCCACTGAGCACTCTGTGACTCGATTTTCTCAGCTGCTTAACAGGGATAATTATGGCTGCTACCTGGTAGGGCTGATGTGAGCAGTGAAGGAGGCTATATATAGATAAGGCAGAAACAGTACTGCTCACCAAATACTCCATTTGTTCCCGTCCACCTCCTGGGCCCCTGCAAGTGGGGCCAGGAACACAGTTTAAACCAAAGAACTAATCTATCAGGGAAAACTGTGACGAGTCTTCATCTGATTCTACAGTTTCTCTCATCCTCTGCACAGCAAACCTTGCTGAGACAGAGGAGCCTCCCTCTGCCTCGGTCTCTGAATCACTGTTACTACAGAGCAGACTCCCTCAGTAGACACGGACATGAGGAGGAAATAAACCTTTACTACGTTAAGCCGTGGAGATGCGGGGGTTAATTTATTACTGCAGCACATCCTCGCCTATCCTAGCTAATACAACATGCAAAGCGATTAAAACAGTGCATGTAGCAGGCACACCACAAAACACTCGTTGTCATTACTATTTGTATAGTAAACGTTAACCATAAAAATAATGAAAACTTTACCTGCCTGAAGGCTCTGAGGATAAGATCAGATCCATTTTTGTTTAAAAGAGATGCTGATAAGCAACTCTTAGGGGCATCCTAAAGCAGCCGGCACCAACCAGAGACTCCCTCCTCCAACAAGCGCTAATTTCTTTCTCCCCCTTTCCTCTTTCTTCTTTCCCTCCTTTTCCTTCCGTCTTCTCTCACAGATCCACAGCTCTAAAAACGTTAAGTCTTTCAAGCATCAAAATGCTGTTCTGTGAGTCTGTTTCAAGTGGAGTTAACACCTGACAGTCACATAACCACAATCACACACATTTTAAATGAAAAGTGTTATTCACTGCAAGTAAAACTCACAAGATGAAAATCAATCCTATTTCAAATGCATTATTTGAACTTCCTATTTAAAACATGTTTAATGTAAATCCTTAAAAGAAGAAAAAAAGGAAAGGAAAAACAAAACATGTTAAAATTTGGCCTGGGGATACCAGGATTTCTGTATATTGAATGTATTTAAGACAAGGTACACCTGTACTAATGAATGTACAATTCAAATCCTATACAGGGAATTATGGTTTAGTTATACAGTGAAATACTATGTAGCCTGTTAAAGTGATTCTGCAGTTTTATTTGTATGGTCATGGAGAGCTAACAAGCTTTAAAAACAAGTCTGCATGTAAAGCAATTATACTCCAATAGAGATGTTAAAAAAAAAAACAAAAAACCACTAACTGGAAAAGATATACGCACGCCCACGTTCATTGCAGAATTATATACAATAGCCAAGACATGGAAGCAACCTAAGTGTCCATCAGTGGATCAATGGATGAAGAAAATGTGGTAGATAGAGAGACAGATAGTGGAATATTATTCAGCACACAAAAAAGGAAATCTTGCCATTTGCAACAACATGGGTAGACCTTGAAGGCATTATGCTAAGTGAGATAAGTCAGACAGAGAAAGACAAATACCATATGATCCCACTTATATGTGGAATCTAAAAAAATTAAAACCAGCAAACTCATAGATATGGAGAAGATATTGGTGGTTGCCAGAGCTTGCGGATAGGGGGTGGGCAAAATGGGTGAAGGGGGTTAAAGATACAAACTTCCAGTTATAAAATAACTAAGTCATGCATATATACACTACCAAATGTAAAACAGATAGCTAGTGGGAAGCAGCCGAATAGCACAGGGAGATCAGCTCGGTGCTTTGTGACCACCTAGAGGAGTGGGATAGGGAGGGTGGGAGGGAGGGAGACGCAAGAGGGAAGAGATATGGGGATATATGTATATGTATAACTGATTCACTTTGTTATAAAGCAGAAACTAACACACCACTGTAAAGCAATTATACTCCAATAAAGATGTTAAAATAAATAAATAAAAACAAGTCTGCAAAATATATGTATAACACAAGCTTGTTTAAAAAAACAAAACTGATTTGGTAGCAAAACCTGACCTGACCTGAATTCACTTGGTGGTTAGCTTGGACTTGAACTGAGGTGGGACTCCTCACATATCCCACTTCATGTAACTATTCACCTGAGAAGTCACTAGGGGGCATTGCATAATATATGGCATATGCACCCTGTCAACCTTCTGGAATCTATAAAATTCTGAATTTTGAAAAACATCTAACCCCAAGGGTTCTGGATAAGAGACTGTGGAGTTGGATGTTACACACACACACACACACACACACACACAATGTGTGTGTGTTAGTGTATAAATTATCAGTATCTCTGTGTATAAATCTATGAAACTGTTTCAAAGGACAAACTATAATATTAGTATTCACCAAAGTTAGAATTATATAATGATCTTTATTTTCTTATTTAAAATTTCTGAAATTTTTACAGTAAACACATACAACTTTTACAATAGAAAGGAAAAAGAAAACCCTCCTCCTTCTTACCCATCCTCCCATTCATATGGACAGATCTCATTTCATGAAATGTCCTACAATACTAATTGGCAATGAAGCATGTCAGGACATAAGGGGATGGCTGGCAGATCAAAAGGTTAAACCTTCCGATTACGGATCACCATTGTGCAAAATGATGGGGTTTTAAAAATGTATTACATAATCCAGAGCACCCAGGGGTTACCAATTTACTACTGAGGAGACCCAGGCTTTCAGCACTTTTCCATGTTTCAAAGAAGAACCTGAGAAATAATCTGTTTGCTACAAACCTAGATCCAATCTGCACATTTCCAACCATTCTCATTTGAAGGGGAAAAAAAGAAGAAAAATTAAAAATTAAAAAAAAACATCCTTAACTCAAACCACAATACCCTGCAGTCAGAGACTGCAAACAGGAAATGCTACACAGCTGGAGAAATCTCGGCTTTGCTGCAACAGCTCTGAAGCAATATCTGCCCTCTAACTGCTGAAGGAGGTGCAGGCTCTTATGCAAGCTACAGAACTGTCCGAAGGCCTAGGGAAGAGAAGGAAGCAGAGGCACAGAGAGGCCTGGCCGGACTGGAATCCTCCCGGGCACCTACTATTTCAAAAGAGCGTTTACATCTATTTCTAGAACTGCTGCTACATTGAGGCTCTTAGGGCACGGTTTAAATGGTTTTCCTCTGCCCACTGAGAATCTATTTCAATCTACTTCTTTCCCGTCCCATTGTTGTGGTTTGATAATTAAACGGATGCAACGCTCTGCTGACTCCCTAACTTCTTCGTCAGCATCACAGGATGATGGCCTGACACTGGGGTGTAGAGCAGACCCAGCACTGTTTAGCAAGTAATGACTTTACTGCTTTCCTTGTAATAGTTAACAAAAAAGGAAAAGAAAAAGACTGAACATAATTTTGGGACTATATATTTAATCAAATGAAAAATAAAAATATTTAGAAACAGCTAAAATTCAAGATCATCCTGTTTTTCTTCTTCTTCTTTTTTTGTTACAAGGAAGCCTTAATCATTAATACATTAACTAAAGGGCACTTGTAAGTAGAAGGAACCAAATGTATAATGGCACGGAAGCAAGAAACAGCCGATGCTCCAGCAACAACAAATCATTTGCTGTGTCTGGAGCTGACTGATTACGAAGGCATCTTTGAACTGGAGGAAGAACAAGTCCAGAGAGACTGGTAAATCAACTAAAGAAATATTTCTAATAATTTTTTTAAAATGCCACTATCTACTAAGCAGATTATGAACTAAACCTACAAAAGATACTTCACAGAAAAGCCCACACGCTTAAAACCTCGCCACAAACATATTAAAAACATCAGCAAAATACATCACGCCCACATTTCTCTGGCCTCTCACCACTAAAAGGCAGCATTCCCCAGACATATTCAAACATGATGAACGGATTCACTTCTGGGAGGAAACAGCTAATCACCTTTTGAGAATAGTGACCACACAGAGGTCTTTAACTAGAGGTAAAAATTCAAAAGACAGAGAAAGACTGGTTTAGAAAACCTGCAACAGTTAAAAGGAAGTAGGAAGTGGTCTAAAGGAATAGTAGAGGTGAGAGTTTGGTTTTTGGTCTGTGCATTTGTTATATTCTGAAACTGTTATATAACAATAGCTATATTATTAAAGACTTTTTCCAACTTTCTCTCCCTGACTAGAATCTGATAATTTATTTTTATTAACCTCATTGTTTAAAAAAAATTATAGACTCACAAAAAGTTGCAGAAATAGTACAGAGAGGTTCCTTGTACCCATCAACCCACTTCTCTCAAGAGTAATATGTTACGTGTGCTATAAACCACATTATCAAAACCCAGAAATCAACACTGGTACAAGATGATCAACCAGGCTCCAGGCCTTACTTGAATTTCACCAATTTTTGCATGCACTTATTTTTTGGTACGTCTCTGTGTATATTTCTATGACGTTTTACCACATGTATAGATATGGTACAGCCACACCACAGTCAAGACAGAGAACTGTTCCGTCAACACAAAGGATCTCCCTTGGGTTCTTCCTTTATACTTAACACCCTTGACCCTGCCTCTAACCCCTGTTCTCTATCTCTGTAATTTTGGATGATTTAGACTTAAATCAGAAAAATACATAAATGGCAAAGTTATCTTGTTAAAAGTCACTGTTTTATGGAACTTCTTGTTTTTACTTTAAGACGTCAGAAGCCCACAGTGGTAGAAAGAACACGAAAGAAAGAGACAAAAGACCTTCCTGTATGTAGTTGGGCAGTTCCCACCGGACCGGCAAGTCCCCGATCCTATTCCTGCCCCAGTACCTGGATTCCCAGGTGCTGACAGCAAGCAGATATCTCAGCACTGGCTCTCACAACACGGAAGGGACGAGGCTGAACTGCCAGGGATGAGGGCTCTATCAGAGGGGGTTCTTTGGAAAGTCACATTCTCTCGAACTTCTAGTGAATAACTTTGTCCCAACCAGGAAAAGTGCATATGCTCTAATGCTGACACTAAGTGAAATCCACAGAAACACAAAGTTGCTTAGGACATGTGATTTCATCTATGTGAGGGGAAAAGTGCAGAGAAAGAGGACCAGGAAGACAAACCCGAAATATCAATGAAGGCTCTCTCAGGGTAAGAAGGATGTAAAAGAGAACCTGCAATTTTCTCTTTGAATTCTAAAATTTCCCAACTAGGCTGGTGTTTCATTTTATAATCAGAAAAAAATACATAAATAAAGTCCCTGCAGTGGCCATTAATGCCACAGTAGTATTAACATTAATGTAGTTTACTAATATGGTTAACAATCCACTGTGCGTGCGTGACTCAAGGAATTTGCAGTTTACAAGGTTTCTCACATGGGTCACAGGATCTAATTCTCAAATAAGCAACAGGGTAGGAAGGGAGGTACTTTTCCCCCATTCTTCCAGGGAGGAAGTTCATGCTTATAAGTTAGGCGAAGTTAACCTTATGTCACTCAGTCCTCATGTCAAAGGACATAACAAAGCCTTTGATTTCTGATGCCAGTGGTTCTCAAGTCCCCAAGGTCGGAAGTATTTCCATAATAATACTAAGAAGTTTTATCTGACCTTTTCACTGTCTTGACACTTGCACTGATAGTGCAAAAATAATGAAGGTAAAACTGCTGGTGCCTTAGTGTGATGCAAGGTATTGCCACAAAGTGTAGTCACTCTATTCCTCATGGTCATGCTCTTGCAGTACAAAAATAAAATAAAAGGCTATCTTCATTTAAGAATGTTCACCATGAAACAGCAGAAATGATTGATTTTATTACCTATCAACCCTTGAGTATATCTTCTTAATATTCTCTTTGATGAAATACGATGCATAGGAAGTAAAGAACTTCCAAGGCATACCAAAATACGATGGTTATCTTGAGAAAACACAAGCATGCAGTTTTTCAAGTTGCAATCTGGACGGGCTGGTTTTGTTAGTTTTCTACTGGAACGCCACTTGTTTCCTTGGAACAAGGAACTGTGACAACTGTGGTACTGAGACCTGGGTATTTGGCAAACATTTTCTTGCAAATGAATTACTCGTCACTACAAGGTGAACAAGTGACAGTATTTGTTGCTAATGATAAAACTGGAGCTTTCAGAGAAAAGTTAAAATTTTGGAAAACCTCTGTCACCATGAGCTTGACAGTTTCCAAATCCTTAAAGTTAATTTATATGGTTTCAGATTCATATTGCTACTAACTTTTAAGGAACCACCATCACGTTTTGACATAGTATCAAAGAAAATTATTGATAATTTCCTGAAAAGGCTCTTAAAGTACTTTTCTCTCTTCCCAGTATATGGACCTGTATGAGACTGTAATTTTTTGTCTACTTCAACTAAAACAATGTATTGCAACAAAATGAATTAATACATTAAAAAATTCCTCAGTTTTAAATTCTAAGATAGTAAACATGGATAGAAACAGTCCACATAAACACAAACTCTTTGGCGTTCTCAAACATTTTTAAGATTGGGGTCCTAACACCCAAGTTTGAGAACTACTGGCTAACACTCTTCCAATATAATATACATAATTCACTAATGAGGGAAACCAAAAGGAAAAAGTAGAGAAGACAGTACTTTGCAAGCTAAAGAGAAACAGGAGTTGGACGACTACTGGTACAGGTTCCAGTCACCATGCATGTCAGATGGGCCATTAGCAGCCACAGTCTATAGAGGCAGCGTCACGACTTTTGTAATTTGTGGACGCAGCACCGTTGAATCTACGTAAGTATGATCCATAGTCAGGGAACTTGACCTCAAGCCCTAATTCCACTACTTCCCAGGCATGTTATTTTTTGAAGATTTGATGCACTTATTTGCAAAATGGGATATGACTATCCATACTTGCCATTACACGGCGGGCTGCCATAAAGATCAAGCAAGAAGATGTAAATAATAATAAAAGCTTGTACTTGTTAAGCAAATTCCATAGGTCAGGTATTATGCTTGGTGATTTACTTCCAGGATCTCAATCAAGTCCCACCACCACCAAGAAACAGATACTATAATTTCTTTTTATGGATAAGGAAACTAGCATTAGAGAAGTTAAGTGATTTGCCTTAGGCTAGAAAGCTGGGAGCTGGGAGTTGGGAGTCCAGGTCTGATAGCGGCCAAAACCTATATTCCTCCCACCACTTACAATGCACGAACTCTCCCATCCTGTATTATGACCTTCTTATAAAAACCATTTTCTAGTATGTGGAGGGCATGGGCAGTAAGAAAAGCAAGTTTCTTTAAACCTGGCTCAGTGCGTGACCCAGTCCTCAGATGTCTATTAGTTACAGGTTAGGGACTTTCCTGGTGGTGCAGTGGATAAGACTCCTCGCTCCCAATGCAGGGGGCCCGTGTTCAATCCCTCATCAGGGAACTAGATCCCACACACATGCCACAACTAAGGAGCCCGCCTGCCACAACTAAGACCCAGAGCAACCAAAAAAAAAGCTCAGAGATGCAAGAGGTTAGAAGTTGGCTAATAAAAAGCCAGCTTCAGTCCATGTGAAGTTAAGACCAACATCTGGGCAGCTTCTGGGAGTTTCCATGTAACCTCTCACTTGATCATCATACCTTCCACACTCACTGAAAGTTTAGAAAAACAAACATCTAAATGGTGACTGAGAGAGTCACCTGCACTTAGTGCATTGATGTTTTTCAGGACCAACCCTTCAGAAACTCCCGAACACAATATACTTATAATACTGATTGCTTAAAAGTAACACGACTAAAAAAAGTTTTCCCTACCTAGAGTCAGTCAAAAGCAGAGCACTAGACCTGACCCCAAAATCGACCCTTTCCTTTCCTCCATAAAAATAAATAATATTTTAATATAAACTATTAAAATACCCATCATGAGCAATATCTTAATTAGAAAATGACATTTTTCAGGATTGACCATAGACCTCAACACAACAGACATTTGGATATTTGCCGGTTGAACTGAGGATACAATTTAGGAAGTCTAAAATATACCATGGTACCTTGTTTTAAATCTTACTTTCTAAATTTCAACTGTATCCATTACTGCTTAATGTTTCCAGCCTTCACTAGCCTAAGAGAATAGGATTTTCAAGAATCTCCTGAGAAAAACAGCTTCCCAGTGGGGTGCTCCCCCAAACTCATCTGGGGCCTGAAGGTGCTTGCAACTGACCCAGAGACCCCTCCCTCCCCGAGGGGATTGGCTTCCTCTCCGCCCTCTGCTCTGGGGCGTGGCCCCGTCAATCTTCCTGGTTTGCTCTTCCCCTTCCTGGCAAAACGTGCAAAGGGAAGCAGCAAGCTGCTGGCTGTTGTCGGGTTGTACGAACTCCTGGGACTGACTTTATTCAATCAGAATAGTGTTCCCTTAGTAACCAGCTACAATACACACTGATTCTTCTAACCTGCTCCCTCACTGGAAATGCCACCACCTTCTCTTTTTCTGGCCGTGCCGCACGGCTTGTGGGATCTCAGTTCCCCAACCAGGGACTGAACCCAGGCCACAGCAGTGAAAGCCCAGAATCCTAACCACTAGGCCACCAGGGGACTCCCTGCCACCACCTTCTTTTAAGGGAAAATGGTTTTTTTTTTAAATTAATTGAATGAAATCTTCCAGCAATTTCTTTTATTTCTTTCTTAGACTTCTGGAAGGAGGAGGCCTGCAGGTTGGGGTATGTTTAGGGAAAGAAGACAACCAGAGCACAAGGTGCCAGGCGGTGCAGAGAAGGCTGGGAAAGACAATGGATGCAGCGACAGAATGCTGGGTTCACATCTCCTTACTAACAGCACGCCTGAAAAAGTCACAGACATAATCTCAATGTGCCTCAGTTTCCACGTCCTGATTAAAGGTAAAACCACCAGAGGGCTGTTATAAATTGTTAAATGAGAAATCCACACAAAGCACATTGCCAGGTTCCTCAGAGCGTTCAATAACTACCAGTTGTTTCTGTAGTTATAGTTGTTTCTGTAGCTCCATACAGAGCTAAGCAAACACAGACAATGACTGATGCTTGAATGGCCACTGACTTGTGTGGATGGCATGAAATCCACACACGAATCCCTACACACGGAAGGAACCTACAGGGTAGGGAAGTGTGGAAATGGACTGGCCCAGGAAACGTGGAAGTGATGGCTATTGACTTAAGCCACATACATTTGGTCTCCTGGAAACTCAGGGTTAGCAAGATATTCCTGTGAAAACGCCCATCTCAGGGGAAACAGAACATCTTCCCCCACTAGTAGCCATTTACCAGTTATCACCGAAGTGAATTGTCAGAGTCTTCTTTCACTTCTTTTCTTCCCACCACAGTACCTTTGAGCAATGCCATCCGCAAAAAGGCAGGCAGTACCCAGAGGAAGAAGAAATGGGAGGCCTCATCTGAATCAAAGAGATTCACATAATCTAAGATTTACAGAAATATCATGGGTTTGTCAAATAAACCCCAAAGTGTAGGAACACATAGGCCCTAAGTTAAATACCATCCTTTCTCAAATTTCTGAAAAGAAAACATATTTCTATTTGCAGCCTTTATTTTCTTTAAGATTAGCTGTCACCGTGTAAGACTAATTCAGTGGCATAAACTAGCAAACAGAATTAAATTGTCTGGGAGACAGACAAATACATATATTTATCAAGTGGGATAAGAAAAAAATAATAATATTCTGATTGGTCAAATAACCAGGTTAATTTACTATAGAAAGGTAGTCTTTATTTTCCAATAGGGTGTGTTCACATCTGGAAGATAGCCATTGGTACCAAGTAGATTTGCGACACGAGTCTCACGTAAGACCACAGATGCCTATTTGATATGAGTAACTGACCCAGGGTCAAGACATCTTAAGCTTGAGTTCTGGATCTTTAAAGGAGGCAAAGATGCAATGCTGAGACTGGCGGGAGGAAGAGGAGGAAACAGCTCCGCTCTTTCAGGAAGGAGCCAACACAAGTATGATATACTTTTCCTTTAGCATCTTTCAACCTCCCACTGCTCCTATCTCTTGGGACTTAGGGGAAGAGAGACTTGATTAAATTAACTCACACACAAGTGTGGTAGCTGTGCTACACAGAATGAACCTTTCTTGGCACGAACGCAGTGTGAGGGTAAGGGAGGGTAGTGGGCACAATTTGGGGACACCCAGACAACCCTGCCTGCCCAATGGGTCCCCCCACCTCCATTTGTGTCTGCTCCTAGGTCAGCAGCTCCAGTGTCTCAGATTTTTAGGGATTCTTCTTGTCATCATCTACTTCTGAAACCACAGATTCCCCAAATCTTAAAATCTTTTTTCTTGGGAGGGTGTTAAAAGGATATGGGGAGTTGGGAGAGGTTAATTATTTGTAAATCAGGGACCAAAATGCATGCTGGTCTTCACACAAGTGAAGGGTGACATGTATGTTTGACACAAAAAAAATCATCACTCTTTCAACTAATTAAAATGCAAGAGTTACTAAAACTTATCTAAACAAACACAAAAGCAAAACGACGGGAGAATGTGGAAGAGAGTTCAGGTTAACAAGTTTCTCTCAGATTCAAAAAACCTACCCTGCTATCAGCTGGGCCAGAGGTACAAATTCTAGGCATTTCACAGTGGCATTTTCCTTAAATGTGACTCCATACCGAGGACTAAAAAGATTTTTATTTTTTGCCCTCAGGATCAAGGGTTGGGGAGAAGATTATTATATTGTTCTCTTTATGATCTTACTATACCTTGATCGGGCTGTAATTTAAAAAAAAAATCTGTTATGAAATGGCTTACCAGATTTTTCAGCAGTGTGGACAGTTCCTTTGTAAGAGTAGAAAACTTGACAAACGCGGTGCCAAGATCTGGGTTGTCTCGACTTAAAAAATTACTCCCAAACTTATCAAGAACTTGTGCATAGTTTTCTTCATTTTGTACATGATCTGAAAAGAAGAAGAAAAAGGAGTCTGAGCTACTATTTGCCACAATGACAAGTTACTCTGAACACTGATCACTAGAAACTCTCAAAAGGAAAGCAAAGGAACTCCATCAATTCTTTACTGAACATGTCTACAAGGTGGTCAGCAGTGCGCTGAGCGCTCTCACTCACTCTATCAAAGGCGGTTTCCACTTTTTCTGTCAGAGCATTGAGTTCATTTATATCCCAACCAATCCACAGACTCACCAAACACTGAGGGGTCAAATTATCATCACATTTTCAAGCAATTAAGAAACTATGGTCGTCAGGAAACAAGGAGAAAATTCTCCTTAGAAAAATCAACCTTGGAATGCAAAAGAAAAATCCATGTGTTCTAACATGTTTCTTTCTCTGCAATTAATCTTAATTTCCTTTCATTTTGTCTAAGATCCAGGTCTGAGGAACAGCATTCATACAATGGTTTTTCACACATCATCTCTTGATGCAAAATGTGCAGGTGTAGATCAGACAGATCTAGAGTTCAAGATTGGTTTCACTACCTATGAGCTTGCTACCTTAAGTTTTTTAACTTCCATGGCTATTATCCTAGCTGGCACGTGAGAGGTATCAATACAATATCTGTGAATAAATTTCCCCACTCTGAGCTTTGGTTTTCTGATCTATGAGGTGGAGACCGATATTTACAAGACTGTGGTGCTGATGAGTTGATAAAAAATATACAAAAGTTTCTCAATAGAGTGAATGCTCCATAAGTAATAATAATTCCTTCCTCAAAACACTTTCTCTATTTGGCTTCCAGGATATCACACTCTCTTGACTCTTCCCACCTCATGGCTGCTCCTCTCCATCATCGTCTTCGCTGGTTCTTCATCTCCCCGGCCTCAAGTCTTTGGGCCTTTGTTCTTCCATACTGATGTTCACTCTCATGGGATCTCACCTAATCTTACGGCTTTAAGTAATTTCTGTCAGCTGACAACTCCCAAACTGATATTCCCAGCCCAGATCCAACCCTGAATGCAGACATATATCAAGTGCCTGTTCAATATCTCCTAGTGTTCAATCTTAACTTGCTAAAAACAAACCCTGATGTTCTGCCCCAACTCTCTTTTTTCTACAGTGCCTCCATATCTCAGTGGGTTAATGGCAAATACATTCTTATAGTTGTTCAGGCTGAAACCCATCAAGTTATACCTGATTTTTCTTTCTCATACCCCAGATGCAATCCACTGGCCTTTACCTTTAAAAATATAACTGAAATCTGACGGCTCACCACCCGCATGACTATCAACCTTATCCAACACCATCTCTTGCCTCCATCACTGCAAACCTTCCTGCAAAAGTTCCTTTGTTGCAGCTCTTGCTCCCCTACAGGCCGTTTCCAGTACAGCACCCAGTGTGATCCTGGTAAACGGTGCATCTCATCTCGTGACTCTCAGGGCAGACACTGCTATTCATCATGGATATCCAGGTTCCCAACCCTTGCAGGCTTATGGGAAGGGATAGTGCACATCCCCACACCCTGAAGTAACAAGGCACTGACCAAGGAAATGCGAGTGGAGGTGGTGTGTACCACCTTCACGTGGCAGCATCTCAGATGCCCGTGATCAGCTCTGCACGGCTCTCTTCCTTTGTGGTGGAGTACAGGGAAGCATGAATTTACACAGAGGCCCACAGTAGGTGTAGGATATTTATTAAACAAATAAATGAACAAAAAAGTATCTATCAAAATCATACCTTTAAAGGCTTAATTCAAACAACAGCTCTTTCTTTTCAAAGCCTCCCCTTAGTTGGCAATAATCTTTCTTTGCCCATAATTCTCTGTACCTCTACTGCAGTATTTTCCACTACATCATACATTTGTGTAAGTACAGCTCTTTCCCTGCCACCGGACCACGAGAGGCAGGGGTTCCCTCTGGCTCACCTCTGCATCCCCACACAACAAACACCACTGCATGTGTTTCAGTGAGCTCGGCTTATGAAGCTAGCTTTACTGAGCTGTTGACTTGGATTCGTCGATTTCCCTTTCAGGAATTTAAGAAGCATTCACTTCTTAAGTCTCCTAGGTTGTTCAGTAATTGAACAACAAATAATTTAAAAATATTTCACTCTCAAACACACCCTCAATAACTGCATGGGAGCAACAGTATGAGCCTGGACTGGGGAACGTCCCAGGAAGAAGTCGAAATACGACGAAGGTAACAAGAGTCACCGCGTCCAGTGAAATGAAATGAGGCCCCAGCAACCTTCTAATCATTGCCACATTAAAAATGCATGATGCCTACAGTGGATGTCGGCATTTAAGGCTGAGATATTAAAAAAGATAAAATGCAGCTCCGGTTACTGCCCAGGTTCACTCTGAGAAGCGGCTCAGAGAAACACAAAAGAAAGGCCACATCAGCTGCACAGACAGGATGCACACCTTTGATGTCCCGCATAAGCTGGACCCACCCTGATACCTTCTATGTGAGGCCAAAGGGCCTCACCTTGCCCCGGAGAACCCCACTCCACCTGCCACCCTTTCCTGCTTCTGGAGGCCAGCAAAAAAGGGGGTCAGCTGCCTGTTCATTTCAAATGCTTTCGAGGGAAGGGTCTCGGAGGTAAAACCCAAGTGGTAGGCTTTGTGTTCGCTTGCTTGAAATCATAAAATATTTCAAATGATATATCAAAATCTTCAGTTAATAAAACGCCCATGTACCCACTGGCCAGTTAAGGAATAAAATACTGCAGAGTGTCTCCTCTCTCTCCCACCTGCTACCCAATCCCAGTCTCTTCCCTCCTTCCCCAGACACAACCACTATCCTCAATTTGGATTTCCATGTAGGGTTAGAAAGTACTATGAGAAGCTCTCCTTTTATGAGGGACGACAGATTCATCAAAAAATAAGATGGACTTGGCCAAGGAAGGGAGAGAGGCCACAGGGAGTTGGCTGAGAACCTTCTCTGATCCAAATGCTCTTCACAATATCATAGTTAACCTTCACCAGAACTCTGCAAGGGAAGAATTACGCTTGTGGGGCAGATGAAACCTAAAATGTGGTGAGAGAGAGGCAAAAGGTGAGACTGGATACGTACAGGCTAGACCATGGGTGCTGTATGTTTTGTCAATTCCACAACCGAAGAACCATATGTACACACGTAAGAGTGTGTGTGTATATATGTATTAATCACGTTTATATATACACACATGTATACAATTTCCTAGTGTAGTCGCCTGTTTTAAAATATAGCAGCTAATTTAGTGAGCTGTATCTTGGAATACCACTACTAATTCTCTTGAGGGTAGAAATGATGGGAGTTAAACCTCAGGTGCTCGTGCCCGGCATGTGGCACGTGCGCCTAAAAGATCAGCTAGTATCACCTCTATACCCATGATTAGTTATAATACAGAGGGGCGTACGTCTCACGTTTTAAGTCTTTTCTTACATACCGCATTATAAAGCTAACAGTGACAATTCACCCGACAGATTATATAACCACACGCATCCCTTTGTACAAAATTAAGGGTTTACCAAGCAGGTCTTCAAAGGCACGGAGGGCAAGGAGACAGGCCCCTGGTGGAGGCAGAGGCAGAAGGGAGGGACAGATTACAGAGCAGAGTAAGCAATGTGAAGGGAATGTCAGTTCAGGGCGTTAGGGGAGGAGGCGGAGATAAAGGGCTCTGGCTGGGGGCGCACCGCACAGGCATGGGAGAAAATGGCCTCGTGGGCTCAGGACACTTCGGGGAGCAGGATGAGCCATTTTAAGATGTCTGCTACGCCCAAGTGCTAGATGACTTCGGGGAGCTGGTAAAGTAGGGGCTGGGGAAGCTGGCGAAGACAGAGATGGAATAAAAGGAAAGAAAAAAATAGGGTGAGAGAGAAATCTGACCCATCCACAATGGAGACCCACGCTCTTCCAATATTTGCAGGGAATTTCTGGCATTCAGGTTACTGCTGCAAAGTGTAAGACAGTAAGAGCGAGGTGACTCCTTTCAGTTCTGATAAAAGAACAAAATAATATAGTTTTACCAACTGAACCAGAAAGGGCCACTTAGTCAGGATTTCAACTGCTGGCATTTCTTCAGAGACATGACTGACATGTACTAATCACCTCATATGTTCCACACAGCCTGAAAGGGCCTTTACATACGTCCCAACATTTAACCGCCACAGCAATGCCTAGGTAGTGATTTCTTATTCCAGTAATAATAGTGACAATAGCTAGTTTGTTGAGCATTCAGTATATGCCAGTTACTGCGTGAAACACTTTACATACATTACCTCAATCACACTTATTAATAAGTCTATGAGAAACAAAATGATCTCAAATAAGCAACGTAACTTTACAACTTAAGGTACTAGAAAACTAAGCCCAAAGTTAGCAGAAGGAAGGATATAACAAAAGTCAGAGCAGAAAATAAATTGATACCAGAAAAAGAGAAAAAAGAAAATGTTACTAAGATCTATTTTTTGAAAAGATAAACAAAATTGACAAATCTTTAGCTATATTATTAAATTAATAGATTATGACCTATTAACTGATAAAAGGAACTCATACAACTCAATAGCAAAAAACCCCCCAAATAACCCAATTAAAAAATGGGCAAAGAATCTGAAGAGACTTTCTCTGAAGAAGACATACAAATAGCCATCAGGTACATTAAAAGGTTTTCAACATCACTGATCATTAGGGAAATGCAAATCAAAATCAGAATGAGATATCACTTCACACCTGTTAGTATGTCTATTATCAAGAAAGACAAGAGACAACCAGTTATCTGTTCCCATAACCGCAGCCTAGCAGGAGAATCACCCAGATAGGCCCAGTCAATGTATATAACCGTGGAGATAATAAAATAAATGTTTTAAGCTACTATGTTTTGGGATAGTTTGCTATTCAGTTATGAATAACAGAAACAATCATCTACATTGCTTTTCCTTCATCCCTTTATTTCTTTGTATTCGTTAATTTCTCAAATAATCATAGAATCTTGTCGTCAAAATAAACTTAATTCACTTGAAATCTTGAAGAAAAAAAATAAGTCTACGAGATAAGTACTGTTATCACCCTTATTGTGTAGATACAAAAAACGTGCCCAAGGCCATACAGCTCATAAATAAGGGAATTTAAATTAGGGCTTTTTAATCTCTGAGCTGAGGACTTTCCCCCATATCTTAAAGTGAGACAGACTCAGATTCCAATTCCAGGTCTATCACTTACACTTTGTGATTGCACTGATCCAGCAACTTCACTTTTTTCTAAACCTCATTCCCATGCTGTAAACTGGAGATAATAATGGTATTGACCTCACAGAGGTACTGCAGTGATTAAGTAAGATACTGAATGGTACATGATAGACTCAATAAATTTCTACGATGACAAGGACAATAACGATGGTGAAACAGCACGCTGGCCGTCCTGGGCCGGGCGGCAGGGGCTTCCAACAGTACTCTGAAATCAATGCGCCCACTCAGAGTTCACATTCCTAGCGGCTGGCAGTAACAAGTGCCTTGGGAATACAGTAAAGTTCAATACTCTTTAAAAATACCTTGTATATTTCCCAACGAGGCCCTCCTCAGAATTTTCAGAAGCACAGCAATGATTAAACAGGCCTTTCTCTGAGAGGCGTTTGCCTGATTGTCACCCTGTTAGACTTTACCAAACTGGGAAACTCTCACAAACCCTCCCCGACTGGCCCGCCAACCCCACCGTTGACTCTCTGATACTGTCGTTTATTAAGCACCAACTGTGTAGTGGGATCCATCACAGAGAATAAAATGCAAGACAGTTGTTTTACAGATAAGAAAAGGGAAACGCAATGGTGAAGCCAGGTTAGGACCCAACTTCATTTGATTCCAAACCCCATCCTTTTCCACTGACAGACTCGGGAAAGACAATCCCGGATGTCGGAATGTGTGCCACAAACGCCTATTTGGAATCTACTACATGAAAGGCTTAATGATAAATACCAAGAAAGAAAGGGGAATAAGACCTCCTGGCACACAACAATGACAATGATATAATTATCATAACAATACTTGTTAACAGTTATTAACTGCAATAATAACAATTAATTGTAGCTAAATTTTTTGGTGACTTAATGTGCCAGGAACTGTGCCAGGTATTTTTCCTGAGAATTCAATGCTCACAAGAACATGCTAACATTACCCCGTTTTTATATATGCAGAAACTGGTTTAGGGAGGTTAAACACGTCGCCTCAGGTCACACAGCTAATAAGAGCTGATGACACGTGCTGACTGCAGAGCCTGTGCCTTCCCCCCTACCCCCCCACCCCACCCCGGGTCACACTGCGCAGCTTATGGGATTTTAGTTCCCAGACCAGGGATGGAACCGGGCCCTGGCAATGAGAGCGCTGAGTCCTAATCACTGGACTGCCAGGAATTCCCCAGAGCCTATGCTATCAACCAATAGGCTTGGCTAAGTGTTGGAGCCCCTAGATGTCTTCTAATTTGAGCCAGATGTCAAGTGATGGAGGGACCTGAAAATCTGGGTCTTAGTTCCAGCCTCTACCGTACGACCCTGGTCAGGCAACTAAGGCTCTTAGGGGCTTTAATTTCATCTAGAAAACAGGTCTAATAATACCCACCCAGCCTACTCCTGGAGGCTAATTACTAAGAGGTAAAGATGTCATAATTACTGTGAAAGCTCTTTGGGGAAAACAACAGCAGCAGTAACAACAACAGAGAACACTAGAAAACCACAAAGGATTACGTCTGTTTAATGAGCATGAGGCCTGGAAGACACTCATAATAAATCCCTCCTAAAGAGCAGCCCCAACCTAATTAATGTTCATGGAGGCACCACCTGGTGGAGGGGCACCGTCCTGGGTGGCACAGAGACCTGGGTCTGAATCTCCCTCTGGCCCTGCCTGGCCATGTGTGACCTTGGAAAAGGCACCTAACTTTTCCAGGCCTCAACTTCACAGGTGAAATGTGATAGATAACATCTAGAAAGTACATACAAGTCCCTAAAAATATCTTCACTTTTATTACTTTCATTCACCCTGAGACCCAGGGTGAAGTTCTGATGTGATGGACATTCAAAGAGAATCCAAACATTATGGTATTTTTTGGAGGGTTCCAAGATATGTAAGACAACTGTGGATCAAATCCCAGATCTTCCATTTACCAGCCACGGATCTAGAGCAATTTCTATAGTGTCTCTGACTCTGCTTTCTTGACTGCAGTAATACCTACCTGATAGAGTTATTGTGTGAAATGGATGAAAAAACCCTATAATGTGCCTCATTTTGCATCTGGCTTACGCTGCCTGTTTATGAAATGGGAGGTACCACCCCTCACTCCAAAGCAAGTCTCACTTCCTTAGTTTGCTATATTCTCTTTCCTGGGAGCCTAACTTCTCTTCCAAGATCTTTATGCAAGTTATCTTCCATGCCAAGAATCCAGAGCAGCTTGTGTTTGTCGGTTTACCCTCAGGATCTCAGAGAAATCTTCAGGAGGACAGCCTGAATACACGTATTATTATACTATAGTTATACAACCTAGCCCAAGTTCCCAGTCCACCAAGCTCCATCACAATTCCAGGCCTAGCCTGCCTCTTTCAAGGTCAAATACAAGTGTGACCTCCCAGGCAAGCTTGCCATTCACTCTCAACCTCTTGCAATGCGCGGGTTCCCAGCCTTATGTTATCTGTTGTTATACAACCAGTCCCCAGCGTTGAGCCTGGCACATAGTTCGTGCTCAGTAAAATGCTCATTGCATGTAGTGAATTCTCCTGGAACAAGTCTTCTTTCTTCCTTCAAAAAAGACTCAGCATGGGCCATGGGACAGGGATGAAAAAACAATGAACTATAACCGCAATAATCAAGCCATGTAATACATGTCATAAATTATAGTGCCGGCATAGAGGGGCACGTGATTAATTCTTTTATACTATCCTACACATACTTTGTAGCACAAATCACACTTTCACAAATTTAATTCCATTTGTTTTTAAAATTACAAAAATAATTCATACACTACTACAGAGACGTATAAAGATAAAAAGTATTATTTCTTTCCTTTTCTCCAATCATCTCCTTGAAACCAGCAAAGTTAATAATCTGTAGTGTAAACTTTCTCTACGCTTAAAAAATACACACACAAATAAGAATTTCTCCCCTTTTCTCACTTTTAAAAAAACAAATGTGGTGCTTCCCTGGTGGCGCAGTGGTTAAGAATCCGCCTGCCAATGCAGGGGACACAGGTTTGAGCCCTGGTCCGGGAAGATCCCACATGCTGCGGAGCAACTAAGCCCGTGCGCCACAACTACTGAGCCTGTGCTCTAGAGCCCGCGAGCCACAACTACTGAGTGGGTGCCACAACTACGGAAGCTCACGTGCCTAGAGCCCGTGCTCCGCAAAAAGGGAAGCCACCGCAGTGAGAAGCCCGCGCACCGCAACGAAGAGTAGCCCCTGCTTGCCACAACTAGAGAAAGCCCGCGTGCAGCAACGAAGACCCAACACAGCCAAAAACAAACAAATAAATAAATAATTAAAAAACAAATGTGGCATTACATATAAGACTCCATGGCTTGCTTTTTCCTTACTGAATAAAGATAGAGAAATTCAGTCAAATTAAATCTAATTATTTTAATTGTGATTATATTGCATAATAAACTCTACCACAATTCATATAACTATCCCCCTACTGAGACACTTCCAATTTTTTGCCACCAAAAACTAGTGCTGCAATAAATATTCTTATACATAAGCTCTTACGTGCTATCACTTTATCTCAGGAAGGATACATTCACAAAAGCAGAACTGTCAAGGGATAGGGTGTACATTTCAAATTTTAATTAATATTGCCATGTTCCTTCCCGAAGAGGTTGGTTGTAGCAAGTCACATCCCCAACAGCAATGCAAACATGGAAGGGCGGAGCTCTCTATAAACTCATCAGCACATATATGTCATTCTTTTTTTTTTAAATTAATTAATTAATTTTTGGCTGCGTTGGGTCTTTGTTGCTGTGTGCGGGCTTTCTCTAGTTGCGGCGAGCAGGGGCTACTCTTCGTTGCTGTGCGCGGGCTTCTCATTGCGGTGGCTTCTCTTGTTGTGGAGCACGGGCTCTAGAGCGCAGGCTTCAGCAGTTGTGGCACGTGGGCTCAATAGTTGTGGCTCATGGGCTTAGTTGCTCCGCGGCATGTGGGATCTTCCTGGACCAGGGCTCAAACCCATGTCCCCTGCATTGGCAGGCGGATTCTTAACCACTGTGCCACCAGGGAAGCCCTGTCATTATTCTCTTTAATTCTTGCCACATGGATGTGAAAAACTTGACTATAGTAAGCCTGAGTAATTTCTTGTAATTTTATTGTCCATTCACATTTCCTTTTCAGCCTGTTTACACACTTAGCCTGGTTTCCCATTGCTTGTCTTTTCCCTATTTGTAAAAAGACTGTCTTGCATATGGGATGGCAATCTTTGTCGCAAGTATTTTCTCCCATTTGTCTTTTTTTTTCTGGCCGTGCCGCACGGCTTGCAGGATCCTAGTTCCCCGACCAGGGATCGAACCCAGGCCCTTGGCAGCGAGAGCGCAGATTCCCAACCACTGGACCGCCAGGGAAGTCTCTCCCACTTGTCTTTCAACTTTCTGTATGGTGTTCTTTGCCATACAGAATATTTGAAATTTCACATAGTCAAATATACCAGTCTACTCAAAAGACTTTTGGGTTTCCTGCCTTGCTTCTACTCCTAAACCCTTCTAACGTTCAGTATTTTTTCTAAACATCGAAATCTTTAATGCAATTCATCTGTTCACACAGCAGGAAGAAGGGTTCTAATGTTATATAAAGTATGTCCTAAACCTTCTAGTATTTAGTTCAGTTTTAGTTTCTTTTTAATGTTTAAATACTCAATCCATCAGCAATGGGTGTATTCACATGGCATGAGGAAGAGTTCTAACTTTATTTCCTTTCTGCTGTATGAAAATACATGCTTATTTAACATGGCCTGTTGTAGGTACCCATTCAATATCGGATAAATCAATGAACACATGGTAAAACTTGGATGGGGCAGGTTAGGTTTCATAAGAGACGGTAACTGAGCAGCAACCTGAAGAATAAATAGTTGGTTAACAAGTCAACTTGGGGTAAAGTACGTTCCAGGTAAGAGGTTAACGGCCTACCATCAAAGCACCATCAAGTACCCAGGGGTTAAGAAGAGACTAACTTGGGGCCTTGGGTCTCTCCAGAGCTCACCATCTTCAGTCTAGAACCAGGCAGGTGAAGTTTAAAAGCACTGCCCTCCTTTCCTGTCCATCGTCATACTGGGGTTCAGATCGCTTTTGCCACACCAATCCATAAAGCCGGCAACACCTACCCTGTGACCCTGAAAACAACCTGTTTTAATTTTACAAGACACTGTGTTATTGGGGGATAAGGGCTGGATTTAGAGTCCAGAGTCTGTTTTTTCTGAGATACAACATCTACTTGATTGTGAGCAGTTACTTCACGTCCCTGGGCCTCCGTTTCCCCATCTGTTCCCACCCACACTCCCTGCACCGGTCTATTGTTAAGATTAAAGGTAACACCCTTGGAGGCAGAAAGCCCTGTGCACAGTTTTATAAATTGCCTTTCTCCATACCACTTTGCATGATTCACTACTCTGATGTGTCAAGGTCATTTTGAATTTGGATTTGTTCTTTCGAAGTTCTAGCCAAGCTTCTGCAAGAATCTGCCCCAGCCCCTGGGGTGCTATCTGGAAACTCAGCGTGCAGACTCCCATTTCCGCAGCACTGACAAATCCATTAACTAACAGAACCCCGAGAAAAGATGCCCGCAGAGTTCCACGAGGCTATTACTCAGCATTTACACGGCACGTGACCATCACTCCATTATAGCAGAAGCAGAAATGTTCCCTATCCTGGCTCCATTATTGAGGCTTCCTAACTGCCAGATCAAATACACATCACACTTTGGTTTGTTGATGGCTTCTGAGGTAATTTCAGATCTGGCCCCTAAAAAAGCTAGAAAGGAGACAAGCAATTCCTCTCCTACTCTAGTCTCCCACAGCATGAGTGTCCATCATCCAGTGGAGCCAAATGTTCTTATAAAAAGATGTACTTTAAAAATATGGCTCCAAAAAAAAAATATAGCTTCACATTTTACTGTTAATTCATAAACTTTCATCAAGCACCCATACTGAGATACAAAGATTACTTAGGTCATTATGTTTGTGGCCTTGGGTGCGTCCCTTAGTTGTTCTGAACTTTAGCTTCTTGGTTAATAAATTACGTGGAATTTAGGGGCTCCAAAAGCCCCTAAAATTGACTGAAAAATTCTGCCTTGCAAGTTTTGTTTTTGTTTTTAATTCAGGAGAAGATCCATTTTTCTCAGATTATAGAGGGATCTATGACCCCAGAAAGTTCAGAACCACAGAGGAAATGTTAGCTGAATCCAAGGACAAAGCTTCTTACCCTGGACGGGTGCAGAGAGTCCAGCGAGTTGAAGGAAGGGCAGCAGCACACGTGCACAGATGAGATAAAGGGGGATGGGCTGGCCTCTGGTTTTGGTCACTGGGGAAAAGCATTACTTGTTGGGTCCCATGAACTCCCCTTAGGGTATGTATTGTGCATTTCAGGTTGCGAAAGAATCTTCATCTCATTTTATAACCACTAACTCATACACAGACATGGTAGGGATAATCTTTTCTGTTTCCTAGGTAATAAAATGAGGTCCTAAGAAATGAAGGGACTTGCTAAGAAATGTGCAGCTACTTCTAGCCAGGGCAGAGGTCACATCCCAGCTCTCCTGGCCTGGGCCACTCCTCACTGTGCACGCAGCACAGCAGCAATACAGCAAGACTGTTCTCTCCATCCCAGAACTCCTGGAAAAGGCATCACTCCAAGGGCAGACAAGTAGGAGGAGGAGGTATGCAGAATCACCCATGTGCCGGGTGCCGCCTAAGTGTGCCCGTCTGTGATTGAGAATGCACACACAAAAAAAGAGTTTAAAAAGAAACATGGCCAATTAGTATTTTCTTCTTTTAGCTCATTTGAATTTTCTACAGCAAACATGTTAATACACATTATACTTCCACATGGGAAAAAAAAATCAAATAGAAAATGCCATTTAAAAAAAATCAGCCCCAGGTGTTCCAAAGTAGCAGCCCCCTGCAAGTCTCCACAGAGAAAAAGTGTATGTTAGATCAATTATCTGAGATGTGGAAGAATACCCTTCTGTTGTCTGTGAATGCAAGAGACAAACTGTCCCTGCAAAGTCATCCTCTGACAGCCCCTGAGCGTTCTGTCTTACAGGATTACCAATGAAAAACACTTCAGAATCAAGTGTTGCAACTTGCCTGATCTCCATACCCAAACAGGGTATCAAAAAAATCAATAAGTAGTTATCTTTCCGGGTTAAAGACTCAACTCAACGTCCCTCCAGTCCTGGAAACAGACACTTTAGAGTTCTTGTCCCCTCCCAAACCACAAATGGAATTCAACTCATGGACGACTGCTTTCTGGAGGTTATCACAGAGCATGGCTGCCGTAAGATGGTGTGCAATGTGAAGAACCGTGATGGAGCTGCTTCACGCCTGATACCGTAGGTGGTCGGAGGAGCGTGTACGAGAAAGGGAGGGTTTAAGCAAACCTGGGGAAAATACCATACACAGAAATAAAACCAAAGACCCTGGCTTTCCTGCAGACTCTGACAGTTTAAGTGAAATATCTTTATACAGGAAAAAACAATCCGAATTTGATGAGATATAAACCATCCAAGTGGTCAAAATGCAGTTTGCAACAAAGAGGCAGCAAGGTATAGGCAGGCTGTAGAATCTTAACTGCAATGGTCTGTTCAAAGGAGAAAGGTGGTCCTGAAAAGAAACTACAGATACTCATTAACCTGAATCCTTAAACAGTAAATAGGCTTAGCGAGAAGGACTGAAAAACACAAATGGAGGTTACACATCTGTGCCTTTAATTGATGAGATTTAACTTAGAAGATTTGAAAGAAAAAGAGAGAGAGAGGGCCCCCATTCCACTCAAGGAGCATGTGTCCCTGGAGCGGGAAGACTCATGCCAACGTGCTCTTTCCCTGCTCGCAGAGGGCACCTGTCCCTGGGCTAAGGGTGACTGGCTTGAAGATGGTGTGTGTGTGTTTTCAATACCAGGGCTCCTACAGGAATGCTGATACTATGTAAAAACACTGCATGAGTTATATTTTAAGTGTACTTTACAGGCCATCCAAGGATTTTCAAGGCTTATTTTGACCCCATAGGTTACTTTCCATTCATGCAGACTTCAAAACCTAACCTCAAATAAAGTGTGCCTATAGGTAACTATATTTTACTTTGCAATAAACTGTAAGCTCAAGAGTGCAGAAATCACTACTTATCCTGTTCATCTTATTACCCACTCACCTCTCTGGCACTTAATAAATAGTTTTGACTGAATAAATGAAATGCCAATTTTCAACTCCACTAACCTCAGTTGAAGGGTATACCTTCAACTCTTCAACTCTTAAGTCACTTGTCATGATCTGTCATCTATTATCTATTTATTTAAGTCCAAATGCCCTAAAACATAGTAACCACCTGTAAGCCAAGAGTGTCTGTCAATCCCTTCCAGCTATATGCTCAATATGTGCTTAATAAATGAATTGCTCATATATAGTTTTTATAATTAAAGGCCTGCAGTTGATAACGTGACAGAGTAACTTGTACCAGGCTAACGCTCCTGTCATTAACATTGATAAACGATGGACAAAATATAAAAAATAACAACCATTTGAAGCCACTGGAGAGCAAGCAAAGGCATGAAGAAACAGGCAGGGATATTACCCTTCAAGGAAGGGAACGATTCTGGGGAAGACCATCTTTAACTGGCTTTTCTCCTGCTGGCAGACCTCAGTCCATGCTGGGCAAGGAGAACAGAACTCCAGCAGAAAGCGGCATTTTACTGAGCTAAGATGTCAGAGGTCAGGACTGCGTTAGCAGCTGGAAATTGAGTGGGGGGATCTTAGAAAGGTGGAAGTCAGAGAAAGGACAGCCCGCACATCTGTATATACTCTCCCTTCAAACCCTTAGGCTGACCCTGAACTGCACATGCATGAATGCTATTCCAAGAAGCCCCAAGGAAAACAGCACCTTAGAGCTGAGCTGGTTTCAGCCACTTCCCAATGCTGAGAAAAGGATGGAATTCAAGTCCTACAAAGTTAGCAGGGCTTGGCAAACAGTGTGGGCTGAAGTCCCAGAGGATCATGCCTTAGGAGTATGGAGCATGGAGCAGGACTAAGGGTTACATCCTAGGACTATGAGCAAAACTAAAATAAACTCACCCTAAGAAAGCCTTGTACAGGATCAGGGTGATGGCGACCACCAGCAACTTAACTGTGTACTAAAATAAACACACTCCATAGAAAGATAACAATCCAGAGTCTCTACAACATGTAATTCACCACATCTACCATGCCAACAGAAACTACTGGACACGCAAAGAAACAGAAGACATGTAGCCAAAAATCAAGAGAAAAAAGTCAAGGGAAACAGAACCACAGACAACCCAGATGTTGGATTTAGTATGTAACAACTTCAAAAATAAACATTACAAATATATTCAAGAATCTACAGGAAAAGTTGGACAAAATGGGTGTAGAGATGAAGAACTTCAGAGGAGATAAAAATTCTACAAAAGGACTAAATGGAAATCCAAGAACTAAAAACTACAGTATTGAAATAAAAAATTAATTGGGTGAGACTAATAGCAGACTGGAAAGCAGACTGCAGAAGAAAGAAGCAGTAAACTTGAAGACAGGTAAGTAGAAATTATCCAAACTGAAGCACAAAGAGTATAAGGACCAAAAATAAACAAATAAGAGTCTTAATGACCTGTGGTGACAATATCTAACACAAATGTTACTGGAATCTCAAAAAGATAAAAGAATATAAGAATAAATAAATAATCTGAAGGAATACTGGCTAAAAATTTTTCCAGTTTTGATTAATTTTTTTGCAATTAACTGTAATTATAATAATTATCACTGATTACTATGTCCCAGTACCACATTAAATATTTTATATATGTGTCCCAATTTTCACAAAGTAGGCACTACTGCCCCATTTTAGGAATGAGAAAACTGAAGCTTGAAGTGGGGTGGAGGATAAGGTGAAGCATCTTGCACTTATCTCCATGGTAGTGGATCTAAGATGACAAACTATGTTTGTCCCTAATCTCTCCCCATGATTTCAGAAAGCCTCAAGTTGATGAGGATGAAGGTAATCACCACCACCACCACCATTATTGGGTCTGAATCACACATGTTATGCTTCACAACAGTCCAATGAGGTAGAAACTATTTTTCCATTTTCAGAAATGAAGAACCAATTGCTTGAAGTATTCTCTGTCCACAGGTTCCCTGCCACCAATCAGGGGCTAAATCAGCATTTGATCCCCAACCTGTCTGAACTAACCCACAATAAATTAATGAGGGTGTGCAGCAGGCATGTTCAGCCTATGTAAGAGAATATGTTGTTTTAAGGGCATTGTTGTTCACGTATAAATCATGCTAATTACAAAGGACATAGTAATAGGAGTGAGCTTGGAGAAATACTTTCTGGGTAGTCCTAAATTCCAGCTCTAGTTTGTATCTGAAGTAATAAAACTGCTCCTTTTCTAACTGGCCCATCTAGCACTTTCATGCTACAGGATTACTCCTTGTTTCACTTGTCTGTCTCTCTTCACATGTGAGGTACTCCAGAGCGGCATGCCCACAAGTTTTGCACCCCACTGAATCCTCAGTGCCCCATTCTGGGTCGGCACTCACCTCTGACAGTTAATAATCTGGCAATTCTGGCTCAGCAGCTTTGGGATCATAAAGAACTAAGTTTCAAAACTTGTAGCTACTGACGAGCTGTGTAAGTAATTTAAGCCAGGTTTAAACTTAAGCTTACTAGCTGTGTCAGTAATTTAAACCAGGTTCCTTCACCCCTAAATTGGGGATGATAATGTCTTCCATGCAGGACTGTTGAGATGCTTAAGTGACAACAGACACCTGGCATATAGTAGGCACTCAACAAATGGTGGCCATAATTTATTACTTCTACCAGAATTGGACCATTAAGGTACAGAAACATGTTTTTTATAGTCACCTTTAACAGACAATTTTTGCTGTTCATCCTGAGGCTTTAAAAAACCCCAAACTACTGGTTGTGGAATGAGTGCTCCCAATTTCATTTAAAATGAGTTACTTTCTCATGAAGCATGCTCCCATAAATTGCAAGCAAACATTATAAAATATTAACTCATTTTAAAAGTGAGAACACTCATTCCAGACCAACAAAACGGAGGAAGTGCATACATACGCGCACACACGCACCCCAGACAGCCTCTGATTTCAAGTCACAGAGTGTTTGAGCCTTGAATACAAAAATTGTCAATTCCCAAAGAGCCTGGAGTTATAAGATTATTCTGGAAAGAGACTTCAATTTTCTAAAGGCAGTTTAAAAAATTGCTCTGGTTTTATCCCCACATAATTTGAGGAGTAATACTCTCTCCTGGATAAGTATACCCCCTTTTGGAAAAGCCTCCTTCCTTGACCATTCTGAAGGAACCCATCATTTTGATTTGTTTTCACCTCTTAAGAAGTAATGATGGATCCACAAGAATGCAAAATGCCTTGAAGGCCCAAAGTAATTTGTTTAGACTTTGTTCAAATCACTACAACCACCACCAAGAGCATTTACAGTATTTCTATCTAAAGCCTTCTACTTCTGAGGGCTTAGATTTATTTATTTACTTATTTATTTATAACAAGCTCACTTTAATTCAAAAATTTTTTTAAAAAAGATCAGATTTTCATCCACAAACTTGGAAAACAGCAAAAAGGAGAAAATTTTCTAAACACAGACTATGTTCTCTGTATACCTCTTGACATTCTTTCCATTAAAGTTCTAATCTATTTTATCTCTATTCATCCTTGTTAAGAAAACTTTTCTTCCCACTGAAAACCACAGGAGTAAAAATACCATTACAATTAAGACTCTAAACTTAATTACCAACTCTACTTAGAATTCACTTCACACTATACCTTTAAATTTGAGAAAATGTTAACTAAAAAAGTAGCTAAAGTGAAATTACTTGGATGCAAAAACATTCCCTTCCTATCCACTGATGAATTTAGCACTTTATCTTTAAAATCTTAGATTTCATTATATACAATGAGCTATTTCTTAAAATAGATAAATTATCAAAATGAAAATTTGGGGTGAACATCACACTTTAATTTTGCTTTAAATAACACAAATGTTCTTGTAAAACCACTCACTACATAATTCTAACTGAAAATGAAAGGGGAATAAAAGAGAGGGCAGTGAGAAAGCCAAGTGCTTCCTTTCCTGACGTGAAAAGGCGGAACCATTTATGACAATCCAGCTGTATTTCAGAAATATATACTTGTAATCAAATTACATACCACTGTCATTTTTTTATTCGCTAAAATTAAAGGATTTAAGAATCCAAACTTTCAGACTAATAATGTTACAGAGATTTCTAATGGGCACCATGTGTCACTAATAAGCTAAAATGTATTCCAAATATATCTTGGCATAAATTTTAAGGAAGCCACCATATAGTAATAAATTACACATTTTGATTTGTGCAAAAAAATTTATTATTTTTTCAATCACAGAAAAAGACCCAGTAGCAGGAATATCCTGGGTCTTTACTGCCAAGGAAAAGTGTACGTGTGTGTGCTTAGATAATAATAGTATATCTGTTCAAAAAGATTAACGAATTCAACTCAACTAAGTCATTTGATAGAAAAACAAATTTGGTACCCCCATGCTTACAATGAACCACATGACTCTTCCATTTATAGAAGTATAGTGTGTATCGCTTTCTTTTTCAACAGCACTGAGATGCAGTAAGCTCTTTTTTCTCTAGAGACACACACTGACCTACACTGGACCCACCACATGCATACACATGCCCCTGATCACAGGGGCAGAAATCCTATGACTGCCAGCCCTACTTCTACTGTTCTGACCTCAGGTCTCACTCAAAGACGGAGAGCAAGATGTCAGCTAGGGCTGCAGTCACCTGAAGGTTTGGGGCTAGCAGATGCGCTTTAGTGGTGGTTTTGGGCAGAAGACCTCTCTCCACAGGGCTGCCTGAGTGTCCTCACAACATGGTGGCTGGCTTCCTCCAAAACAAATGAAGGGGTTAGGGGGCACCTAGGTGGAAGCCATCTCTTTTATGAACTGGCCTTGGAAATCACACGGCATCACTGCTATTACACTCTCTTCATTAGAGGAGAGGTGTAAGTCTGGCATACATTCAAGGCAAAGAGAATTAGTCTCCCTCTTTTGAAAGAAAAAGTCCCAAAGAATTGCAACATACTTTAAAACCTCTACGATGTTCAAGAAACTACTAGCTATTTTAAACATATATCAGGGGGAGAGAGGAGGAAGGAGGGAAGGAACACATACACCAAGAAAAACTTTCTAAATGACAATGTATTTCACAGTTTCATATTGTTAAGACTTCGAAACTTAGAAACAACACAGGAAAACTGAATGGCTTGGGAAATTTCCCCTTGATCCAAGAAGCTCACAGAATTCAGTTTTTTTCTGTTTTTTAAAATCTCCTCATACACAGTGGGGACAAGTAAGAGAAAGAGACAAATTCCCAAAGCCCTTTCAAACTAAAGGGCTTGAAGGGAGATAATGTGTTTTTCCAGTAAAATTTCTCCTATTATACCATTTACTAATTAATACTGATAAAGCTTATGTGCAAAATTAATAAATACATTTTAAGAATAAGACCTTTCACCATTCTCCACCATCTTTCAAATCATTCTGGGGAGGTGGGTGGTTGGTATTCTCAAACTAGAAATATAGAAATGCTTCTTAAATTTCTAAAGAACATCAGATGGGTTTTGTGTCATAAGCACTGTGAGAAAACAAGAAAATTATGAAAACACACTGGGAAACAGATACCAGGGTTCATCCTCTTGTGGCTTCTTTGGAAGAGGCCAAAAGCCCTTGGACAGGAATGACCTGGATTCCACTGAGCATGTATCATGGAAAGATCTGCAACATCACTGTTTTACTCATCTTGCTATTTTTTAAGAATTAAATATCACAGTGCTGCCCACACAAGCTGATCAAAAACCTGGGTATACTGTAATCATTGGTGACTGCAGAAACCCTATCAGGCCCCAGCAGTTGCTAAGATCTGAGTTTATCCCCACATTTCCAAGTCACAGGAATGATACCTGCTATTGTGTCCCCTATCTGGGAATCACAAAGTCATCCCATGGATTACACTGCTGGGAGGGTACATGTGATGGATTCATTCATGAATATTCATGACTAGTGAATATTTAACAGCCAGTGACAGAAAGCTTCCTGGGGAGCCATCCAGCTGATAAGCGGCAATTCATTCCATGCTTGTTGAGCCCTGGCCAAGTGTCAGGTAGAAGACACGTCCACAGTAGCCGCAAACAGCAAAGCTGGAGTCAGCTAGGCTCTCCTTCCATTCCTTGCTAGCTGTGGCATCCTGGACAACATAGTCTGGCTCTTTATGCTTCAGCTTCATCATCTATAAACTGGAGATAATGGTAGACTTACCTCAAAGGCTTGATGGGCTTAACTTAGTACAGCATGAACACCCAATAAATGCCATGTCCTCCAGAGACATTCCCCTCAGTACCCTCCTCAAACTACATCAGATTTCTTCTTTGTACCCGGCAAGCTTTCCTTCGTAGTACTTGCCAGTTTCTAACTATAGCTACTCTCCAGCTTGATGATCTGATTAACATCTCTCTCTCCCACAGGACTGTAAAATTATCATAAAGGCAGAGATTCTGTCTGATTTGTCTAATATACCTAACACCCAGAACAGTAGCATGTAATAGGTGCTCAATAAATATTTGCTAAGCTAATAAACTAGGTTGGCAAATTCACAAAATAATACAAAGATGAACCGGCCCTCATCAAGGAGTTCCCAGGCCACTGACGCAGTCCTCAACTCTAGCTGCATTTAGAGTCACCTGGGGAGTAATACTCTTGTAATCCCACTACTGGATCCTACTCTGGAGCTACTCTTGGAGTGTGAGGGCTCAGGGAATCCCTGTTTTTGTATCCTAAGAGCTCTTCAGGTGATTTTATTTTATTACTTTATTTTATTTTTTGGCTGCATGGCGCAGCTTGTGGGATCTTAGTTCCCCGACCAGGGACTGAACCTGCGCCCTTGGCAGTGAAAGCGCGGAGTCTAACCACTGGAGTGCCAGGGAATTCCCTCTTCAGATGATTTTAATGAAAAGCCAGGATTGAGACTCACTGGTCTAATGCAAGAGAGACGGGCTGACAATTACAATACAACGGGATGTGTGCTCTACAGTCACAGAACTTCCTGTGATGATGGAGATACCCTGTGTCTGCACCCCCCAATGTTGCAGCCACAGTCACACATGACTAATGAGGACTCAAAATGTGGCTACTGAGATGGAGGGCCTGAACTTTAAATTTTATTTTAATTAATTTAAATTTAAAAAGCCATGTGTGACTGGCTAGTGCAGACCTAGGGCAAAGTACACACAACAACCCTGAATCCAGGTTTCAAAGGGGAAACCTTTGGGGGGATTCAAAGCTCAGTCAGCTGCGGCCCCCCCATCCACAGGAGGGTATCATCTGGGAGAGGAAACGGCAGCCAAACTCTGCATTCACCCCTTCAACTCTCCACCTTACATACACACAGGGACAACCTCTCCCCACTGCCATGTCCAGGACAGCTGGGACCAAGGAAATGCTTTAAAGAAGCACATCCCCAAGTACAAGAGCCTTTGTGTGAGCTGCTGAACGACGTGGTCATTGAGGCCAAGGGAAGAAATGTGTCTTGGGTAAGGACACTTGGAAAAGAAAGTCACATGGAGCCCCGAGCAGAGTAAATATGGCAGCACTTCACAGCTGTAAATCAGAAGTCTCCCTTTGTGACGCACAGGCAGAAACCATAACATTATGGAGAACTGACATTTATTCCTTAGGCAGATAATGGCTCATTAAGCTCTTTATAAAATCAGACTGGTCCAACATTATTTGTAGAAAGACTGAATTAATATAGAGAAAGCACCCATGCTATTGACCTACCTGCCATTTTTTCTCATCTACTATGTGTTAAGCATGTACTACGTGGCAGGCAGTGTGTCAGGGGCCTTAAATATTCCCTCATTTTGTCCATACAATACTCTGTAAATTAGATATTATTTTCTCATTTTATGGTGAGGCAATTTAAGACTCATGGAAGTCATTATTTACTTACTTACTTATTTATTTATTTATTTATTTTGGCTGCACCAGGTCTTAGTTGCAGCACGCGGGATCTTCGTTGCGTGCAGCATGAGGACTTCTTCCTTGACCAGGGATCGAACCTGGGGCCCCCGCATTGGGAGCGTGGGGTCTTACCCACTGGACCACCAGGGAAGTCCAAGACTCATGGAAGTTAAATAATTTACTTTAACAAGTAGTGACAAAGCTAGAATTTAAACTTAGATCTATTCTACACCTAAGTTTCTTTTTTATAAAGTCTGTCTAGTATTCTATTATATAGATATACTATTGTTTATTTAACAAATCTCCATTTTCTGTTTTACCACATCACAGTCAATGCTTCAATGAACCTACCTGTAAATAAAGCATAATACACACACATACATATAGGGAAGTACATAAATCCTAAGTGTAGCATTTGATGAATTATCAAAAAGTAGACTTAACTATGTAATACCCTCCAAATTAAGAAACAGAACAATACCAGCACCTCAGAAGCCCCTTGTGCCATCTTCCAGTTATTTATCCCACTCACATCCCCTATTAAGGGCTACCACCTCATGGGAGTTCATTAGAAGGAAGCTAAGACATAGGTTATAAGTTAGGTGTATAATCTAGGCCAAGACTTAAAGCACCATTTGGTCACTACATAACCAGACAAATATCATTTATCTATCTTAATTAGAAGTTAGGGTTTTATTGGATATAAAGAAATTAGAGACAGGTCTCCAGGAACCAGGGTACAAAATGTGTTAATTAGTATTACAGAGTGCCCTAAGCCTGGGGCTTTAATGAAGACAAGAGACAACTGATTCCCAGCTCTGACAAGAAGAGGAGGACCAGGAAATACCCTATGATTTTATCACAAGAGTGAGTATAAATGTAAATAAAATATAAAACATATAAAATATAAATGTATTGCATTTACTGAACTGCCATGAGGTGGTAGAACTTTTACAGATATTAACTACTTAAGTCCCTTCAACAACCCTGTAATATCACGATCCCTGGTTTAGAGAGAAGATGGAGGTTCAAAAAAGTGAAGTAACCAGCTCAAGGTCACGCTGCTGGTTAGAGGGAGAGAAAGGGTGCAAACCCACATGCATACAACCTCAGAGTGTGCCCTTTCCATTGTACCCCGCTGCCTTCCCTTCCCAGGTGTTCTGTTACAGACAACTGATCTCTTAGAGACCTGACCTCTGGGAAAGCGAGCTGGTGCTGCAATACCAATAACAAAAGATGTGAGTCAGAGACCTTGAAACTCATTTTATGTTTGCAGGCCTCTCCCTCCCTGGGGCGCTGGAACCTACCATTTCTTGTGGTTACCTACTGTTTATCTTAATTCGGTTTATTTCTTCTTATCCACTGACAACATACTTTTCTCTCCAAGATGACAAAGTCTCTGACCAAAGCTAAAACATTTGGTGACACAGGTTACCTGGCCTGCCCTGAGTCAGAAGCAAAGACTCGAGTTGGCAGGTCTGTCCAGGTCTCTCCCTTTAGCCTCATCCCCACATGTCCCCTAACTTTCACCCCACGCCTGTCACCAATACGGATTTTCAAATGTGTACAGGTACACTTCAGATGGAAAAGATCCTCATGTGTTTAACTGAGGCCACCGAATTACGTCTGACCAACCACACAGAGAGAATTTTACATACCTCCTATGTCACTTGTGGCAAAATTACCTATAACTCTACTGAAGTTTTTCACTGTGTAATAAAACCCACTGTAACCAATGTTTTTCCTTCTTTTTACTTGGGAAGCAGTAACAGGTTTGGACTGACAGAAGAGACAGAAAAAAAGAGAAAAACTGAATTTCTTTGACTTACTTGTTTTTCCATTTGTATCAAGTTTTCCAGAAACTTAGCATCTAACAAATAACAGAAAAAACTGCAGACAAGGTACGTAATTGGTGTTATCTGGGTTGGTAAGTACTTACCTTGACCGGAATTATATATTGCTTTTACAGACTTCTTAACTTTCTGTAAGGCTGTTCTATCTTGGTCTAGAGCCTAGAAGAGAAAAATGGGGGGGAAAAAGATGTTGGAAAACTTGGTAAGTTAAAAAAAAAAAAAAAAAGGAACGAAAGAAAAACTCATTCATAACTGCATTTGTTGTGCTGAGCACTGCAGCAACAACAAACTGGTAAATTTATCAATGATGAACCCCTTCAGAGACACGAAGTGCCCAGGATTTGAGTAGTTATATTTTGGGGATAAATACAGTCATTCCACAAGCTCAACACTGGGTGAAATGGATAAGCTGGTAGTCAGTCGGTAACCTTGCTAAGCTATGCACAGGAAAGAAAATATAAGACACCTAAGATCTGACTGTTTCACTCGGAGGGTTTACAACCTGGGAAGGGAGAAAGGCCAACATATGACATGAACGACACCTTCCCAGGGAACAAAACACATCTTATCACCTAATGGTAATTTCAGCCAGAAAGAAAACATTTAAGGGAGTGTGATAACCAAGAGTGACCCTGAAGAGCTTCTCAAGCTTTTAAACTTGAGGATTCCTTTTAGTTAAAAAAAAAATTTTTTTAATGACATAATGCCGGGTGTATTTTAAAAATTCTGTTTATTAAAAAAGCACAACATGAGAAATGCTACCATGATGTGAGTAATGCTTGTACATGATTTCTTAGGTGATGAATCAACACATCTCCAGTAATCTACAAGGCAGGGGTGAGGGGGCTGTTTCTGGGGGACCATCACTCCTGATTCTTAACCCAGGTGCTGGATACACAACTGGGTTTCGTTTGTGAAAATTCATCAAACCATGCACTTAGGATATGTACTCTTTTCTATGTGTGTATTACACTTCAAAAACAAGTCAATGTAGACATACTCATGGCACGCTGACCTAACTTCTTAGAATAAATTCAAGCCCCTCTCTGCTTTCCCAGGGTCCACGGTCCGTTCACAGTCTGGGAACCCCTGGAGGGTGGGTCAAGATCTGGAGGGCAGGAGCAATGGCAGCAATAACAATAAACTTGTACAATAAAGTTTAAGAACATTCAATGCGCACTCACATCCTCTACATCATCTAAGCCTCGAGACTTCAGATGAGCGAATGGAAGCCCACGGAGGGTAAGTACTTGCTCTCAGCAGGGTACGGGGGGAGCTGCAGGGGGCAAGGCGATGGCAGCAGGCATCTGTTATTCCCCTTCTGCAAAATGGGCTTTCCTGCCACTCTAAACATGGGGTTCACTGGGCGCTGCCCCTTTCCTTTGGCCCCTGTTCTCTGAGCACCCATGACTGGCCAGGTGAGCACAGCCCACGCTGGGCTCAGTCCTGCCTAGGATTTCTGAGCTTGGGAACCGGGATCATAACATGCAGCCCCTTTCTGATGATGCAAGCCTGGGGGCCACCAGGGGTTCTGTTTCTAGCTGTGTGGAAGAGTCTGGCCAGACAGGATAATGTTAACAGAGACGAAGCACCAGAAACAAGAGGTGGAGGGGGTCCTGGTGGCAACTGAGTCCTTGCTCCCAGCTGTCCCCAGGTCTATATCACTGCCAACCTTCCTGTAGACTGAGTACGTGGGACAATAAATTCCTTTTGTCAGAAGCTAGTTGAAGTTGGGATTCTATCACTTGCAACCACAAGTCCTAAGTAACACAAGAACTAAAGTTTACTGAGCACTTACTACACCAGGCATAAGCTTGTAGAGAAGATGTACCAAATAGATACCTTATCTCTTTGAGTTACATCTTTACAAAAATTCTGTGAAGTAGCATCTATATTTTTCAGATAAGGAAATGTGATAGGCCTTCAATAAATATCTGTAGGAAAGGAGGGAGGGAGCGAGGGAAATATTTACTAACTTGCTCAAAGTCACAAAGCCAGAAAGTGCTAAAATCACATTTTACACTAATGTCTCCCGAATCCCAAATCTAATGGGATGCTGGGATAAAAACCAGCGTTTTGCAGACTGCGGGTTAACGCTATTTCTACCTTGCCCATCACTCACTTTCCACCTCCACAACTTTTTTCACAGCCACGTCCCACCTGCACTTCTTTTTATTTTTATTTATTTATTTTTTTAAAGGAATTCCTTTATTTTTATTATTTATTTATTTTTAGCTGTGTTGGGTCTTCGTTTCTGTGCGAGGGCTTTCTCTAGTTGCGGCGAGCGGGGGCCACTCTTCATCGCAGTGCGCGGGCCTCTCACTATCGCGGCCTCTCTTGTTGTGGAGCACAGGCTCCAGACACGCAGGCTCAGTAGTTGTGGCTCACGGGCCTAGTTGCTCCGTGGCATGTGGGATCTTCCCAGACCAGGGCTCGAACCCGTGTCCCCTGCATTGGCAGGCAGATTCTCAACCACTGCACCACCAGGGAAGCCCTGCACTTCTTTTTAATTAACATTTTTCTTTAAATTCATTCACATCTTTTTAAAAAATTTAAATACACTCTAAAGAGCTGGCTCACTCAACATTAATAGAAGATACCCTAAAAATGACTATGTGCCTCTAACTACATAAAATGCTCGTCTGTTCACTACCTCAAATCACCTCATCTAATGCCAGTGATACTGCACATCACATTTAAGGAAACAATGTTTTATGATACAGCTCCAGAGGAAGAGACAAAGTTTGAGTAATTTCCAAGATCTGAGGTTTGTACATCAGAGGAAAGAGGGAAGATAACATTTTAATAAATGCTTAGTCATAAAGGTGCTGAGATTTACATAGATTATTTCACTTAATTCTTACAAAAACCCTATGAAGTAAGTACTATTACTGGATTCATCTTATAGATGAGGAAACAGAGGCTTAGAAAGTGCAACTTGCCCAGGTGGCAGAGTAGGAATTTGAACCCAGTTCTTTACAGTAAAACCCCACCTCCAAATCACTAGCCAGTTCCGCATTCCAATGGTATCTGTGAAGAACTGAAACTAAAAGCAGTCTCATCTTAAGAGGGCAACATCCGCGAGTTTTCAGAGACAAATCTGCGTTAAGAAACTACAAGACAAATAGGTTGCTAGGAGACTGGGAGGGAAAGACAGTAATGCAAATAAGTGCAAATAAGCACTCATTTTAAGAGATGGGATCCAAAGGGTTTATCCTTTGCTGAACCGCTTTTGTGGTAAGGATATTTTAAAAAATAATTCTCGTAACAGACACCATTTATTTTTTATATACATATTTCTGCCATCTTTTTTTCTGATGAAAACCCCTGGGCTTTAGAGAAGTGAAACAACCTGCCAGGTGTCACACATCAGGTAAGAGAAGAACCAGCTTATGCTTTTTCAAACAAGCCACCTAAAAATCCATTGCAGAAGGCACGCTCATGTTTCTCCTAGATCTTAACGATTTTTAAATAATTTTCGAGAAAGGAAAAACGATCTCCTTCTGGAAGAAAATAACCTATCAGCTCAGCTTTGGGGAGTGATGACCACTGAAGGATGATTCTACTGGTAGAGAAATTAATGAGTGGGCTTTAATGTCCGTGCACATTTAGAGTTAATGACTCCAAATGAGCAAAGGGCTGGAAAAGATTTCAGCCGTAACATTTTATGAGACCAGTTATCTGCTTCCTTTTTGCAGGAGGGAAAGCCTCAGAGATTTATGTTGACTTTTTACCAACCTGTCTATAGAACTAATAGGATGTAAGGTTCAGGTACTTACTTCTAAAGGTTATTAATGACATCCACATTAGACAGCTACAGCCACCATTATGTCCGCGTGACACTTCTCTTTTTACACTCTACTATTTGGCCACGGGCAAAAAGCAGCTGAGTAAAATGCAGTTTTAAGAACTCTGTGTTTAAGAGAGCCAGGGAACACTGTCCTTCAATCAAACAATGCTCCCTCCAGAAAGAACGTCTAAATATGCTACAGAGCGCCATTCTCTCGACAGCCGGACAAGCAACACCTGCAGTGACGTCTTTTGAAATGTCCTATATGTAAAACTACATAAAGCTAAGAGAAAAGTGGCGGATGAATGGGCTACAAAATTATCCTACCTCTCAACCCATTAAAAGTATGTTAAAACATGTGCCTGCGTTTCTAAGTATGCATCTGAAGGTGAACAACTCAAAAGCGTATGCGTTGGTGAGAGAAGGAGAGAGGGAGAGGGAAGGAGGATGAATTAACCAAGACAGGAATCCAGGAGAATATGCTCATCTCTAACAGTCGAGTAACACCTCCCCCATCCAGAACTTTGCAATACAGCAACTTCCCCTTCTCTGCATTACTAAAGAGCAGGGGCGTTAACCTAGAAAAGCACTTCCCATCTTTATATGGATGCATAGTCCCAACAAGCTGGGGCGTCTGAATACACAGAGAAGATACAGGGTTCTGCAAATGAGAGAGAGATTGCTGGAGAAACTGGACCAACAGAAGCTGGCAACCAGAGGATTCAGAAAGATTATACAAACTGGACAATAAGAATGAAAAAATTCCTTAAGAATCAGAGGCCATTCAGGGTAGGACATGGAACCTTTCGTACCACTCCAGGCTGAGCAGCATCCCTGGGTCACAGCGGAGTGCAAACAACACATGTTCTCAGAGATGCACAGGCATCCAGCCACGCCTGTTTCAAGCACAGGGCATGTACACTAGCTGACCCCTCTGCCTGGAACTCTCGTCGCTAACCTCTTCAGACGATGGGCTCTTTCTTCTTACCCAGGCCTCAGAATAAAAGCCCCTTCCTCCGAAAGGCCTTTTATGGTCAACCTAAAGCAGCACACCCCCCTGCTCCCCAGTCACTGTCTCATATACCTCACACTAGATATTCCATAGCACTACACACCCCAAAATGATCCTGTTCATGACCTGTTTACCATAATGGTATTTATCTCCCTCCACTGGAAGAATGAAAGCTCTATGGAGACAGGAGCCCTGCAGAACCTGTTCATGGCTGAATTCCCATTCCCGGTGCTTAGCAGATGGCAGATGCTCAAAAAATGTTTATGAAATGAAGTAACAAACGATGAAGAAATGAATTCCTCAGTATTCTCAGCTCCCCAAATAGGAAAGGATGCAATGCAAGACTTGCCTTGAAAATGGCTGAATAAAGTTTTGAATTCAGAAAACATGGCCCTCTGTAATTCCTCCCCTGATGGTTTCGAACAGCCAAAGTTTAAATGTATGTATGTGTTAAATAAATGTGTGTATGTGTGTGTGTGTGACACACGTATGAGGGATATGACCACACAGTACCATGAGTAATGGTTTAACAGGACAGACAGAACTTACACATTTTAAGTTAGTTTTGTACCTTAGAATAGTTATTCTGGCAACTTCCTTAAAAAACATTTTATTAGAATATAGTACACCTACGTTAAATGAGCAGTGGCAATACGACTGTTAATATTAAGATTTTCTATTTCAGAATTACTTTCTAAGGCTAGGCACCTTTTTTCCAATATACTCAAATGGGAAAAATGTGTCTTATTTTAGGTAGATGTGATTTTTGAAAGTAAGCACGAGTCTTTGGCGCTAAATCTTATGAGTATACCTGCAGAGAAAGGAAACAGTGGATAACAATAAAATAATAGCATAGAATTTCTTACAGACATGGCTGGGTAGACACCTCCCACCTTCCAGGGATGCTGAGCATTAACTAGATTATGTATCTGGATGTGGCTGGCACAAAGCCTCGCACAGAGCAGATGCTCAAAAACAGCCAGCTTCATTACCCTCACCTCCGAAGGTGCTTCCAAGAGAGAGATTCCTGAAACATTTGGAGCAGGGACAGCAAAACATCTCTGAAACAAGCGCTCCTACTAGCAAGGTGATTTCTTCAATGAAAAGAACCTTTACTCACTTGGGGAAAAAAAGGAGTGTTTCCATTTTTATTATTTTAATAGTCATAGTCAGAGAGGTAATTTCAAAAATGCACTTCAATAGAAGGATTTGTCCCATAATCACCACAAAGCGAATGCTCTTCTTCTGTGTAATTCCTGTAATAGGGCAATCAAGGGAAGACTACGTTGGCCTAATTTTGGTTCAGAGCCTGACTGCTTCAGCCTTCAGCTTGTTGAGCAATCCCTCTACCTTTCGGGGAGGAGGGAGATGCCTAATTAACATTCTCATAAACTCGTTGAGGACGAAACAGTGATACAAGCTCTCACGCAGCCTCACAGCAAAATCAATACGTTATTTATCCATCACAAGACCCCATATACTAGAATCTATGTGTATAATTGTAATGGGAATCAGGTTATGAGCCCAGAGAGTAATCCTATGGGATAATGAAGGGCACTGTGAATAAAGGAGCCAGAAGGGAGAGTGACCTTGTTATTTCCTCAAAAAAGATGAGGGATCGGGCAAACCATGCAAGTGAGTTTCTGAGGATCAAACTTGGGTTTTTATAACATTTGCTCACTTATTCATCCGTTATCTGTGCCTGGCACATAGTGGACCCTACTCTGGGCCAGGCACTGGCCTAAGTGTGAAAATCCATACTGCATGTGCCTTTGCTTCCCCAGCTGCGTGTCCCCCACTTCTACCTGCTACAGCAAAACAACAACAACAAAACCCTTCACTAGGATCCATGGGAAGCTGGGTACTGCTTTTGGTAAGACTGATGAAGGAAGTTATTCAAAAAATATTAATCCTCGCTACCCTGCGGTTTTAGCCTCACTTCCCAAATCACTCCACTCTCTACCTTGTATTTTAGGGGTTTAGTACCTGTGTCTCTTCCCCTACTCAGTCAACTAAAAGTTCTCCAAGGATAATACTTATGTTTGTTTCTTTCTTCACATAGAAGATGCTAAGTAAGAACTGAATGAAGAAACACACACACACACACGCGCGGAAGGAAGGATGAACAAGAATCCACTGTTCTTAGAATAAAACCCAGGTCCTCGTTACTGCCAGCCAGGCCCTATGTGATCCAGCCCTCTGACTTCTGTTGCCACACTCTCCACTTCTCATATCTAAGCCACACCCACAGTCTTTCTGAACCCACAAGCTGGCATCCACCTGAGAGCTTCTGCAACTGCTAACGTTTCTGCTGAAATCCTCTTCTCGAAACTCTTCCCCAGATCTAAAGGGGCCTGGCCTGCTTGTGTGTGCTCTTTCTCTCTCTCTCTGTTTTTTTTTTTTTTCCAGCATTCAGCTCAAATGCTGGAAGCACAGCCCCTATTCATCTGAGGGATGAAAGTATGGGGCACTGAGAAGCATCCTGTGTGTCAGCTATACAACATCAGCAGCAGCACAGAATACCTGCAAGCAGGAAGCAGGACAGGGCAACAGCAGCTTGTATGAAAGGAAGAGGTAAAGATGTTATCGTTTGTTAGTTTCAAGATTAACAGGAGTTGGATGAGGCTGCTACGCGAGGGGAAATGATCAACCTAAAATAAAATGTGATTTGCATAATGCAGCCAAAAAATGGAAAGTTGACAGGTCATCCACAGAAACAGGTTTTAAGCTCTTCATCTGTACTATTTTAGACTATTAAAAGTGTCCTTAAGGTTCAGATTCTTCCTATATTCTCTGATTTCAATCAGAAACTTTCAACGTCCTCTACTCTACCTGTAGCTGAATGGCTGCATGAGGGGGAATTTGACCCACAGGCAGCAAAGATCTGCAGGTGCTAACTACTGTGGGTTTGGGCCCCACTTGGTAAGTCACTTCACAGTTCGGATCTGCAGCAAAGATTCAATGTACCACTTTCAGCAATACTTCCTGAATGATTCTAAGGACCTATTCCATGCAAGAAACCACCACCAACCTATCAACTTTCCAAGCCAAAGAAAAGATACTGCATAAAACTGTACGTAAGCGTCGTGCTCACCAACCTTCCAACCTGACACAGTGGGGTGCAGAGGATGGAGGAACCTTTAAAGACAAAATCAGCCAAGGATTCGCTAATCAGGCCATGAGACAAACAACTTCAAAAACCCTTCCCTTCCCAATCTCGGGGTTCCTTGTGAAGAAGCCAAAGAGTAACTGAAATCAGCGCTTTGTTTGAGAACCCGAAGTTGCTCTTTAAGGAGGGGGAGGGGACAAAAGCAAAGTGGGAGGAGGTCATCCTGCAGCTCGCAGGGGCTGTGCCACCTGAACTGCCCACCAGCCACTTCACGTGGGTCCGTCTGCTAACCAACCACTGTGCTCGGCGTGGCGGCAGTGAGTCGAATCCACAGAGAGGGTCTCCACTCGGCTTCAGTTGCACCCGGGGAACTGCAGTGCAGTCTTCACGGACTTCACTGAGAGCTAGACTGGACGCTGGGCGTGACTTTCCCTAAAACTGATTGCTGGCGTGTGCATCCCCACTCAGAAAACAGGTATAAGATCAGTAACTAATCACAACAGTACATGGAGATGCGCAGGCTTGTGAAAGCTTCTAGGTGCGCCTTAAAACATCAGTGACTGAAAAACACCACTGAGAGTGACTGGTAGAAAAATCCTCGAAAAGAATTGGTGGGCTTATCCTTGGGGTCAGCAAAGCAAATAGGAGCTCATTTTAAAAAGAGGGACAGCTTCTCCACTTGGTACTTCTAATCCGGCTCTGGTCCACAGAGAGGCCACTTTCGTCCCTGCTGAGCAATGTGAGAGTCACAGAGAGGAACATCCAGAGATGGGGCGCATCCATCCACAAATACGTCCTCCTCCACAGGCCAAGGTCCATGCTAGATGTGGGGACACTGGGCAAAGACTAGACAGTTCTCTTCTTCAAGGAGGGAAAGACAGGAAACAACGGGGTGCACACGAACACTTCTGAAAGGAGAGAGGCTTGGTGTTCAGAAGCACCAGGGAGGTCAGGTGGCCAAAGCACGTGGCCACATGGAGGATAAAGTGAGAGATCACGCAGGGATGAGAGGCCACGGAAAGGAGTCTGGGTTTTATTCTGAAGGCAAAGGTTAGTCAAAGATGAGGCCGCTGGGGTTTTACAAGAACGAGGCGATTACTCCTGAACTTCAGAAAAACGACTGGCTGATGTGCTGGGAACGGAAGGTAACGGAGCGAGACCAGAAGGAAAGAGCCAATCAGCCGGGTATTTCACAAACAGAACTTCCCTTAAGTCTTTCTGCTGTGGCTCAATCCACTTCTTCCTCTAGGATCACAGCCCATATTTAAGGCTTCCTCCAAAAATCCTCCTCCCCCCTCCACACCCACTCAGTACCTGGGCGGATGGCATCAAGACACTCAGCTGGACCCAAGAGGCCAGGAAACCCTGCCAACCCCACCTCTGCAGCAGTTCTTAAACCCATCCCCAGGGCTCCTGCCGGACTTCAGGACTGGATCATGCCCCAGGAAGATGGAGGAGCCTTTCTAAACTATGAATCTGACTGCGTCACTCTCGTGCGCTAAGACCTAGAGACTCAGAAAGCCCTCTCCGCCTCACCCGACACTGCTTCCGCAGACTCCCTCCTGCAACATGCCGACCTGCGTCTCTCCCACCCTTCACTCTACCTTCCTGGTAGTCCGGATACATGGTGCCCAAACGTACTAAGCGCCTGTCTGGCCTCTGTGACTCTGGAGATGCCAATTCCAATAGCTACAATTCTCTCCTTTCTCAATAATACTTCTGCCTTTTGCCTTTTCTTCACCATCTTAACCATCTTACAAACGCATGCTCAGCCTTTAAGACTGAGTTTGTCATCTCTGTTAAACCTTCCCCTTCCCTCTGAGAAAGAATCTCTCTTCATCCTGTAGTGCTGTGAGAGCACTTACCATAATGACTTTTTCCCTTACATTTCTATCTTCAACAAAAGGTAGCTATTAATCCTTCAAGATACTACATATGTACTCACTTCCTTTCCCCAGCTGTAGAGCCAGCTTCCCGGCCCTGCCCCAGGACTGCACGTGCGTGTCCGGGAGACCCAGCTGTTCACAGTGTACAGGCAGGACCCCACGCAGGATCCGGGTCACCTGGCAGCTAACTCTGACTCCTACCCCTCAGACCTCTCAGGTTCCCAGCTTTCTGACCTGTAAATTTGGAAGACTGGACCAACATGCAGCTTCTTCTAGCTCTAATTTTTCTGAAAACCAACTATTTTCAAGTACTAGGGACCATATCCTACTGCTTCAACTCTCTTAGCATATTAGATTTTGTTTTAAAGAAAAGACACCTTAATTTTTTAAAAGTAACACGATTGGTATCAACAGCGATTGATGCTGGCAAGGACCTTACATTTAAGATCTCTATGCAATTAAAAGGATAAACCATGGCTTTGGTCTCAGATTCTAATTCCAGGTCATTTCTGTGTCCCTTTTTTGCATCCTCTGTCTTCCAAGAGATGTTTTGAAAAGTTCATCTTGAATGTTGCATTCAAAGACTCTATCAATCATGTAAAACAAGCATTACTAATGCCTTTTTAAAGATGAAGAAAATGAGTCAGAGCAAGTATCCAGGGCCAAAAACCTAGGAAATGGCAAAACCAGGCTTTTCACCCTGGAAAGTCTAACTCCAAAGTCTGTGTTCTTTCTGCCACATTCGAATAAAAGACATGCTTTATTCCACTTCTTATTATGCTTATTATGCTTAAGTATACCGCACACTAAGCTTTCTATAGGTGGCTCAACTGCCCAGCTCCTGAGGATAGAAGTTCTAATGGAAGACAAGCCATAAGCCACTGGTGACATCCCCAGTTCAGTAGAGTTTAGAACTCCTGTGTACTCTCCAACACAAACCTCAGACCTGCCGACTGCAGATCTGGCCACTGTTAAGTAATGGTTTTTACAAAGAAAGACAGGCCTAATTTGACAGAGAACATCAAGAAACTCCAGCTCCACACGTGCGTGAAGGTGATTACTAAAAGCGAAGGACCGTTTCCTGTGAAAAGAACAACAAAATGGAATCAAGCGGCGTTTCCCATACTGCGATCTGCAGAAAACTATTTCTAAGACGCTGGGAAGTATTCTGGGGAAAAAAGAGGCCATGACAAATTTGGAAAACACCATATGCTGACGATACCTTTCTTTTGGATACCCAAGGCACACCAGAATATCAAAGACTGGGATATTTTAAAGAAACACGTTTAACTTTATGACCCAGCAATTCTCCATTAAAATAACTGAAATAATTGATTAAAATCAGGATTTCTTCTTGGCACACCTATGGAACAATATTTGTTGGGACATTAATGTAGAAAACTCCATATTTTAAAAAAAGTCTAACAAAGTTAAGCCTCAAAAAATGCACTATGTATATCAGTTAAGAGGTCTAATGATGTTCTCATGTCAACAAGACATACTATCAGGAAAAAGCCAAGACAAAAACCAAGATAAAACCAAAAAAAAAAAACAACAACAAAACAAGATAAAAGGACTAAGAGGGAAAAATAATCACAACAACAAGAAGAGGAAAAAATGTTGACATCTGTAGGACATTATTAGTATGTGGAATTCTTATTTCGCTACTATCATGATCCAGAAGACTTAGGACAAAAGACACTGACATAGAAATTGAAAACTGTAATAAACCCATGCAAAGAATTTCAATCACACCGATAATTTTTAAATTCCAAGTAAAACAATACTGAAGTGTCTTTTTGTCCTTATAAAGATGTAAAAAAATAGAAAAGGTAATAAAAACAATGAATGGATAGGCTGCAGAGAAACAGTCCCAAGTGATACACAGGACAAATTGTATTCCAAGTCATACTGCTCTTTTATCTGGCACAGTAACCCTATTCCTGATAATTCCTATCAAATGACCACCACCCCCTCAAGAATAAATTAAAAAAAGATACTATAAAACACGTTACCAGATTTTACAGTGCAAAAAGCAAGAAATAACCTAAATCCAACAACAGGGAGATGGCCAAGCAAAATAGGAAACAAATAAGAGGGCTTATATGGTCACTCAAACGTATGTACGTAACAATTAGAAAGGATAAGGACAGCCATTTATTGAAGGTCTATTTTGTGAGATGTGCAAATACTATGAAATTCCATTATTTACAATGTAAAATTACAGATATTATAAAGATGTGAATTATCTAGAAATGTAAAGTTTAGAAAGGTTCACAGAGATGTTTAAAAGCTGTTGCTACCTCAGACTGCTACGATTAGGAACTTTTTTTCTTCTAAAATAATTTCCTTATGCAATATTATATGGTTGATGTAGTACTTAAGTTTTTTTTAAAGCCTTTTAACAGTGCCTTATAATACATACTTTTCCCTCAGCAACTGCAAGAGATCCAACAAGATGCTTTCATCGAAAATGAGGGAGAAATAGTACACATTCTCAGTAATTTCCTTGTTGCCTTGCAAACTGTACATTTAAAAAATTAGTAGAATATTGCGTTTCAAGAGCTCCTGTCTGGGGCCAGAAAGAAAACTGTAATCACAGCAATTACCTTGTGAACCTCTCATTTCTGCTGTAGTTCTACAGTTCGGAGGCGCATACCCACCCACAAGCACCATGGTTCTTTCATCTTGAAGCAATTTCAGCTCCATTCTTAGGAAAATAATAATTATCGGTACAACAAGGTATTTAAAGACCAAAAAATAGTCATGAAAACACCATTTTCCATGTTATAACATAATGAGAGTTTCTTAAAAGAATTAAAACCTAGACCGGAAAGGAGTCATGTCTTTGCAGGACCCTGAGAATTTATCAGGAACCTACCTCATAACAAAAATAGAGTTTTCACTGGTGAACGGATTAGAAAGCACAGAGCTACTTAGCCTTTTAAATTCCTACCAGTTCTGAGGTTCTATAATGTCCTACTAAACCATGTGTCTGTGTCTTGACCCAATGATTCAAAATACGCTGATGATTTAGAGTCATTTAGACTTAATCACACAATTTTATCTAAAGTGGAGACTCACGTAACTGCTGACTAGATGCTGGGAAAACATGGTGGTTAAGAGCACAGAATGTGGAGCCAGACGGCCTGGAGTCAAAGTCTAGCTCCACTACTTACTAACTACATGACCTGGGCCAGGTACTTAATCCAGCTGTGCCTCAGTTTCCCCACCGGTGATCCATCTCACAGAGTTACATGGATTAAGTAAGGTAACCACACAGATGAAATACTCAGAATGGTGCTTGGATCAGAGGCAGCGCTCAACAAATGTTAGCTAGAATTTGCAAGTGCAGGTACTTGGATTTATTTTTTCTAAGGTTCCCAAGAGGTATACAGTTAGCAAGAATAATTTTTATTGATACATGGCTGGTGGTGCTACTACAGAAGGAAAAGAAAACGGAGAGGCAGAGGCAAAACCTTCCACTCAGACAAGTTCTTTAGATCAGTGATCTCTCTACAGTGCACACAGGACAGTCCACTGTGGTGTGGGGAAAAAAAAAAACCAGAACTCCTGTTTGTACTGTTTTATGTTAAATAATTATACAATATTGGTACAGAAGAGTATGTATATATATATATACATGTATACACATATGGAATGCAAGCTTAAAAAGATTTTACAAATGAGATGCACAAAAGCTTGGAAACCACTGCTCTGTTAATGAACACTAGGATTTTACTTCTCTGAAGTATGAACTGTGGGAACTGTGGAGTTAAGACAACAATGCGGCCCAGGGGCTGTGTGCTGTCTGCAGGTACAGAGAAGATGACAGCACTGTCCAATGTTTAAAAGGACGTTGCCAGAAACGCCAGTGGGTTTTTCTCGAGTAGCAGCAACCAATCTAATAATGTTAACTTAGAACACGGAAGGGCATCAAACAGCACTAGCATTATTTCAAAATAAAAGAATATTCCCTTATATATTTTTCTGTCACTTTTACTTTTTTGTGTCTGATTTTTCCAATTGCCCAAATATTATCACAATCTTTCCTTTCTGAGGAAATGAAGGCTCAGAAAGACTAGGTGACTTTTTCTAAGTCCACTTGGGTAATAAGTGTGGTCTCAAAACTCAAGTCTCCCAAATCAGAATTTAATTTAAAAAAATTATTCTGTTCACAGGTGTTCTGTAATTTTGAAGATATTACACTGCTAAAAGCACATGAAAGTGGATATTTCTCCCTAATCTTCTGTTTCCTACCACAAGGCACTTAGGAAACATGCTTTACTGGCAAAAAGAAAAACTTCAGAAAATTTTGTTTTGACTGTAACACAGAGCAAATGGAAAATACAAATTCTAAACTTCACCCATAATTCCACAACTCGAAAACACTATTTTCTTTTTTCTTGACTTGCCATCTTTGTTCATGTTACGTGATCTCTATGTAACTAATCAATGTTACATGCAATCTGTATTCTGCTTTTTCACTGAATACTATACTGCAAACACTTGTGCTTATTTTGCCTGCATGAGCACAGCCATTACTACTTTAGCATTCCATCACTCTGGTATGTCATCTGTCTCCTATACATTTCTCTTATTGAAAGCTAACTTAATGGCCAGTTTTTTCACTTTCGTAAATAAAAGTATTTAAGACCTACTTTGCAGCATGGTTGTCAAATAATCAAGTTGCTTTTAATAAGGATAATTTTAAGTTGTACATGTTTTAAAACATGCTTATGAAATACCAGCAGATATCTTTTAATATATTAATAATTCACATGCCCCCAAGTAACAACACTAACAGAAGGTCTTTAAGTTTTTGACTTCTAAAATGCTGTCACATACCAGAAATGTCACAAAGATCTAACTAATCCTCTTGCAAATTACTGTTGAGTGCAATTTAGGATAGTAGTTAACTCAAAGTTGTAGGCATCTTAAAAGGGTGCAATGGGTAATGTGGAACACTCCTCATTCTAACCCCCCCCTCCCATAGCTGTCCCTTACAGGCACCCTTTCAAATAAAGCTCTCTCAGCACAGCCAATTCACACAGATGTCTTATTATCAGGAGAATGCTCACAGACCCCAGGACCCGCTGATTCAATATTACTTGAGGAAAACAAGGATGAGGTACCAGGGTTTGCTCTGCAGCACAAATGAATATCATGCTCCACTGGGTGCTGTTTCCATAAAGATAAATCTTCCTGTTTACAGGAATTGAAGAAATTTTCCATAAATCAAACCTTTGAAATGGAACCTTATTCCCTCAAAGATGCACACATTAACATTTCAGAAATGCTTTCCTCAACAGGCGTCAAGTTTTGTTGTTGCTTTATCAGAAAGAGTTCTTTTGTAATGGAAATGACACCCTCCTACATTCAAGACAGAGTTTGCTTGAAATGGGGCTGCATCTACAGAGTATTTGGAAAGCAACTTCAATCTCCACTCTATGAATTCATTCGTTTGACAGTTATCTGGTGAGAATATCCCAGAGTCAAGGAATACAGAGATGGTCCCTGACCTCAGGGATCGTGACGGATTACTCCAATCACGTTTATTAGGTAGCTAGATACAAAATGTTTTTAAACATGAATGCTTCTCTATAATATGACATCTGGGGTAAGTATGCCAAGACAAAAATGTATCAATATTTACCTAGGAGCGAAGCATGTAGTAAATTTTAGAAAATGATTAAAAAAAAATATAGCATGAAGCCAGGAACGATAAAGAAAATTCAGTCTCCCTGATAAATACATATAAAAGCTTTTATTAAATTATATTTTGTGGATTGAGTTATACTGCAAAGGGAGGGGACAAATTCCCTCTGAGTGATTCTTTAATACGCTGCTGGGAGTAAAATTAAAGGGACACACTAATGCTTTAAGAAGTGGTTTCCATTTCGAATACCAACATTAAAAAAAAAGAAGAAACTGGAGTACAAAAGCTCTAAGAAAGCCATCAGCTTATAGTCAATAATTTTATAAAAACTAAGTTAGTTGTTTTCCAAGTGTCCATACTGACTGTTCAGTAAAGTAACATGTTCAGTGGCCATTTCTTGAGGAGCCTGAGTGAGCCCAGTGCACTAACTATAATGCACACCCTCAAGGAAAGCTTCCCCCCACTTTAAATGCATTCTGGCTGCTATCATGACCCTTAGTAGAATGCTGAGTGACGCTTTACTATCTAGATACCCCAGAGATCCTCCAAGTGACTCCACTTCTCAAAAGTGAACAAACAGTGCCCTCATTATCCAATGACAAGGCCCACTATGAACTCACGAGTGGTCCAACCCAGTCCCCGTCAAACCACAATAATTAAGTCCAACTCGGCTAATGTTTCACACAGCCCGACTTTGGAGGAATGTTTCATTCCATGAGCTTTCCTCTGACGGCTGAAGTTGAAAACGCACAAGGTTTTAGAGCTTTCACAAATTTAGAATATCCTTAAAATGAGAACTATTCACTTAGATCAGCATTTCCCCAAAGCTATGCCCAACTAGTCCAATTAATGCTGTGAGAAAAGGGGGATCTACAGTCAGTAAGTTTGGGAAATGCTCCACACCACACCCCCTTTTGAAGATTCACAGAGCATTAATCTATTAAAAGCCCATGAGATGCCTGTTTCTTTAACTCTGTTTAACACAGTATTCCCCAAACTTATTGGCCTCAAAAGCACACTTCAAGCCTCTCTCCTTTTTCACAAGTACCCACGAACATCTCAGAACTAGTTCTCTACATAATACACTTTGGGTAACACAGACTTGGATCATAATATTCCAGAAAACCTGTTATAATTTACATCAGAGAAAGCAAATAGGTGGCTCACAGTCTAAATTCAACTTGCAAATTATCTTCTGTAAATTTCTGAATTAACTTCCAAACATTTTTAAAACTTGGGAGATGTAAAATAAAAATTCCAAAGTCCAACTTTCCCTATAAAATGCCTTGGTTGAGCTGAACGCACCTTTTCCCAGGAATAACCATCAGCAGGGCCTCAAGAGGAGGGCCAGTCTAGGGTCTCCAGCTGCCACGGAACCACCAGGTCTGTGCTGGTCACCCAGGCCCGGCCCCACTGTCACAAGGGCTCCTATGAATTCTACCCATGTTCTGGGCAACGGCTCCACGATGGAAGATGTCAGGGCATGTTGGGATGCTGGAGGAGAAAGTCACTGTCGATCTGCCCATCTCTCCAGTCTATCTCCTCTATGAAGGTTTGCCAAGGACAATCTCTGTTTACACCCACTGCCCTGGCATAATGAATAACAGAGCAGCCTCACTCTTGCCCCGTTTTGGATAAGTTATACAGTCACTGTAGCTGTGAAGCCTTCCCAGACCTCCCTGACATTCACTCACCTCCTCCACGCTCAAGTCCCATGGACATATTTTACTGCCTCAGAATGTCCTTCAGTACTTCCCAATTGTTTCATGTGAGCCTTGTAGAAACAAGACAGACATCTGAGCCCAGATGAGCTGGGTCTGATCCCGGGCTCTGCCTCTGAACAGCTTTGTGAGTACAGAGAAGTCCCCTAATGCCTCTCGGATTCAGGACCTGCACCACGCTATTTCACAGAGTTCACGGAAAGATTAGGGATGCAGCAAGTAATTGGTAAACAGCAGGAGTTCAGTAAATAGTACTTTTAGTTTTGAGACTGTAACTCCATGGAATTATGTCTGTCTCTCTCACAGTTCTTAAATTTCAAATGCAATGGTTTGGGTTCTCATGGTAGATACGTAATACTTGATTGTGAACTGACCTGCTGATTTCTTCCCTTAAAAAAAAAAAGAGCCAAGAAATGCCCTTGTCTCAATTCTCATGTTGCTTTATTTTTTCCAATTTTGGGTTAACTGGTATGGGGATATTTTCTTATTTACCCCATCAATTTCAAAAATAAATTCCAGAAGGGCATCTGTCCATTTACTTATGGAAATTTTTTTTAAAGTTTTGAAGACTGGGGGTAAGAAGAAGAAGAAAGAAAAAAATTCTCCCCAAAGAGTATGGTTCACAAAATTCATGACCTGAGTTAATTTAAGAAATAACAATCTGCCTGTAATTTAGAGAAATAAAGTGATGACTCATGCACTAAGATGAACTGGGTTTTTCCCCTCCCCCTCTATGCCTTGGGATTACTAAATATCAGAGAACTTTCCCTTGGGATCTTCCCCAAAGTCTTTATTTGTTCCCAACCAGCTTCAAACATTCTCCTGTTTTCCACTCTTTTTAAAATTGTCCCCTTTCATTCCGGCTAATAACTGAAGCAATTTCTCACGAGTTCTTGCTATGGAAAGAAAACCTCAAAGTGGATGCTTAAATGCTTAAAATTCACTTTCAACCCTTGCCAGACCTCTTTTGTGAGACTACACTGGAATCGCCCTGGATGCAAGGCCTCCCCTGCCCTCCAACTTTCCTCTCAAGTCTGAAGCTAGTATTCAAGGAATAGATGGGCAAAACAAAAGAGAGCATGGCTCTGATCCAGCAAGCGCCTTTTACGGGTTGGCTATGACTATACAAAATTTTCAAGCAAAATTAGCATAAGTTAGAAATGCTGTTTTTAAAATCGAACCTAATGAACCATCACTATCTTGTCAGGCTCGCTCACTAATTACGTTGCCTCACGTGACTTTCATACATTTTGGTTTCTTATAATGGACGGCAGGGGTGGGGGGGTAGTATTTGTGTTACCATGTCTTCACCTGAGAAAGATATTATAGAAGGTTGGATTAGAGCTGAGTGCATTGAACCTCACACTTACAGGACAAGAGTTCCAAGACAAGCAAATTGTATGTATTTGGCTACTTCTTGGGTGAGGATTAAGAAATATCAAGGCTTTCAAATTAATTGCATTTATCTCTTAGCCATCGGCTGTACTAAAGATTATAACAAACACCTTACCAAGTGATTCTGCTCTCTTCAAAACATTTTTGGGATAATGAATAGAGGATGTGTTACAATTTCTTTCTTTTTTAAAAAATATATTTATTTATTTATTTTTATTTGTTTATTTTTGGCTGCACTGGGTCTTCATTGCTGCGTGCGGGCTTTCTCTAGTTGCGGGGAGCAAGGGCTACTCTTCGTAGCGGTGTGTGGGCCTCATTGCGGTGTCTTCTCTTGTTGTGGAGCACGGGATCTAGGCACACGGGCTCTAGAGCGCAGGCTCAGTAGTTGCGGCGCACGGGCTTAGTTGCTCCGCGGCATGTGGGATCTTCCCAGACCAGGGCTCGAACCTGTGTCCCCTGCATTGGCAGGCGGATACTTAACCACTGTGCCACCAGGGAAGCCCTCTTTTTCCCTTTTGAAAGGGAAGAAAAAAGGCCAACCAACATCATCCAGCTAGAGGGAAAAAGCCAGGAACCCATATTTTCCTTTCCAGTCAGTAGGCACTCCTAACATCTCGTTATTTCTGTGACACTAAAAGGTCTTTATAACTCAAGTGTAATGATGACTTAATTACGTCAGTAAAATTGGAGTGTGCCCTCTGCTACAGGGTAGATCCTGTATCAACAGTCTCCTGCCAACTCACCGACCACTCTCTGTTCCAAATGGGTCATCCATCTCGCTGGGCTACTAGGACAGGAGCTCTGGGTGAGCAGGTGCTGGTCTACTTCCTGTGCATCCGCTGCGGTTCAACTACACTCCGTGCTAACAATGTTTCAGCCGCTCTTCTCTATTTCTGACGGCCAAAAGCTCATCATCCCATTTCACTGAACTATAGAGCTGGGAAGACCTTAGAGAGTACATATTCTCTGTACTGCCTCATTTTATTTTTTTAATTGAAGTATACCTAATTTACAATGTTGTGTTAGTTTCAAGTGTACAGCAAAGTGATTCAGTTATATTTCAGCGATTCAGTTATATATATTCTTTTTCAAATTCTTTTCCATTATAGGTTATTACAAGATATTGAGTAGAGCTCCCTGTGCTGTACAGTAGGCCCTTGTTGTTTACCTATTTTACCTGTAGCGGTGTGCATGTGTCAGTCCCAAACTCCTAATTTATCCCTCCTCTCACCACCCACACCCCGCGACACTTTATCTGAAAACAAAAGCAAACCCTGAAATCCTGGGAGGTTAAATGGCTTGCCCAAGTTCACACAGGACAGTTTCACACCAGCCCATGTCTGTCTCCTACTCCTGTGGCTTTTCCCTCTACCAAGATGCAACTGGAGTTCCAGACCGGCCCCAGGATGGCACTCATGGTCCTCAGCTTGGAAGCTCAGTGGGTGTGAGAGGAGATGCTGGGATGACCCCATGACTGTAGGAAACATGGGCCAATTAGGCCTCTGAGGGGCCCCACTGGGTCTCTGTGTGCTGAAGCACCCACCTCCTCCCACCAGTGGACTGGAGCATAAGGAGAGGTGTGCCAGGGGCACACCCACCCACTGGACGAACACGGAGCCTCTTTCCAAGGCACTGAAGATTTCTGGGGGGCAAGAGTTTTACATTAAGACAAATCTAAACTACACTGTGGTGCATAAAGTCAAATTTGCTTTTTCCTCCCTCAAGATAAAACCCAATACGTCCAGGAAATTTCAAGGCCTCTTAGGGTCTCCCACTCCTCAAGGAACCTCATGCAGAAACGTAATCCACAATGATTCGATTGTATGCATTCGGAAGAAGTGTGGGAGTGGAATTACTAGTTAAAAGTGTGGGTGCTTCTACGCTCATAAGCCCCACTGTGAGGAGGCCAGGCCACTGAAACTGTGGAAGATATATTAAACAATCTGCTGATCTCTTAGCTCCTGCAGCCTTGCCTATTCCAAGGATCTCAGCAGCTCAGAAGTGAGTCTGGAGTTTATGAAACATGTGTATGTATATATACAAGTATGTGTGCCCATGACATCAGAGCCCATAAATGCGAGCCAACCACGTTATCTGGTACTTGAATGAACACTGAAAGGAAAACATATGACTGTCAACGTGTTGACCATGAACAAAGAATCTTCCTAATCAATTCTCAAGGGTATTCCTGCCTTTATGCCACTTTCCCCTAACATGATGACTTAACCACCCCATAAAATTCAACCCTTCCTCCAGGAGATAAAGCTTGAGAAGGACCAGGAAAAGAGGTGTAGAGGGGTGAGATGCTTGAGAAATACTGGGATGGGTTCTATGTAAGCATGGGGAGTAGGGTGGGCTTGGGGTATGTCTTACTGTGTGGGAATGACTGCCAGAAAAACCTTCACTCTAGTCTAAATCAGAGGCTGCTAACTCCTCAGGTAGAAGTAGCCCGAGGCAATCATACAGTTTATGTGCAGTAAGACTCTGACACACAATAAGATCTCAAGAGTTCATGCCAACGGTCAATGTGGAGGCAGACAGGGGACTCAAGGTGGGGAGACTCTGGAGGGGGCAGGATTACAGTCAAGGGATCTCCCTCCCTCTCTCATAGTTTTCGTTCGTTCTTAGTTCCATGACTGCTCATAGTTGACTCCCAGCAACTATCACAATTCTTACATATTGTGTGCATGCAACAAACAACTGCAGAAAGAATAAATAAATATGGCTACCCGGTATAAAAGGAAAAAAACAAATGAATTTTACAGTTACTAAAAAAACTTAAAAGACTGTATGCTCCAGAAAGAAAAGTAACTGTTAGATATGGACAATATAAACCATGCAGTTTTTTCATTAGCTAACAATCACCATGTGAGAAAAATATGTATGTCATAGATTGTCTTCTTGTTCCCAGTGCTGCTTAAAAAAAAAAAAAAAAAAAAAAAAAAGTCCCTGTGGGATCTTAGATAGGTTACAAAGGTTAATTCACTGTTCATTTCAGTAAACACTTGGGGTGAAAATTAATACTTTACTAAATATGAAGAAAGTAGTCTTTGAATGTGAGTTGGAATTCCTAGTTTCTTAAATCCTTTCAACTAATATTTAGACTATAAGGATGACTCTTTTTCCATGATCCACATTGGGATAAAGACTATCACAAAATTTGGAAAATATTTATAAAATAGGCTCCACTGAAAACTCCCCCAAAAGGCTCTAGGAGAACGGACCTCAAAACACAAGTTTATCTTCAGATGTATTATTAAATACTTCAAATTTTTTACTTCTGCAGAAGGATAAACAGGGAGGCCTGTTCCATGACCCAAAAGCCAGGATTTCCTTGAATGACACACTAATGAAAAATGCAAACCAGTGGAAGTCTTGACTCGCTGTACAGAGTCTGTTACATTCCAACCAAAGGTCTGCCTTGCATCAAGAGGGAAGAAATAGCTCCTGAAACCAAAAGTTATCCTTAACCTTTGCCCCAAGAATATTTCCACTTTTGGGTAACATGGAAACACGGAAAATGATCCTCCAAAATACTTAACACGTTTATCAACATAGCATTCACTTGGCATATACTGTCTGATTATGTGCGTTGATTACAACGCCTACCTTCAAAAAGCCCCAATTCAGGGCTTCCCTGGTGGCGCAGTGGTTGAGAATCTGCCTGCCAATGCAGGGAACACGGGTTCGAGCCCTGGTCTGGGAAGATCCCACATGCCGCGGAGCAACTAGGCCTGTGAGCCACAACTACTGAGCCTGCGCGTCTGGAGCCTGTGCTCCGCAACAAGAGAGGCCGCGATAGTGAGAGGCCCGCGCACCGTGATGAAGAGTGGCCCCCACTTGCCACAACTAGAGAAAGCCCTCGCAAAAAAAAAAAAAAAAGCCCCAATTCAAAGATCAGGTAAGAGATAGCCAGGTTTCATGGCAAGGAGCCACACTTTTTCTTCTAGCCAATAGTACCTGGACCAGGGAAGGTAGCTTGACCAAGGGCTTCCCAGCAACCCATGATGTGGTTAGAGAAAAGAGAGGTGAGCTGGACCAGTCAGAGATGACTCTTTCAGGAACTCGCAAAAGTGAAAAGGTGATGGAGGAGAAACCATGATGGAGCAGGCGTATAAGTCTTAATGAAGAAATGAAAATTCCGACTAAGCGGCAGGGAAAAGATATACAAAGCAGAAGCAATTCCAGACGAGGCCAGGGTGTGAGGAGAAAGAAACACAGGTGTGATGAAGACATCACAGAGAGAGATCATGAGGTGGTCTGGAACTAACCCCGTGCCCACCCATCACTACTTTTGAGTAAGCTTAAGTGAGCCTCTGCTCTCTAGAGAGCCTAACGAGACGGAACTCTCTGTTCTTTCTCTCAGAACAGTAATACTCAGAGTATTATTAACCTCTGTAGGCCACAGAGCTAATAAATCGTAAGATCAGAGAATCAAGTTCAGCAGTGTTTTGCTCCAAACCCTAGAGTGTATTCACCAAGCTATATGCATTCCATAAGAATAACTACCAATTTTGAGTGCTGAGCCAGGCACAGAGAGACACTGGATAAACATCAGTGATCATTTTCTTTTTATTCATTATTTCATAGGTAAGGAAACTGAGGTTCAGAGAGGCCAAGCAGCTTGTTTACAGTCACACAGGTAAGAAAGGGCAGTCCCATGATTCCCATGCGTGCTCTTCCTGCTACACACCTGAGTTGCAGACGCTGACAACTGGAAGATTCTAGGCCCTGTTAAAACTGGTGAGAGTGCTTCCCTGGTGGCGCAGTGGTTGAGAATCCGCCTGCCAATGCAGGGGACACGGGTTCGAGCCCTGGTCCGGGAAGATCCCACATGCCACGGAGCAACTAAGCCCGTGCGCCACAACTACTGAGCCTGCACTCCAGAGCCCGTGAGCCACAACTACTGAGCCTACGCTCTAGAGCCCATGAGCCACAACTCCTGAAGCCCGTGCGCCTAGAGCCTGTGCTCTGCAACAAGAGAAGCCACCGCAATGAGAAGCCCGCGCACCGCAATGAAGAGTAGCCCCAGCTCGCCGCAACTAGAGAAAGCCTGTGCGCAGCAATGAAGACCCAACACAGCCAAAAAAAAAAAAAAAACTGGTGAGAAAAAGAAAACCACTGGCCACAACTGGAAAAGGCAGAGGATGCCTAATCATGACCAGAACGTGACAGGTGCGGAGGTGAAGAGAGAGACAAACATGGATATTTCTCGAGTGGGCCTCCAGCCGTGGGGAGAGAAGACACTGAGAAGTGAGGACACCTGGGCTGGATTTAACCTCAAGGCAAATCGAATCAGGAATGCTAGCCAGGCTGCGAGATTAAACCACGGAGGCTCTTAAATGGTGAGAGAAAACCGCTGATGCCTCATCTCACCTGCTCCTTCTACCTCACCAGGCAGAAGACGCTGCAGGGCTCCCCACAATCCCGTGATCGCCAGCACCTTGCCAGGCAGACAGGGTTCTCAGGCTGGCTGGTCCTCTCAGCTCCTCGGCCCACAACGTCGGTGGTGCCCAGCCCCCCTGCACTGCCCAGTGAGAGACTAGCAGGGCGCAGCAAACTGGGCCCAGAACCATCTTTGAGACACCAGCCTATGCAATGTTTCCCGTTTCTTTTTTTTGGCCACATGTGGGATTTTAGTTCCCAGACCAGGGATGGAACCCGTGCCCCCTGCAGTGGAATCACAGAGCCCTAACCACTGGACCGCCAAGGAAGTCCCCAGTGTCTCCCTTTCCAAAGCTGGCAAACCATGGTTATCTAAACCACTTTTCAAAAAAACTATAATAACTGTATTCTTGAATTGTTATTTAGCTATTCAAATACACAAATATTTCATTTCACTCAGGAATTGAGTAAGTGCTTAGTATGTGCTAAGCAATGTGCTTGTACCTCTCAGTGAGTACACATGAGAGAGCAAATCCTCGTTGTACGTCCTTGTTGAATCCTTGTTGAAGCTTATATAAAACTGTGCATCAACCATACCTCAACAAAAATGCACACAGGGAAATATTCTATTCAAATGAAAAAAAAATTTTTTTTAAAGAGAGAAAGGGTCAACCCTTTTCTTGCAGAAACATGCCGGGCAGTGACAGTGCCGGTGCAGCACAAGGAACCGTAACTGGCCTGAGACGACCACTGTGCACAACGGGCCCCAGAGGCCCTGCAGGGAGGTCAGGGGATGTGTCACACAGGATGGTGTTCCCCTGGCTACGAAGAGTAGATGTTCTCCAAGCACCAGGGAGAAGACATTTTAAGAAAGAGGGACGGGCAGAGGCAAGGACAAGCGACCTGGACTGGAATCCCTGGTGTACAGGGGGTGTAACAAGGAACAAACGAAACAAGAGGGGCTTCCCTGGCGGCGCAGTGGTTGAGAATCCGCCTGCCAATGCAGGGGACGCGGGTTCGAGCCCTGGTCCGGGAAGATCCCACATGCCACAGAGCAACTAGGCCCGTGAGCCACAACTACTGACCCCACGCTCTAGAGCCCGCGCGCCACAACTACTGAGCCTGCGTGCTGCAACTACTGAAGCCCGCGTGCCTAGAGCCCATGCTCCGCAACAAGAGAAGCCACCGCAATGAGGAGCCCGCGCACCGCAACGAAGAGTAGCCCCAGTAGCCCCCGCTCTCCGCAACTAGAGAAAGCCCGCGCGCAGCAACGAAGACCCAACACAGCCCCCCCCAAAACAAAACAAAACAAAAAAACAATGAGGGGATCTTTCAAAGAATGTTGTGATCCTGGCCAAGGAGCTGGCCCTTTCTCAAGGCAACATAAAGCCACTGGCAGCTTGAAGTAAGAACTGTGAAGGGGTCAAGTCTTGTTTCCTTCAGGGGTTCCCTAGAGCACCCAGCACCGGCCGTCTAGCAGGAGATGTTTGTAAACATTTCTGGAAGTGAACGATCAAATAAACCATCAGGATTTTGGAAGGAGTTCCCTCTACTTTCCCCAATGCAAAATAAGAAAGCAAAGAAGGCCTTCCAACAGCCCAACTTCTGGACCAAGTGTGCCTGGCATCCACAGTGAGCTTGCAAGAAAGGAAGAAATTATTGCGGCTTGAGGATCAGAGCAGGAAGCATGTGAGCTGCTTTTGCCACAGGCCTGGGAGGCAACATAGGGGGGCTGAGATTTCAACATCCATGGAGGAACAGGAAAAGATGACTCACAGGTGGGGAGCTGGATTCCCTACTGAAGTCAGAACGCTTATGGGGACTCTGATCTCAACGAAAGCGTGAACTGGGAGGAAAAAAATCTGCCCGTGGGCACAGTGACCGGCAAGAAGGCTGGTCAGCCTGTGTCTAGGCTGTGGGTCGGTGGTGGGAAAGCCTCACCTGAGATTACATCACCACTGGCAAGTGACTCCACCTGTGAGTTTGGGGAGCTCTCAAGCTGAAAAGTGACGATAAAGGTGCTCTGGACATTCAGGCCCCGTGGGTTTCAAGTCTGCAACTTACTCTGAAATGGTGGTGGTGGGAAGCTCTGTGAACTGTGCTTGGCACTATTCGGTAAGTTTGAGGTCTTTAAAAAAAAGGATTTAAAATTAAGTAAAACAAAAGTGGTCTGGAGTGGGGCTCCCCTGGTGGCGCAGTGGTTAAGAATCTGTCTGCCAATGCAGGGGACACGGGTTCGAGCCCTGGTCCGGGAAGATCACACATGCCACGGAACAACTAAGCCTGTGCGCCACAACTACTGAGCCTGCGCTCTAGAGCCCACGAGCCACAACTACTGAAGCCCGTGCGCCTAGAGCCCGTGCTCTGCAACAAGAGAAGCCACTGCAATGAGAAGTTCTCGCACCACAATGAAGAGTAGCCCCTGCTCACCTCAACTACAGAAAGCCTGTGCGCAGCAACGAAGACCCAACGCAGCCAAAAATAAATAAATAAAATAAATTAATTTTTTTAAAAAAGTGGTCTGGAGCTGGAAGCACCCCAGGAGAATAAATGTAAAACCACTCTGAAGGGTAAGACCTTTAATCAGGCCATACAAATCACCCAGAGAGCCTTCCTGATAATGAGGTTACCTTCCCCAAACACAAAACCATAAAAGAAAGCAATCTGCCACGAGTGGGAATCAGCAGATACAAAAAACAGAATAAATTTCCCCAAGAATTTGAGCTAATATAATTACCGAATGGACTACCCAATTTGTAAAAAATAAAGACCTAAAATAATAAAAATGAGAAAAGAACAAGATTTTACAACAACAGACAGATGTGAAAGAATACTAAACAGATCTTCCCCCAAAATAAAAAATACATAACAAAGGAATGGTTAAACATTATATATAGCTGGTAAGAGAATTAGTGAACTGGAAGATATATCTGATGAAATTATCCTAAGAATGCAGTACAGAAAAAGAAAAAGTGGGATATTAAGAGACATGGAAGATAGAATGGGAAGGTCCAATGCTAATCTAATAAAGTTCCAGAAGGAGAGAACACTGGGAAAGAGTGGAGGGATAAGTGAAGAAATTTAGAAAAGCTAACAACCATAGTTCTTTGAGCTTTTCAGAATATATCACTTATCAACCACTTCTTAAGCACATCCTGCAGGTACTGAGAACAAAGGGAGCCACTATCAGGACACAAAACAAGTACAGTCAGCCCTTTCATGTACTCTGTTTGGGGAAGCCCTTGTTAAGCCAGCAGAGAGCACAGAATCCATTGCTAAACCCAAGCCTACAGTTAACCCTAATACCAGCTCCTAGGGCTACTGGAATCCAATGAAAAAGAGTTAGTAAGAGCTATAGTACTCAAGTAATTCATGGACCTTGAAGAATAGGGAAAAGATATAATACTGGCAGCTAAGACTTGCCGCGTCCTTAGTCTATACAAGACACTGTGTAGCACTTGCGATGCGGGGTCAGATTAAACCCCACAATAACCTAACGGGATGGGGATGATTAGATGATGACGATGTTTAGAGACGAGCAAGGCTGAGCACGCTGCCCAGAGTCACGAAGCTGGTGCAGGGGAGCTGGAGGTCAAACCCAGATGGTCTAACTCCACAGCTGGGTACTTCACCGTTCCGACGTCTAGGCAGAACCCTCTTTCCCTTGATAAGAATCTAATTTGTAATTAATAAATGAATGACGTGTTGAAGGAACTCCTCTACCCCATCCTTACAAAAACAGTGAGGTCAGGGTGGAACCTACTATGCCCTTTGCGTAGGACACGTTTCCTTCATAAGAGCAGTGAGATCATCTGTGACTGATAATTTTTTTTCTTGGGAAAGCCTCCTCCTAAGGGGTCAGTTAAAGGAGAGGGTGGGAGAGGCCCTGTCTCTGGAGAGAAACCCAGGAAGCAGCTGAAGGAGTCCTCTTTCCAAAAACCAGGACTCGTCCCTGTGGTTACACAACAGTTTGACAGAGCAACATGGCAGCACAAATCCAAAAGATGGTGCCCATTTTCTTTGTCCAAGAATCTCATTTCTGGGAAAGCATCCCAAGGAGATCACTCAATACAGGAAAATGGCTAATGACTCAAAAAAGTGGATCACTGCATCGATGGTCTCAGCCCAAATGCAGGCAATCTCTGGAGACCCAAACACATAGAAACGGTTTAGTAAATTAAGGAACATCTATATGATGATATTATTGTGGGGTCCTTAAAATAACAGAGACAGCAACACTTCAGAGCAATATTTGTGCTATTACATAAAGTAAAAGAGCAAAATTCGAAGTGGCAACTGTGTAAAACAATGTATGAAGCACTGAAGACTGAAGAGCAATAATTAAACACAGTTAGGTTAGGATGGTGGAATCATGGGTGATCTTTACTCTTCAAATATTTTTAAAATGTGCTATTGTTGCATGGCATACTAAATTTGAGGAAAAAAAGGCATTCAGATTTCTTGATAATTCTCTAGTTCAAGAATCCTTTGCACTCTCCACAAAATTATACTACTGTTTGTTAAACAAAAGACTTTCCCCTGAAGCACTCTCCCCCAACAGTTTTGCCAATGTTAGCTTACATTATACAGGACAAGAGCAATATCGAATTACTGAGCATAATTCAAGAAACCTGAGGGAGGAGGAGGGGGAGAAGGAGAAGGAACAGTCAAAGGCACTTAAACCACTAACAAAAAAACACTGTGGCTCGTACATAAAACCATTATTGGCCTCCGTGAGGCATTATCAGTCCAATAATACATTTCTGTTTTAGACTTTTTAAAAAGTGTACTTGAAACCAGAACAGGCCTTGAATTTCAAACACACAGAACTAAAGGAATGCCGCGGAGGGAGAATTAAGGTCAACTGAAATTGGCCTTTTGTCTGGGATGCATTCTTCAGACTTAGGAAAGAGGCAGAGTTTGGTTTAGCTGTGGATGATTTGAAAGTAAAATCCGAGGTTTTCAGCATTACTCACGCAGCCAGAGTTACAATGCCCAATGAAGATTTCTGTGATATGGTTTCCAAGTAAAACAGCCATTGTGTGACCTTGAGTGTACCTCTAGTTGCAAGGAAGTGGACAAAAAATTGTTAACGGGATGTCCTGGGAATATAGGTAGTGACAAGTTCAAAAGACTGTTTACACGTGCTTGGAGGGTCAACAGCAGGAAAGAACAATGTTAAACTGTGCTAAATGCAGCTTGGTAATACTCGCCATCTGCTAAAGGGAGTCAGCTCTCCAAGTTTCCCGTTATGGTGAGCGTGTCGGCTTCATGTAGAAAATGCAGGTTTTGGGGACTTCCCTGGTGGCGCAGTGGGTAAGAATCCGCCTGCCAATGCAGGGGACATGGGTTCGAGCCCTGGTCCGGGAAGATCCCACATGCCGCGGACCAACTAAGCCCGTGTGCCCCAACTACTGAAGCCCATGGGCTCAACAAGAGAAGCCACTGCAATGAGAAACCCACGCACCGCAGTGAAGAGTAGCCCCCGCTGGCCGCAACTAGAGAAAGCCCATGTGCAGCAACGAAGACCCAACACAGCCAAAAATAAGTAAATTAATTAATTAATTTAAAAGAAAAAGAAAATGCAGGTTTTGATAACTGTGTGTGATTGGCGCTCTCCTCCTTGTGCAGCAGGGATACCTGTTTCCTAGCTGAAGCTAGGTCCCCACGCAGACAATGGGTGGCAGCCTCAGGGTCACCATCAGCTGAGTCAACTGTCTTGGGAAAGTTGAAAGGTACCCAAAGGTACAAAAAGGCAGCGGTTGCTGTTTATAAGACCAGGCCTCTGCATCCATGTCAGGGTAGGGCTATTTTTAATTGTTGCATCATCTGGTCTCTGGATTAGATAAGTAGGCCAAGTCCACGTACCTAAGAATCACAGTGTTTTGAGGCATTACGTCAAAGTAAAAGAAATTATCAGATACCTAGCACAAAAGGCCTAAACTAAGTCACTCCCCTATTTGGGCCTTTCCCCTCCAATAAGACCAACTTTCTTTTCTTTTTTTTTTTTAAACTAAGGATCAAACTAAATTCATTTCATGACCCACTAATGCACTGCAATCTGCAGTTTGACTAGCATATTTCTAAAGTCCCTTGTATTTTTGATGGTGCCTGATTCTAACATTCATTCAAGTCCCATCTTTGATCTCTAACACAGAAACGGCTCTGTACGTAAAAGGAAGGAAGCAACTGCCCTTGCTACAAATGTTAATTGGGTAACTAGTTGTACAAATTCCTTATATGTTCAAAGCTTTTCATTTTGGTATCTTGCTTAATGTGGATAAAAATATTCTTCCAACTCAAACACGCATAACAACACAAAAATTAAATGGACTAGGCCAAATCTTCACCCCCAAATTTTTGGGGGAGAAGGCAATTTGGTCCTAACCGCCTGACATCTGAGTTTGGTGGGGAGGAGGGTGGGGGAAGGAACAAACAAATAGAACCTCTCCAAAACAACGAGGTACCTTAGGAAGGTAGTTTTTGTCCTACCTGCTGGGGAAAATAACAACGCTTAAAGAGGAGTTACAGATTTTCCTCCAGTGTCTCTCTCTAACTTTACAAGCCATTTCCCTGGTCTGCTCAGATTAATTTGTCCTATAACCTCTGCCCAGGAGTCACTCATTTCATGGCTTCAAACGAGTCACCAACACAGAAAGCAAGGGCTCAACAATGTTCTTGGCCAAATAAATCGCCATCTCCTCCAAGGGAACCCGTGCCCCTGGGAGTGGTCTGGGAATCACACTGTCCACAGGGAGGACCTGCTTCTCCGGGTCCCCAGTGACACCCACACTGATCAGCAGAGCCGGCTGCCGGGCAGCTCAGACTTGTCTCACCTACCCTGTGAGCTACAAATCCTCCTCATGCCCCAACTTCTCATTCGTCCAGTCAGGGTGGGGCTGCCCTAACAAGTACGCTGGTTACGGAGCTATCTACTGACAGCACATGGGGCGCTAAGGGGGCAGTTCATCCCAGATGCAACTTCAGTCTTACTCTGCTCTTTTTTAAAAAATAGAGTACGAATTATAACGATGTGCTATGGAGACACTGCACTGCTTGAACTCCAAGGTATTTGTTCTTCTTTACCAAGAAATTATACCTTGCAGAGTTTTGGTAAAAAGAATTCTTACCACCTCAAGGCGAAAGAGTGAAGGGAACCCAAATCAGTAACATTTCTTCCATTCCTACACATGGAGCTCAGATGTTATTCATCTAACTTCAAAATTTAGCTTCCAATACCTACCAACCCACATCTCCGTATTTCTTGGTCTTCTCTTTTTGCATCCTTCTTAAATACGATAAAAGCCACAGGTTTTAAAAATGGAACTAAACAAACTATAACTATTAGGTTGACCATCCACGGAGCTAAACTTGCTCCATTATGATTTCATGTCCTTAGGGAATGATCCCCAAGGGTCACGTTTTCACGTGGTTCTCTCCGCTCCTAAATTACTAAATTTAGTTTGCCTTTCTCCTGTCTCCTGTTCACAACAATTGTGTGCTACTTTGTTTGAGTTTCATTTTTTCCAATCTTATTTATAAATGCATAAAATCTTTGTGGGAATAAACATTGCATGACTTTATACTGGAAGAGGGAAAAAAAGCAAGAATTACTAAGTTACTAACTAATAGGTTGGATGAGTTGATCCTTAATTATCCAATTATTTGATGTCATCATTGTTTATTTTGTTGTTCATGGCTTGTTTTGGTTGGTTGGTGGTAGGTACATGCTTGAGTGTTTTGGAATGGCCTCTTTCTCATTTAGTTCATTATGCAACTACTTGATTTATTTCAGAAAAACAACAACAATAAAAACAAAGACATTTCCTCCCAAGGCACAAATTCAGACCTTTGGTCACAGGGTCACATAACGGTCCATGTTAGAAGGCCTTAGAGTTGATTCCAGACGGGGATTCATATTCAACCAAGATCTGTTAAACTCATCCCCCTTCTTACCCTCCATCTTACGACAAGTGCTCTACACCAATATTCTCAATCCCTAAATAGTCCCTCCTATGAAGTAATAATGCTGATTTGTTTTACACTGAAGAAACAGAATTAGAAAAATTAAGTAACATGCTAAAAGTCACCTGTAAATTCAAATATCACTTTTCCACTTGTTTTCTAGGCCTGTTTATCTTTTCTTCAGTCTCCAGCATTCAGAAAATCCAACTAAATTATGGTGTCCACTTCTATAATAAATCTGTTTGTGTTTCAACGTTGCACAGATTTTAGAATACGTATCGCAAAACCTTTATACACTCTCAGAGTAAAGACATAACTGAAATAATGGTAATAGATCACACATATTTAAAACCTTGTTAACAGAGATTATATATAGGGTGGCAGGGTTGGGAAGGGGAGGAAACCTTCCAAGTCCACAGCTCTAAAAATTGTTTCCCCAAACTAAAACATTTTAGCACGTCTCTGATCTTACTACCTTACACAAAATTAATGATGTGATGGCAAAAAACAGTAAGCAGGCAAAAGAGATCTGCACAAACACTAAAGGAATTCCCATATCTAAAGGGATAAATTAGAAGAGGGAGAAATGAACGTTTTTTTCTCTAAAAATGTGACATTTTCAAGTTTCAAGAGCTGTCAGATGAAATGCATTTTGCAATTGTGCATTCCTGAGGGGAATTTTTTGTCTGTTCATTTAAATTGTTTTCTATCTGTGGAATATTATTACACACAAGAGCATGCCCATTTTTGTTTCTTTTGTAACAAGCATAAGACGAAACCCTAGGACCAGAAAGAAAACAGTAACTACAATGAAGTTTTAAACGTGGTAGAAGTGAAAAAACTCAGAAGGGAGAAATATTGTTGTCATTTCTCTTTTTGAGAATATTGCAGATAATTGGTGGTACGTTTTTCTAATATCACTGCTTTGCTGGATCCCTGCTTATATGAGCAGAAAGTGAGAAACACTTTTTCTTAAATGCTGAGTTCAGCACTGCTGTCGAGCGACAGTCATACTCCTAGTGATACTGCAAAGGGTAACTTCACAAATTAAGCTCAAAAAAAAGGATGGGCTGGGCTTCCCTGGTGGCGCAGCGGTTAAGAATCCACCTGCCAGTGCAGGGGACACAGGTTCGAGCCCTGGTCCGGGAAGGTCCCACATGCCGCGGAGCAACTAAGCCCGTGCGCCACAACTACTGAGCCTGCGCTCTGGAGCCCGTGCTCCGCAACAAGAGAAGCCACCGCAATGAAGAGCAGCCCCCGCTCACCGCAACTAGAGAAAGCCCGCCTGCAGCAACAAAGACCCAATGCAGCCAAAAATAAATAAAAATAAAATAAATAAATTTATAAAAAAAAAAAAAGCATGGGCTAATGGAGAAAGATGCAATCCTACCACTTATTCACCAGCAGATCAATATATAGTTTCTTTGAAAAAAAAAAAAGTCCATTTTAGTGTTGTAATCTTCACTCATCTCTCTAAAATTAATATGAAGTCTATGTTCTAAATCTCTTTCCTTTTTGAAGGAAAAAACATCAAAAGCCACCTAAAACCTTGAAATTCAGAGGCCGCTGCCAAGGCAGAGTCCTGCCCACTTTCCCCCACTCCAGATGTGGCATCGCAGAAGGGGCAGAGGCAGAGTGCAGGGGGAGAACTGACCAGAAGAAAAGTAACCCATGTCCAGAACACTGGTTTTGCATCAGAGTCACCTGAGGAACTTACTGTAAACACGGAAGCCCAGCTCCTGACACCAGGAGACTGCACTAAGGAGGAGCAGACAGGGCCTTGGAATCTGCTTCCTCACCAGCACCCCTGGGGGTCCTGGCTGTCTACAGACCGCACTTGGAGAAAACCTTGCAGAGCCATGCCTAAGATGACAATCTAAGGTGAGACAGGTCACACTTGCAGGAGGACAAGGGAGTGGTTTTAACTGGTCTGTGGTGGTGCTCAGGTGCGTTTTTAAAGGCCCCCAGGTGTTTCCAATATACAGCCAGGCTTGAGCACACTGCCCTGCACGGGCGCAAGAGGCCCTCGGATGAAACCTATTGATCTTGTCTGCTGTGATCACAAAGCTCATTTTTCTCACCCCAAGACTTGCTCAAAATTCCCCATTAGCCCCAGAACCCTCCATAGGATGAAGGGGGTTGGGGGAAGCATCCAGATCTTGGGCCTTGGAGTAAAGGGACCTGAGTTCGGATCTTGCCTCAGCCACTAACTGGCTTTGAGATCTCCGAGTATCTCTTATAGGACTACTAATATATCAGTCCCATTTAATATCCTCATTATAGGTTTTGATCTATCTTGATCCTCAGTTTCCCCATCTGTAAAAAGGAAATGTTTGCAGTAAAATCCCCTTAGGGTATAAAATTCTATAATCCACAATACCTTAACATGATCAGATTTTCATTCTTCTCATGCTAACGTACACCCCCATGCCTGCACTGCTTCCCCCTTAGGAAGAACCACGCCAAAACGGCAGGCCTTGAGATGATCACAGGATGACAGACTGCTGTTATTAGGAGGATGGTGGACGTGACAGGCCTTGCTGTCATCTTCTGAGTACTTTTCAGAGAGGCCAAGTCTTCACTTACACTGTACTTAGGGCCATTTTATTTTGGGGAGTAGTGGTGCAGAAATGGGGGGTTATGTTGTTTTCATTGCTAGAGAGAAGATAATATCTAGCTCATCACTCGATTTGCCCTGAACCGTCATTTACGCTAAGTATGCCCAAGTATCCTAAATGGAAAACAGGGAAGGGACACTTAACCTCTAACTTGTGCCAAAGAATAACAATTTGATATGGCAACTTGTCCCTCCTCACTACTTCCTACAGCATTCACTGTCAGGGGTGCACCTTGGGCATCAACACTTGACGACATATTATTTTATTGCATTAAGTCTGATCAATAAGAGTCCACTTCCTCGGGAGCAAGAGGAGTGAATGGCAACGTACAGCTGGCCCTCCCTATCTGCAGCTTCCTCATCCGAGGACACAGAGGCCTGAGAGTACTACTTGAGCGTCCGCAGATTTGGGGACCTGCAGGGGGATCTGAGAACCACTCCCCCCTGTATACTGAGGGGCAACTGTACTTCTTTTCCTCAGCAGAGTGCCGGGCGCAGAGCAGAGATGTGCACTGAAGTGACCGAGAGAAGTCACATGCTCGCGGCAAAGCCTTCCTCAGTGCCGTCAGCACAGGACCTGACTGGTTCTGAGCTACAACTCCTGTAATATTTTTTTCCCTTGCACACTTGCAGGTGGAAATGAAGAATGAGTCTGTTTCTTCTCCACAGTTCCCTACCTGTAACTTGGAACAGAGACGCCTTGGTGAGGCGTAGGAGCACAGACTCATAAGTACACAAAGAGCCAAACTACAGCACCGCTTGCGACTATGTATCAACAGCTGATGAGGTGAGGCTAGTTTCTTAGACTCTGTTGCTTCATCTGTAAAATAGGAAGGGACAGCCATAACTATCCCAAGACAGTCAACAAATGGCAACTCCTTCTCTTCCAAGAGCTTTGAAACCCACCACTGGGAGATTTCCTCATATGGAGTTATATTCCTGGCTCCCGCAGAAGGAAACAAATGGGTGAACAAATCAGGCCTGTGTAGGGCTTTCTACAGGTCACCCAAAGCTACAGAAAGCCCACTAACTCATTTATCAAAGATTCCTGGAAGGCGGCAGTAATGGCTTTGGGCTGCTACCCACTTAGGCACATTCAGACTGATGACCGCAGGGTCAATACCGCTCTCTCAATTACAGCCCCCGGAGACATCCCAGCCTGCTAACATGTGAAAGCTCTTGTCCTGGCCAGCACAGGAGCCGGAAAGCACTTCTAAACAGGGGAACACGCAGAGCTAAGTGCTCACTCTGAGAAGTAAAAGGCTTACTAAAGGAGCCATATCAGAGACTAGAGGGACCTATTTTGTTTGCTTTTTTGTTCTAACTTTACAATGGAAAAGGCCCACGGAAACTGTTTATAGTCCTCATGCAGACTAGAACAACAGATCTGGAAAAGGACAAAGGCACTAACCACCAAGCTGAAGGTAATACGAGCCTCATTTTTGCAGAAGTAAATGTCCTGACAATGTCTGGACCTCATCAGAGGCTCCAAGAATAGGAGATCTGAAGACAGCGTGATCAAGCAAAGAGACAGGTTCCAAAGAGGCACGCTTCGCTGAAGGAAAGAGCGTGAGGAAGATTCAGACCCAGGACCTTCTACGAATGAATGGATGCTTTGCACGGAGAAAAAATATATAAAGAACCCCGAGGGCCTGGCTTCTAGGTCTGGTGTTGCTATGAATAAGGTATGCTGTCCCCAGGCTCAGCAAACTCCTAAAGCCAGCTCCTCATTTGTTTAAATTAAAAAAAAAAAAGAAAAGAAAAGAAAAAAAAAAGGTGGGAGGGAGGGGATGAAAGGGTACAAACATCCAGTTGTAAGATAAATAAGCTCTGGGGATCTAATGTACAGCATGGTGTCTATAGTTAATAACAATGTATTGTCTAATTTGAAAGTTTCTAAGAGGGTAGATTTCAAAAGTTCTCAGCGCACACGCGCACACACACACACACACAGAACTGTAATTAAGTGATGGATGTGTTATCTTATTGAGGTAAGCACTTTGCAATATATACATATATAAAATCACTATGTTGTATACCTTAAACTTATATAATGTTATAAGTCAGTTCCAACTCAATAAAGCTGAGAAAAAAAGGTCATCCAAAAGGGGCGGGGGGTGGCACAGTACTGCTCTAGTTGTAATAACAATACCTTCTATTTGTGTAATTTTATAAAGCGATTCCGTATACATCCCACTTTACTACTGTGAGAAAAGCTATATTGGCCCCATTCTATAAAGGAGGAAGTGGAGCCCCAGTAAGGTTCAATGACTCGCCCCCAAAACACACTGCTAACAAGTGGCTGAGCTCCGGCTGGAACTCATTAACTCTTCATTCAAAATCCAGTGTTTTACAGCTCACAAAGAACGAGCCTGCTAAGACCTCCACCGTCTATGTTACCAGCAGGTCCCCTGAGGAAGAAAGAGCCGCAGGGGTGTCCCGGTGGGTCCCCCACGGGGCCTCCTGGGACAGGAGCCCGGTTGCGGCTCTGAATCTCTGGCGTGAACATCCAACCTAAATTCTCACCAAACAGGGAGAACTGTGGTTTGCAGGCTCAACCTGAACTGAGAAAAATAAAGAGCACCTGATTGCATGAGCCAAAACTGGAAACACACACAGTCACGAAAAAGCTCTGCAGCAGCATAAGGCAGAAACCGAGTCAAGAGGAGGCATGGAGCCGGGGCAGAGGATGGGGAGGGCAGTCCACGGACCATGCCAGGAGCAGCCGTGGCAGAGAGGGAACTCAACGACCAAGGCCTCTGCCTGCTGCCGAGGGAGGCCAGTGCCCAGGGTGGAAACCAACCCTCCGGGCTCCTCAAGGGCCGCTGGTCCATGGGAGGCGAGGCCCGGCCCCTCCCCGCCCCGCCCCTCCACATCAGAGTCCCCTGTGAGTGCTTTTAAATGCACACACCTGGGCCCCATGCCAGACCTTCCAGATCAGAATCTCCAAGAGGGAAGAGTATGACACATGCTCTGGCTGAGGACCACAGGCCATAATAACCGGAATAAGACTGAGGAGGAGAAAGCAGAGGCCAAACAGGGCAAGGGAGCAGGAAGGACTGTACTGTCTCTGTCTCACCTGGTCTGGCCACTCACCTCCAAGGTGCTTCCGTGTAACAACCACTGTGTAGCAAGGATGTAAGGAGGCAGTGAGAAAATGTCCACAGGCAACAAGAGAAAAACACCAGGGAATTCCCTGGCGGTCCAGTGGTTAGGACTTGGCGCTTCCACTGCCTGGGCCCAGGTTCGATCCCTGGTCAGGGAAGCAAGATCCCGCAAGCTGTGTAGCGCGCACACCCCCCAAAAACAACAAAACGCCAATGACCATAAGCCACGCCAGCTCTCGATGTCCAATCAGTTTAAAACAAAAAGGATCCAGCAGCTGAAAGTTGAGTTGAAGTGAAAGAACCAGAAAATTCATTTCAACACAACAAAAACAAGTTCAAAGACTGGTTCTCAGTGAGGTGCCCTGAGAAGAGACCTAATGAGTGTGTTGAAAACCCCCCAACAATCAAAAGGCCATGTTATTGTATATCAATTAGCACTAACATCCTAAGACTATGGGGCTCCTTAACGCCGTATGATTCTAAGTAGAGTTCCAAGGGAACAAGCACAGTAAATAATTATTAGGCAGAGGGATGCAAGTCTGTCACTGTAGTCACACAGGCGTTTCCAAGAGCATTTTCTGAGCCCAGATCTTTAGGACGGATCTAACCGACCACAGAAAGCTGTAGTCATGTCCCAAATTCTAGACATATTTTATTATTTTAGAGGGGTGTGGCAGGTAGAAGCCACCATTCCTATGCTAAATGGAAAAAGAAAACATGGCCCTCACCAAAAAACAAACTGCATTTTTTGCTGACATCAACAGTGCCAGAGGAGAAACAAAGAAATAAACCAGAGGCTCACTGGCTTCTGTTTCATTAGAAACACATGAAGACAGTATCTGCCAATGAGAAAACATTCCTCTTTCTTTGCAAAAGTCTTCCATGCAAATCAACGTTACTTTTTTCTTCTTTTCTGTTCTTTCTTTTTTTTTCCCCCCAATACATACCATCCGGTTTTGTATTAATAGCTAGGGAGCACACATATCAGACTGAGACACATGATAAAAGAGATGAGGGATAAAGGACAAAAATACCCCCAATAATTCCAAGGGTATGCAATCCGTATGTATCAAATATCCTTGTTAAACACAAACTACACAGGGTGGGAACGCAGGAGAGACAGCCATTGCTTTTGGGCCACGCAGCATCCTTTCACTCAGCCCAGTACCATGCTGGGGGCAGAACCAGAACTCAAATCCAGATCTTTTATCTCGTACTTTAAAGTCCCTTCATAAACGCCCCCACAACCAGGGAGTCTTTGGCATGTTTACAAAGACCTTCCCCCTCCAATACTTGACTCAAAACAACCCTTTGAAACAAACAAGGCAGGAACCTGCAAGCCCATCTCACAGATGAGAGAGCTGAAGTGAGGGGAGTTCTACAAGGCCACCCAGCTAATAGGGAATGGAACAGATCCAAGTTTCTGACTCAGTCTACCTGCTTGTCAAGTAAAAGCAAAACGCCCAAAACTCCAGCACTTGATCCCCAACGAGACTGAGAGAGAAAAGAGAATGAACAGAAGAGCATAAATCCTACACCTTCCCCTGAACTCTGTGGTTGCATTAGCCCAGAAATACATGGGGGAGGCAGAGGAAATTACTCTTTACTCATGTAAGGTCTGAATCACACATCCAGTGTTAGGGATTCTGAAGTTACCCACACTGTCTGCCACAATCTGCTTCTCGGAGCCTTGGACGTGACAACCAGGGGATGTGAGGACCTGGCTGACACTGCGTTGAATGTTAACGGCAGGTGTCAGAAATCCACTTCTGCGGAGATATTTAACCGTATTTTAAAATTGGGGTTGGGGAGCCCCTACCATGCGAACAAAATTTTAAAAGCAGCACGGTGTGGGTAAAACAGATCTGCTTTTGCAACTGAGCATATTGGCTACACCAGCCTGGCTACTGTGTGCTCTCGAGCAAGAAACTAACCCCTCGGCTTTAGCTCCCTCACCTGTAAAACAAACAGATTTGAATGGATGATTTCTAGATCTCTCTCAACTCTAAAAATATTCTATAATCTCTGTAAGAGAGATCAGATAGAGGAACAAATAAAGTAGGGGAGAGAGAAAGAAAAAAAGAGAGGTGAGAGCAGGGAAGGAAGAGCACGGGGGGGCAGAGTGGGGAGCTGGTCCACTGAGCAGTCTGGGGCATCCTTACCTAAGAGTGACCCTACTCCGCGTGGAACCCACTGCCCTCTTGACCCAATAACCAATATAAAACTTAAGGCTAAAAAGAGGTGACGGGAACTAACTTTCAGTGAATGTCAACTATGTACCAGATTAGAAACCTCAGTCTGTGTCTCAGTTCAGTAACTTTCCACCGTTACAGAATCTCTTAAACTGGCACTTGTGTGTTCCTTATTTTACTGGTCATTAAAAAGAGAGACGCAAAGCTGATTTTCTTGCCTTCGTTTTGCTGACGAGGAAACCATGATTCAGAGGGATCAAGGGGCCTTAAAAAAAAAAAAAAAAAAGTCACCAGGCCAGTGAGTAGCGCAGACAGACTTGAAGAAAGATGATTTCACCAGTGCCCCTTCTAATATTCCTTGCTGTCCCTTTTCTGCCTTCTTTACTCCTCATCTATGGATGTCAGAAGAATCCAGCATAAAACTAGTAACTGACCTCTGGCCTAAAATACAAGTTTAGAAAAGGGGTGTGCTGTATATTCAATTGTGATTACATTTCCCCCAAACTCTGGGTGTTCTGTGCACAGAGTCTAATTGTGATAATGGTAATGGCTTCTTTTGACAGCTAAGTCTTTGCAAGTCAGCACTACTCCTGGAAGGAGTTCTCAACGTCTAGTCTCCCAAGATAGATGGGAGTCAATCATGCCAGCGTTTTCAGTATCTGGGCTGGAACTCTTCTTAGAGCATGATTCATACAGTATGATTCTGTCATGTAATAAACTCTTCCAGCTTTGAGCCACAGAGTTACTTATCCAAGCCAATAAAAGGCAACAGAAAAGCGGGAGAGAGGCACATAAATACTCATCAGAGATTGTGCTTAAGAATGAAAATTTGTAATAAAATAATAAAAGTTATTCAGTTACTTAAAATTCAGAACAATTATTCAGAGCTGGGAAGAGTACCAAAAGTGTATTAAATTTTCTTTCTTTTTTTTTTTTAGGTAAGAAGTGGATTGATTTATTTATTTTAAAAATTTATTTATTTTTGGGCTGCGCTGGGTCTTCGTTGCTGAGCGCAGGCTTTCTCTAGTTGTGCTGAGCAAGGGCTACTCCTCGTTGTGGTTCGCGGTCTTCTCACTGTGGTGGCTTCTCTTGTTGCAGAGCACGGGCTCTAGGTGCACAGGCTTCAGTAGTTGCAGCACGCAGGTTCCGCAGCTGTGGCTCGTGGGCTGAAGAGCGCAGGCTCAGTAGTTGTGGCGCACGGGCTTAGTTGCTCCACGGCATGTGGGATCTTCCCGGACCAGGGCTCAAACCCGTGTCCCCTGCATTGGCAGGCAGATTCTTAACCACTGCGCCACCAGGAAGTCCCGAAGTAGATTTATTTAGAGAGAAACACGCTCCACAGACAGAGTGTGGGCCATCTCCGAAGGTGAGAAAGGCCTGTATTTGATTTTCTACATTAGAATTCAACCACATTTCAATATCCATTGAACTTTAAAAAGAAAGAAACAAGGAAATGTGGATTTGTCAGTCAGTCCACTGCTCTTGGGCGTTAACAGCATCATTCCATTTAAAGTAACCCAGGATACAAGTGGTATAACAGTCACTGGTGTGTCTAAGAATGGGTAAATGAATATGTGTGTTTACAGAATCACTTTTTCCAAATAACATATAACAACACGTTATTTTTCTAAATAACAAACAGGTTTAGATTATGTGTATGTATATACACACAGAAAATACCTCACATTTGGTGGTAATGTTGGACAGGAGAAGAGAACAGAGGTTTTGGGTCAGACAACCTGGGGCTCTAAGACACTGGCTAGGTTAATTCACCTCAATGGACTCAATGACCTCATTGGTAAAACCAGGAATCATACGTATCTCAAAAGGTCACTGTAAGGAATAAGTAAGCTCACCACTCAATAAAAGGTAGCTACCAGTCTTAGAGATCTACAGATCAACAAAAACAACATTTCTCTACCATTTATGGCTTTTCTCCCTGCTTCAGGTTTTTACACATCTCTTTATTGGTCAATCCCATCATTGTTTATGGGTTTTTTTCGTTTTTCCCCATAGAAAGATTGATGTATGCTTACTAACTGAATTCGAAAATTTACTATGGAGCAGGGGTCGGGGGGGAGGTTTTGCTTGGTTCTTGATTTCTTTTTTTTAAAGATAGATAGATTGATTGATTGGTTGATTGATTTACGGCTGTGTTGGGTTGTTGGGTGTTTGTTGCTGCACGTGGGTTTTCTCTAGTTTCGGCGAGCAGGGGCTACTCTTTGTTGCGGTGCGCGGGCTTCTCTTGTTGCGGAGCATGGGCTCTAGGCACGCGGGCTCTAGAGCGCAGGCTCAGTAGTTGTGGCTCACGGGCTTAGTTGCTCCGCGGCATGTGGGATCTCCCCGGACCAGGGCTTGAACCCGTGTCCCCTGCACTGGCAGGCAGATTCTTAACCACTGTGCCACCAGGGGAGCCCTGATTTCTTAATTATGCCAGACCTTTCTGAGAACAGGGGCTTCTATCTCAGGGTGGGGACCATGAATCTACAACCAATGTACTGGTTCAGTTTTTCAGACTGGAAGATGTATCAGAAGTTTAAAAATATAGTGTTTTTTTAAAAAAGCAACTTAATTTATTCCGTTCTGAGACATCTATATGATGATACGTAGGGAACCCAGGAATCAAGATACACAATCATGGCACATGTCGGCTCATCCTCATCTAAGAGACTCTGCATCTTACGTATGTTCTACACTTTGCAATATTGCTTAACTATAATTCAATATGATTTGATCACACCCTCAAAGTAAGTATCTAAGACTCCACAATTACAGAGTCTTCTAAAGATTCAATAATATATACATCTGGCAAATAATCATTTGTTTACTTAATTTACCAGATAGGGAAAAAGGAGAAACAGGAACAATAAGATATTGTGGTTCCATAATTTTTATTTTTTTAAAGATTTATTTGTTACTAATTAATTAATTAATTTTATTTTTTTGGCTGCGTCGGGCCTTAGTTGTGGCATGCGGGATCTTCGTTGAGGCATGCGGGATCTTTTGTTGAGGCGTGCAGGCTTCTCTCCAGTTGTGGCGCGCAGGCTCCAGGGCGCGTGGGCTCTAGTTTGCGGCACACGGGCTCTAGTTGAAGCGCGCGAGCTCAGTAGTTGTGGCACGCGGGTTTAGTTGCCCCGTGCCATGTGGGATCTTAGTTCCCTGACTAGGGTTCGAACCCACATCCTCTGCATTGTAAGGCGGATTCTTTACCACTGGACCACCAGGGAATTCCATAATTTTTAGATATCTTAGTCAAAACTATAAATTCATTTATATTTGTATATTAATCCTTCCTTTTTGAAAAAACGGCTTATTTATTATCAGTCTATTTGAAAAACAACTGAATCAAAACATTTAAAAAATCTCATCAGAAACTGCTTAAGGTCTATCCATTGCAATAAAACTGGTGCCTTCTGTACTCCGCATGGATATCCATTATCAATCCTGACTTGTGAATGTAACTATATGAACACTTAATAAGATCCCCTTTTGGCAAATTGAAAGGCTAAACATTTTAAGTGCCTTTCCCTTTTCTATAATACAAATGGTTGCCCAAAGAGAAAAAAGCCTACTCCCCAAAAGGACCACATGAGAATTCATAGAGAGAGGCAAAAAAGATCTACAAATAAGCTGGGGAAAAATGAGTATATGCGAAGTATATTTGCATATACTCCCTTTACCAAAGATTTCCTGAGGGCCTGTCTTGTTTTAGGTGCTAAGAACACAAAAATAAGTTAAACACATTCCCTAACCTCAAGAAGTCCATAGATAGAAAAGCAAAAGCACAGCCTCAATCACATCAGGGCAGAGGGATATGTTACAGGAAGGCCAGGTTAGAAGAGCAGTTAAAGCCTCAGATTTTGGAATCAAGACAAAGTTGGGTTCAAATCACTTATTAGGAAATTTATCACTTAACTTCTTGCCTCAGTTCCCACATCTATTAAACAGGATAAGAGTTGCTGCCTCACAAGCTGTTGCAGTGATTAAATGAAATAAAGTATGCAAAGCCCTTAAGATGAGAAAAGGAAGTACTCAGTAAATCCAAGAGGGACACATCTAAATTGGACCAGAGAACTTCCTGGGGAAGCTGATGAGGCAACCAAGGCTTAAAGCCAAAAAAAAAAGACACATCCCTCCCTTTCTCTGCAGCACTCTCCCTTTCAGCTGGGGCTCACCCTCCACGGCTCTTTGTTCTGGCCCCAGAGGTGCTCAGATGTGTTGCATGGAATCTGTTTATGATAGTATTAGCGTATCGAGGCTTTCAGATGCTAATGCCAGGTAGGGTAGATTAAATAAGAAAAAAATGTTCTGTCATGTGTACATCAACCATGGCATTAAAGCTAAAATATCAAAACCAATTATTGATTTGGTAGAATAGTTACCCAGAGTACAGACACTCTTGGGGAAATTATATTTGGGGAAAAAAAGAGGCTGCACATCCTACTCTCATGAAAATCACACAAATAACAATTTGAAATTATAAAGAGGATGGCGTAGAGGATGATACAGGCTGGAAACCAAAGGATCACAAATACAAATGCTTACCGGAGCCAAGACAATAATGTTAATAAGAGACGCAAGCTTGGTCAATTTTACAGAGACAGGGCATGACCAAGGCAAAATAATAACATTGGCCATTTAAGAAAGGCAGCCACTAATTAATTAGCTTTAGCTGGCTTTTGCCATCTGTGAGAGGTTCAGTGTTATCAGATTGTCTGATTTTTCAAAACAGGCCAAAAATCCAATATCTATGTGAAATTTCCTGAAACTTAAAAGACAGCAACTAGGTCAAATTTGGTGGGAACACAAAACATCTGTGGGCTGCATGTGGCAAGTGGGCCACTAGTTTGTGAGCTCTGCAGTAACTACTGTGGAAGAGAGGACGACCATGTCCAGGCAGGCTGGATCATAGGGACCACTTTGCAGAGAACATGGGATCTGCGATTAGCTTTAAAGGACGGCAGGATGCAGGTGGCTGGAGAAGAGTAGGAAGACCAGGTAAAGGCAAGGAGGTGTGGGAACAGTGTTTGGGAGCAGCAAGAGGACACTAGCCTGGTAAGAACAGAAAGTCATAGGTGAGACTGGGCACAGGAGAAAGAAAAGTCAGACAGTAGGGGTCTTAAAAACTGGCAGAGGAATTCAGACCTGGTTTGATGGGCAAAGAAGAATTACTGTCAGTAGATGCATAAACAGAAAAGCCATGATAAACTCCCACAAAGACAAAAGGCCTAAAAAATGGTGGCACATTCTCAGGAGAAACCCACGTTTGGACAAAAGGCAAAGTTTTCAAGAGCACATTAGTATTAGGAGCTTCAGGACAGGCAATCAGAGGCTCATTAGATGTAGGAAATCGCCAGAAACCACAGGGCACTAAGCTGGACAGCCCGCGAGGGGATGTATATTTCACTGACTATATCGACGGCAACCGCGTGTGGGACTGAGTGTGTGAGCGGGATGGTTCTGTTAGACTCACCTCCATCACATCATCCCTAAACTCCCAGTTCATTGGCACCAAGGGCAGAGGTTCTCATGGACAGGACCCATCTCCAGAAAGGGACTGCAGTGGCCAGTCAAATGTGCAGTGTTTCTCCAAAGTTTTGGGAGTCCTAAAGAATGCCTTTAAAAAAATTTCAGACATTTAGTGATCATAATCCGAGACCTCAAAACACTGGTGCAATGAGAATAGAAAAATGAAAACTGGGCAAATAAACATCCTAAAAATAGCCAGACCCCCAAAACTGTATCTATAATCAGATTCAAGTGATTATAGTGTTAATTCAGCCCACAGGGTGTGAGGCTCAACTGAAGGCCAGAAAGACAAAAACAGGAGCCACATTTTCTGTAAAGGTGATGGGGAGCCCAAGAAAGATGTTAGGCAGGGTAAGATGAGCTATATTTTATGAAGAGCAATAAACTGGAGGGGACGAGCCAGGGCATAGCTGGGATCTATAAAGACAAGTGTCACCGGCCGACAAGACCAATGGCTTCCTTTAGTTATATCTGGGAACCAGTGACAATGAACCATGGTGACCCCACAAAGACTGAGAGGTTAAGATACAGCCCCTGGGAGGGAGGGGTAACAGAGCAATGCAGTTATATCACAGCAATCACCAACAGCGCATGACAGCTTTGCAAAGGATAAAGCATCTTTCCTGATATCCCCTCCCCCCATAAAGAAAATGTGATCTCCTAGGAGGTACTGAAAATGATCATTCCTTTCTACTCCCTTTACCCACTTGTCACATGTGGGTGGCTGCCAGCAAAGACTGGCCCTAATGCCTGTGAAAGAGGAACAGGAAAACCTCCCACCCCGCGCTCTACTCACGACCCATGAAAGTAAAGACCAGTCTCTAACAACGACAGTCCTAGTGGTTCCTTAACAGTTGAGTCTTCCTTGACTGTAAGATTTGGAGGGAGTTACTTCAGGGAACACTAGACCAAAAAGAAAAGGAGGGCTTGGCAACCCACACTTACTTTCCTACAGGAAGCATGAAGGTAAAGGATTAGCAAAATAAACACTAGGACATACCATTAATGACGCTGAACAGCCCACCTTCTTTATAGAACTTCCAGAAACACACACAAGGAGACGGACTACTCAAGGAGTTTTGAACCATTAAGTTTAAAAAAAAAAAAAATGGCTCAGTGCCAGCCTGTGAGTATTAGTGAACACAGAATTTCATGAATGAAGAGAATTTTATGCACATTGGCTCAAACAAAATGATCTTATCACTAGGATCGTTTTTGGTGGTCTAAATAAAATGAAGGAAAATGTAATTACAATCATATTTGTCTATTCAAGTGCCATCTTCTAAAAAAATTTTTTGTTCTAATTACTGAATCGGAGAGAGTCAACATGGGTATAGCAGCTAAAATACCCAGCCAATCGCAACCTTGACATTCTTGGAAAATAAAACAAACACAACAGGTTGGTTTTGTTTTTCTAAAGCTCTGGGAAGGCATCCATGATCAGTGTCACTCTGGCATTCAAATTTAGTTGGAATAAAGCTGATACCAGTTTTTGTGTTCCACAGGCAATAGCCAGACTTTCTTTAAAAACATGAAATGTTTATGCAAATCACAGTGGAAGGCTTGCTGCCTCTGGTTTCTGCTGTAACTTTATGTTTCTTACCCATGCTGAGAAAAGTACCAACAATGCTCCAAATGTTGATTACAAATAAACAAAAAATAAGCAGCCAAGGCCTTAGAGGTACAGATGTAATAACGAACTCAGTTAACTATTGGAAATTAGAAAATCACTGCCTGCTGACGACAGGTTTCCAAAAAAATCTGTTCTTTTTAGCCACCATTTATTTCTGAGGACCTACTACGTGCCAGGTATGGAACTAGGAGACGACGTGTGTTACCTCTCCCAGCACTCACAAGAAGTCTGACGGGCAGATTACCATCTCGATTTTCCAGATGAGGAAAACAGGCTCAGAGGAGCACAGCAGTTTGGTCCAGGTCTCACGTACCACAGGGCAGAGCACATTCCTGAAACCAGGACGCCTGAGGTACAGCACGCTACCTCTCTCATACGACACTAACCATAAGGTGAAAACTTTTTTTTTTTTTTTAAATTGAGGTATAGTTGAGTGAAAATGGGGTGGTAATCAAAAGTTGCTACAAAATGACTGGCAAAGTTACTCTCAATTAACTAAAAACAAAGCTGGCATTCATTTCGCTGATGTTTATCTCACCATGTATGTGAGAGTCTATTTCCATTCACAGGTTAAGCCCATCACTTAGTTTCATATTAAGAAAAATAGCGTTCACAACATCCGAGAGGTAACTCTTTCATGTACTGATGGTGTCTGGAGGCCAGAATTCCTGAATTTTTAATCCTGCTTGAGCAAGATACTTAACGCTGTGTGCTGCGGTTCCCTCCTCGGTAAAATGAGGGTTGCTGTAAGAACTTAAGTGGGTTAAAGCACACAGAGCACTAAGAACGCTGTCTGGTACACAGTAAGCGCTCAGGACAGGTCAGCCATCCTTGCCTTCATGTTCCTATTTACACCAGGACTGAGACGGGTGATCAAATCCAGAGCATCCATCATACTTCCTGAGCTTAAAAACCTGTTCAACTATCTAAGCAAATGCACAAATGGGCAAACAACCTTAATGTCTACGTGCTCATAATTATGAAACAACACGGAAGCAAAACTCTGTGCCCTCAGGGAACATTAATCCTGGCACCAATGTATGAAACAGATAAGACAGACTGACGGAGTTGAGGACACAGCTCAAGAGGGCACAGACCTTCGTGCCGAAGGAATGTGTGACAGAGGAAGAAGGGCTGAGGGAGGTAAAAGGGGGAGAGAGAATTTGAGGGAAGACGTCCTTGAAGGCCAGCCCAGAGGGAGCCCCTGAAGAGCGCCGCTCGGAGAAGGGCAGGGAGTGCATTCCTGGTAATGGGGCCCCAAGGAACCAGACAGAAACAGGGATGAGCGTGGCATGAGGGAAATCAGAGGCTGTTAAGCAGAATTATTTGATTCTGACAAAGCTGGATTGCATAAGCACTTAGAGGCCAGGGACTGAGCCCCATACATCTATCTTTGTCTAGCTCCGGCCCGAGGCATAGTGCCCTGCAGGAAAATACTGGCTAGGTGGATGAAAGTATAGAGGGATGGAAGGACCGCTTGAAGGATGCTGGGGAATAATAGATAAGATGGGGCTGGTGAGGTCATTTCAGATTAGCAAGACCGTGAACAAACAGAATGAGCCAGCAGAGAGGGTGCCATGTACCCACTCACTCAGTCACACCCTCAGATGAACACTGCTAAGTGTCCTTTATCTACCTACCTACCTACCTATCTACCTATCTACCTACCTACCTATCTGTCTATCGATCTATCTTTGAGAAGGGAGGCCAACTGATTTTGGGGGGAGGCTAATTTTTCCAGCCCAAGAGAAACAGTTCGATGGAGATATAAACTCTGAGGACCGGAGACTTGAAGCCCAGCTCTATGGGCAAATCCCCCAAGCCCTCAGCACTTGAGTTTCTCATTTGCAATCTAGGAATAAGGCATATCTCCCAAGGTTGGTGTGCAAACTACCAGAGCTAGGTTACGTCGAGGGCCATGGTCACATGGTCTACAGGGCATCCTTAGCTATTTCTGCCCTTTAATAAAGTAAACGCCAATAGGGCCACAGCTGGTTTTATCAACTTTGTACTCCGAGCCCTTCGCACTCAGTCTAGCATACAGCAGGGATCCAGAGAAGGTTTGATAAATTGATCTGACGTTTCCCTAAACTCGTAGACGGGCACTAGGTGGCCCCGTCGGGTCTCTGCGGTGACTTTCCTCCTGCCCAGGTCCCTCTCCCTGGAATGCTCTGCACAAGTCTCCCTGGAATGCAAGCACCAAGAAGCAGAGAGGCATCCCCAAGCGCGGCTTTCCAACCTGCTCCAGTCCCCCTCCATCAACACTACATGGAACTCCTATCTTTGCTGAACTCCCGCCATACAGAGGGCTCCATCAGCGGTGCCAGATGGCTCTCCTGCTAATTGATGCAAATATAGGAAGCTTACCTCCTCAACCAAGCTGGAAACTGCTTGAGGCTTTTCGTCTGTGGCTTTTTTTTCTGTTAAAGCTGGGACTTTTAATCCATTTCTAACCTTTCTGGTTCTAGTATCTGACTTCAAGAGCACCATTCCTCAACTTAGCTCCCCAGAACTGACTGCTCGGAGTAATGCCCTTCTTTCACAACAGCCACTGTAGAAAAACACCCCCTGGTGAAACAGCTGTTAATAAAAAGGAGATTTTTTAAGAGGATACAGAGCCCCTCTGACAGGTATGAGCTCCCTGCCCATGCTTACCAGGAAATGTTTTATCTGGAGCTGCAGTGTCCTACCTGCAACCCTGCGGTTACAAAGCTCAGCCAGCTCTTACGCATCAGGAAACGTGACATTGTGAATTCTGAAGTCTGGTCTGCACATCAACTGAACAAACATGCATTAACCACCTTCACCTAGAGATCCCAGGTTCCTCTTTCTTCCCAGGTTTTGTAGGATTTTGTGGGACAGCTGGGGAAGCCTTCTTGGAAACAGGAGCTTACCCGAGCCCAGGCTATGGGATGCCCTCATGCAGCCTAGTCCTTTCTAGTACCTGACTTCATGAAGAACCCCTTAAGTCCTTCCAGCCATCCCTCATGCCAATGGTGGTCCTTCTTCCCAGGCTACAGTCATGTTTATGAGGTCTTTCAAAATGTCGACCCCCCTCCCCACCCCCATCAATCCCAAACCCCTTGCTGGTTTTGCCTTGGGACCATTTCCTTGCAGGTACTTTGAACCACAAAACCTTGCATTTGAACACACAGGATGTTACTTCTCCTTCCTCTCCTTGGACCAGAAATGACCAATTTTAAGTGCCTTATCAAATAAACTTTTCCCTCCTTGCTTTGATATGCTTCTAAGCTGATGACATGTGGCCTGGGGTAAAGGGGTAAGGATTATAAGGGCTCTTGACACATTCAATGCATCATTCTAAAGAAGACCTTCACAAGTAGGAGCCACTTATCTTCTAAAACCAAAGAACTGCTCTGCAGGCTAAGGAACAGAAAAGATGAGCTGCCAAGTTACCATTTCAGGAATCCAGTTATCTTGACTTTTCCCCTGGGGCTTGCTTCTGCTGCAACTAAAAATGAACCTCGGGTTCTTGTATATATTCACATACCCTTCTAGCCAAAAAACGAGGCAAACTGGTATGTAAATGGAAACATTACAGAGCACTTTTAGAATGTGAAAGTCAAATTCTCCTGTTGAAAAAACTCAGAGATGAAACCAGGATTGACACCCAAAGAAGAATTCTGGAGACAGAAATAAATAATTGCTAGAGTATATATTCCAAGTGGATTAATTTCAGAAAAAATCATTTCCTAAGACCTCGGCCAAACAGTTTCTTGTTCATCTGCCCCCTCATCTCTGTCTCTGCACGTCCCTACTCCGGGGCTGACTGTCCTCATTAAGAGAAAAGGGCTGCAGAAAGTCACCTCCTGCCACTTCCCCATGATGTCCTCGAGAAACAAAAATGGAAGGTGTTGAGATGGCAACGCCTACAGAGCAAAAATACTGATTATCTTCCTGTTGCCCTCAGGCTCCCAGGGAGAAGAGAGATGAGGGGAGGAGGGAGCAGAAAGGGGGAAGAAGGGGTAGGTAAGTTTGACAAATGAGAGAGAGAGTGACGGAATTAATAAATGAATGGTGTGAATCAGTAGAGTGAACAAATGAATACGTTTCATCCACTCCTTGAAAAAGCAGCCAGAGCCGCCATTTACTTATCAGGAGGTAAAATTCATTCAGACTTACATTTTCAGACATGAGTTAATTCATTAGATCCCAAGCCACTATACGTCAAGGTTCTCCAAACTGCGGAAAAGCCTGATAACTCCTGGACTTCCGAGAATCACCTGTTACACCCCACTGCTCACGAGGGGACACTGAGAAGATAACGTGCAAGCAGTTCCCACGCAGCTGCAGTCCATGCCTGTTTACTCACTGTACTGGACCAGATCATCCTCAAGTCCAAGTGAGACAGCCCCCACGCCACTTCCTTAAAACGCTTTCCCAAAAGCTGCTGAAGAGGAGCCAAACCAAAAATTGGAGTTTTCTCTCTCCCCCATACACTTCCTCCTCCCACCCTCCAACCCCACCGGATGCTATTAAATAATCCATAAAAAGCAGACAATGGTGGGGTGGGGAGGACAAAAACCGAATCTAGATCATGCACACGTGCGTTCATACATTTAACATGTATGGAGTGGAAGGCCAAAATAAGCCAGGTTCTGGGGCTACAACAGTGAACGGGACTCCTTCTTCGTTGCCAAGGAGCTTACAGGCTATCTGAGTAGGTGGGTAATAAGACAAGTAGTTAAGATGCAGTGATCAGTTTTGTAACAGAAGCATGAATAAAACACTAATGGAGCAACCAACTACCTGTTCCCCACTGGAGGGAAGGTTCTACAGAGCAGGGCACCTCTTAGCTGGGCTTTACAGAAGAGTTGGAGGTGAATGGTAAGCCAAGGGGAGGAGGAAAGTGCCTTGTTATTCCAGGCTGTAAATCAGAACAGCCACGAAACTTTCTAAAGGTCGATTATTGCAGAATTCCGTTCCTGGTCCAGATTCTTTTCCACTTACAATTGTCTCATGTCCCCCTGTGTGCATAAGTGCACTTATACAAAGCAATGGTCCTGACGGAGGATTTCTTTTACCTCACTATGGGAACACTGGATGATTTTAAAAAAAAAAAAAAAAAAGCAAGCTCTGAACTTGTTTTAAGCCCGCAGTTCAAATACTGCTACTGATTTTACTGTGTGACTCTGGGCATGCCGCACAACCTCTCTGTGCTTTCAGTTGTATTATCTATAAAGCAGAGATGAGACTACCTCATGAGAATGCTGTGTGATCAGAGGACCGGATGTATATAAACTGGTTTTTAACGCTAAGATACTATTGTTTTCATCGGTAATCATGTCACATTTATGCAGTTAGCAGCTTCGGCTGGAATTCTGTTGCTTAAAATACTTGGCAAGTACTAAAAAGTGAGAAAATTGGCCCTGACTGGTAGCCCTGCTCAACGACCGACACTCAATGACTCCAGAACAATACACTTCATTCCTAGGCTCGGCATCTACAGAATTGCCCTTTCTTTTCCAAAGTTTGCTCCCCATATTGTACACAAGCACCTGGAGACCCTGTTAAAATCCAAACTCTGATTCAACAGGTCTAGCGTGGAATTCAGCATTTCTAAGGAGCTCCCAGGTGGTGCTGCTGCCGGTGCCCAAACGCTTTCAAATCAAGAGTGGCTGCCTCACCGGGGAAGGGTGGCGTCAGTCACCCCGCTGAAACAGCTCTTTAATTTCTGCCTCTTTCCCAACTTCCAACACCCATCCCTATGCTCCAGCACACCAACATTTCCTGAAACCAAACTGCCTCATGACACATGAAATCACCCCTGAGTCACAGTGTGGTCACAAGACTTCTTTTTTTTTCAAGTTATCTTTTTTTTTTTTTAAACATCTTTATTGGAGTATAATTGCTTTACAATGGTGTGTCAGTTTCTGCTTTATAACAAAGTGAATCAGTTATACATATATATATATCCCCATATCTCTTCCCTCTTGCATCTCCCTCCCTCCCACCCTCCCTATCCCACCCCTCTAGGTGGTCACAAAGCACCGAGCTGATCTCCCTGTGCTCTACAGCTGCTTCCCACTAGCTATCTATTTTACGTTTGGTAGTGTATATATGTCCATGCCACTCTCTCACCTCGTCCCAGCTTCCCCTTCCCCCTCCCCATGTCCTCAAGTCCATTCTCTAGTAGGTCTGTCTTTATTCCCGTCTTGCCCCTAGGTTCTTCATGACCATTTTTTCTTTAGATTCCATATATATGCGTTAGCATACGGTATTTGTTTTCCTCCTTGTGACTCACTTCACTCTGTATGACAGACTCTAGGTCCACCCACAAGACATTTTATGACGACAGCAAAAGCTCCAATTCTGACAGCAGAGCCAGAAGTAGTAAGGACCCCGCCCGCCACCCCAGCACAGTCAGCCACGGAGCTGGGCAGGGATCTCCAAATCAGCTGTGTACTCCACAACCTCAGAGGTCACCCACGTGACCACCACTCACCACTGGGTCACCTTCCTTGGATTTTTGGGGGGGGGTAAAGGATCATATATCTCCTGAGACATAAATGCCCCATGTCTGGCAGAGGGCTAGGTGCCTGAATACCTGTGCAGCAGATGAAGGGGGGACATCCGCCAGCTCACCAGCACTTACTGGACGCGCACCACGTCTGTGGCTCGCAGTGGCCCAGGGGCTGCGGAAGGCGCAGGACACGGCTTCGCCCCGCCCACCGGCTTCGCCCCGCCCACCACCGAGACTCGAGCCGCTGCGGGAGTGCCGGGCACTCTGCTGAACACACCGCACGTCACTATCTCACTTCCCGACCCTCACGATAACCACACGAAGCACGTATCAATATCCATACATTGCAGATGAGGAAATGGGACAACACGAGCAACGGTCCACGTAAAGAAACGCTGGCTGCTATTCTAAGTAAGTGTTCTCTCCTCATCACAGAGGGTGTTTCCATCCAACAACCAAAACGAACTGCCTTTTGCCCACGCTGAGACTTCTGTGACCTGGAGCTAGTTCTCTTCTTACTCTTATGATTCTCACAGCTCCGATACGAAGCATCAGATGATGGGTCCTGAGGGAGAGTAAAGACACGGTGCCCAGAAAGGTGGCACCGTTTCTCCGGGTGCCTCAGTGATCCCTGCATCCCATGACGCCCCGCCTCCTTCAGCCACCTGGGCCACCCCTCACACAGAGAGAAACGTGACTCGGCAGAAACTGCAGGAGCTGCACAGAGCTGGGTGTGAATCCCAAACCCACCGCGTGTCAGCTGTGTGGTGCCTTTAACTCTTTCAGCACCTCCACCAGGAGGGTAGCAACTGCAGCTTCCTGACTGTTGGAAGGAGGACGTGAGACAATGTATTTAAAGTGTGTTTAATGTGTTTAAAGACACCACGGAACTTCCACAAATCCAAGCTCTCTTCTCCGCTATCAGGGCCATTGCTTTGCTGCTTCAGCGTGAAGAGCATTAGGAGTTCCATGTCCTACTTGGCTGACGAGAAGAGAGAATTACTTGAACACAAGTCAAGGCAGCAAAAGGCCAACTCCAGCAGCCACTGAAAGTCTCAGTCCAATTACAAATTACAAGTGACTCTCTGGTTTAACTTGGAAGAAAATGGAAGCCATTAAAAAGAGGATGAGATGCCTTCTTTCTAAAGTTAACATATCTGGAAGTCAAAAAGATGATCACAGCCAATTTACAGGAATGTGGATAGGGCCTAGCATGTAACAGGGAGGGGAATATTAAAAATGTCCTAAATTTTCTCCCCGATGGGAAAGTCCTGATGGTAACTTTTTTTTTTTTTTCCGCAAAGACTGTACCATAATGATTACCCAAGAAGCACTGTGGAAAGAGCAGTGGTTCCTGTATCACACAGAACTGGATTCTGTGAAGTTCTGACACATAGTAGAGGTGTGACCCTGGACAAGCTACACAAAAATCCTTAGCCTTACCTTCCTCAGCTATAAAAGAGGAATAACAATACTTGCCCTGTAGTCACTGCGAGATTAAAATGAGATAATGTACACAAAACATCTGGCAAAAAGTAAGCACACAATGGATGTAGCTGTTACTTACTGTGACTGGTCCCTGGAAGGCCTGAACCTGGGAGCAAAAAAGCTTTCGTAATAAACTGCAAACTGGCTGATGTGCATGAGGTGGGCTTGATGCTGGGCTATAATTTGTGCTGCCACTGTTTTCAGAAGGTTCCTAAAAATATCCTAAAGCTGTGGCGCAAGAAGAATTTTTTTTTTAAATCAACCCTTAACTAGGTTTCATGGAGATTTCAAGAACATTTTTGGACCAGGTCCCAGCTGTGCTACATTTCAAAGTTAAATATATTAAGTTTAGGAGCTGGGCTATATTAGAAAGAAAAAAAATTTTTTTTTCCTGTCCCATGTTTGCCTCCCAAAGCCCTTCCTCTTAGTTCCCCAAATACCACCAATCAAAGGCACCGCTGGGTTCTCCTGTAATGAGCAACGGGGCCACCCTGCTCACCTCGCAAACCCAGCCCAGTGGAGTTTCCTGTGAGCTGACCTGACATGAATCCCTCCAGCTCCTCTCTTCTCAGAGGGACCTCAGGCCTGTCCAAACCTGGCCTTTTCTATATGGGGTCTTGCTCAGGGCACTGACTTCTCAAAGCACAGCCCCCGCTTTGAGGAGGACACTTCTCCCTAAGTGGAAATGTATCTGGTTGAATACCAGATAAAGAAGATTTTGCATCGGGATGCTTCTCTGTATGAAAAACAAGTGTCTTTGTTCTCCAGAGTCACCCTTAGCTCTGGGAACACCTTGCTCAACAGCTGTGTCATTCTCGTGCTCCCTCCAGGGAAAAACTCTAGCACGATTCCTTTGCATTATTTAAATTGGTATCTCCACCTCGCTTTCCTTTTTTCTTCTGTGAAGCCCATGTTGTCACTCTGCTGAGCAGAAGCTAGAAGCTGACCGCGTACTACAGTGCATTTCCTTGTGCTGGCCTCAAATATTAACCACCTGCCATGCTTGGATCCTGCATCTAGGAAGGAGTCAAGGCTCTGTACCACTGAGTCCATTTCTTCTTCTTCTTTTTTTTTTTAACCCTTTCTTTGTAATCATTCACGTGTCTCTTCAGAGCAGAAGAGTGACTATATAAAAAGTTTAAAAGAAAGAGAAATTAAGCTAGCGAAAACTTGCTCCCACGTGTGCTCTGTCTGTCCCTCTGCTTCAGGCCTCTGCAACTAAGGCTGGAGCCCCCTCCCCGCCCAGGGGTTTTATTTACTTTCTACAGTCTGGTAGCTTTCAAGGTTAAGTGATGTGGTTCAGGGAGGGTGGAAACAAAGAGCCCCACCCTCCTGAAATCTCACCAAGGAATCCATACGGGAGCAACTGGTGGTAAATAGGTGTGTGCTGGTTAAATTACGGTTTGGGAAAATGCAGTAAAGGGACAAGAGAGCAATAATTGAGTACCAACATAGTTACCACTTACTGAGCATCAACTATGTGCCTGGCACTGTGCTGGATTTCTTCATATCTGTTAACTTTTAAAATCTGCATTCTGACTAGTTAACTATGTCTGCCCCTATTTCACCGATGAGAAACCTGCCCAGCAGACAAGTGGCAGAGCTGGGATTCCCACCAGTCTGACTCCCAAACCCAGGCTGTAAGCTACAGAAATGCAGTGGGACCACCTCTCACCACAGGAAAACCCTGGAGAAGCCCAGCAGCCTGCTGCTCCCTGACACCCATCAAGCGGCTTCAGAAAGGGGAACCCAGGATCTGAGTTCACTGCTGTCAGAGACGAAGAGGTCAAGGAGTGGAAATGAAAAGAAAGGCAGCGCTAGAGGACAACATTCACACTGTTCTTTACGGAAAAGCCCACGGCCTTAAAAGAAGGTCACACCCAAGACCAGCCTTGATTTATTCACCTGTCACACATTTCAGCCCACTGAGCCAAGGGAGGGGGAGAGGAACACTGGCAAAGCGACACACTCTTGCAGTTAAACCGGCCAGGGGGGCAGTTGTTTAGCCCGAAGAATCAGCTGACTGGGAGCTGAGACATCTGGGTTCTGGCCCCAATTCTCTCTGGGAGTTTGAGCAACTCATTTCTCTTCTCTGAGCACCACGCACATATCTGCTGCTAAACCTTGTGTTTGGGAACGGGCGGAGGGATGGGGTGGACTTCAAGGATTCATTCCACTCTAACATTCTTAGACTCCAGGATTCTAAATAAATGACAGAGAGCTAGTTGATGAGTATGGCTACTGCACAAGCAACCCAGTGCTTTAGCCCAAGGATCAAGAAACCAAGAGAAGGATAGCGAACCTGTAAAGCGGCTGCATCCATGAAGATGCCTTGATCAGCAGGAAGCTAATGAGCATCTTTTCAACATGACGTAGAACACAGATGAAAACCCAAGATAACAGGCAGGCAGAACAAGCCCTCATGTTCAGGAGCCAGGCATCATTTTTGTGCCCAGAAAGAAGCCATGTATTAAATATTGCTTGAGTCTCTCTCTCCAGCCCTTTCCATCCCATTTCCCCTTCCTAGCCAGGCCACCAACAGCTCTCACTGGGTCATCGCTAACACTCTACAAACACTTGTTACCCTTCATTTATGCCCGTCCCCTCCAATCCATTCCCTGCACTCACTGCACTCATTCCACTCACTGCAGTCGGAGTGGTCCTTCTAAAAGGCAAATCACAGCACGCCAATCCCTTGCTGCAAACCTAAAGCCTTTCTGTTGCTCTGGGGACAAAGCCCTGCTGTCTTCCCAGTCCCATTACCATCCTCTCTCCCATCAAGCTCCAGGTATAACAAACACGGTTTCTCAAAAGCGGTGGGTTTCCTCCCACCCCTCTTCTTCAGGCCCCAGCTGAGGGGTCACTTCTCTGGAAAGCCTCCTGTGACCCGCTGTGGACGAGGTGGGTCCTGCCCTGGACTCCGGGAACACCCGCCTCCTCCCCATCACAGTACTTACAACGCTTCCCTGAGAATTCCTGTTTACTCGTCCGTCTCTTCCACCAGACTACAGGTGTGAAGGGGGCAGAAAACACATCTGTCTTCCGATCAGCTGCATCCTAGCACCTAGCAGAGTGCCTGGCACTTAGTATGAACTTCAGAAGCAAAACAAACAAAAATCTCTGTTGGCGAAATGAACGGCCTAATAACGGTGGGCTGTGGAAGGTGGAGAAAGAGGGCAAGCTAAATGGAGAGGAGAGGCTGAAGGGGGGCAGGGGGGCAGGAGGGCGGGCAGGGTGCCCAATAGGGGATGTCTGCGCCTCTGCACGTCTGCCAGAGGCTGGGTGAGAATACGAGCCAGGGCACTGGCAACGGCAGAGGCTGTGAACCATGCAAGGGCAAGCTGTGCGCTGTGCCATGTGCAGATGCGCCCACGCTACACTCCGTGGAGCCCAGGGACACTGAAAGACCGTTAGCTGTATTTCCAGCGTTTGGACGTGCTAGAAGTAGGAACGTTGTTTTAGTGCTGCACGTATGCATAGGGGGTTGATGATGTAAAAGTAGGTCACAAATAAACTTGGCAATGCTAGTAACTGGACACCACTAACAAATCATGTCTACTACCCTCTCTGTTGTGTGCCAGCACTATCTGGCATGATGCCCTCCCCTCCTTCTTTTTAAAAAATGCATATCCAGACAGGACATTGCTAGAAAACAATGATGTATGGGTTTGGTTACTATACTATTTAAATAGAGCTGCTGGCACTTCGCATAAATTCTGACAAGATAGAAAGGCAGATTAAATGTTGCACTTCAGGAGTGGGGGGAAATGCAAAACGATTTAGGATTTAAAGAGATAGTAATCAGGAAGATGGAAACTGCAGAAACTTCCCAGAGCAAAGCTGAAGAAGTTCAAGATCAGCAGGAACAAGTGCAGCAGCAACGACAGAGTTCAGAGGAGGAGAACAAATTCCTATTAAAAAACACATTTAAAAACATTACATTACGGGCCTCCCTGGTGGCACAGTGGTTAAGAATCCACCTGCCAATGCAGGGGACACAGGTTCGAGCCCTGGTCCGGGAAGATCCCACATGCTGCGGAGCAACTAAGCCCGTGCGCTACAACTACTGAGCCCACGTGCCACAACTACTGAAGCCCGCGCACCTAGAGCCCATGTTCCGCAACAAGAGAAGCCACCGCAATGAGAAGCCCATGCACCGAAATGAAGAGTAGCCCCCGCCTGCCGCAACCAGAGAAAGCCCGCACGTCGTAGCAAGAAAGACCCAATGCAGCCAAAAATAAATAAATAAATAAGTTTTAAAAACAAACAAACAAAAAAAACCCATTACATTTCAAGACCAGAAATGATGCGCTTCAAAGGAACAAACAGTATAAATAGCTTTCATACAAATCTTTGCTGAAAGATTTGCTATGCTGAGTGGTCATTGCTACTTACATGAGTCCCTCCCTCCAGGGCAGAAAACCACCAAACGACAGTGTGGACTGTGAAATGGGCCACATCCACAGGAGATGGAAGTTAACTGAAGGAGGAGTCAGGCAGTTCCTTGAAAAGCAATTTAGCCACAACAAAGAATGAGAAACAAACAAGCTGTAACACATGCAGTGTCTTAGCCAAATAAGAAGAGAAAAATTCACACACACAAACACTGAAGTCAACACAAAAGGGTTACAAGTTCCCAGAATTTCCCAGTGATCAGGCCATGCAAACCGGCAAACAACAGACGTGGCTTCACCCTTAATTAAATGTGGAAGTTGAAAATCAAGCCAAGTTAGGACGTCTAAGTAAACTCACCCCACTGTATGTTTCTCCTTTTAAAGGAAAGGATAAAATTCTTACATTATTTTCTAATCTTAATAAATTTAATTTTAACTTTTAAATTTTTTCTAATTTTTAGAAGGTTAGACTCTGCCCTGTGTAGCTGGAATAACCATACTGCAGAAGTTCTCAGTTTTAGCAGCACCTCAGAATCACCTGGGAGCTTTAAACTCCTGCCACCTAGACCCCTCCCCTGGAGTCTCAGATTTAGTTGGCCTGGGGTGTGGCCTGGGATTTTTAATAGTTCCCAGCATGATTCTAATGTGCAGACGAGGTAGAGAACCACACTCATATCATTTCTCAGATTCGCATGGCAGGTTCTCAATTTCTGGAACAGATAATGAAGCTGAAGGAACTCAAACTCGACTGTTCTATCAAAAAGCCTCACTGTAATTCCTAAAAAGAAAACATTTTTTCCTGCTTTACTATCCCTTTTTTTTTTTTTTTTTTTAATTTATTTATTTATTTATTTATTTATTTTTGGCTGTGTTGGGTCTTCGTTTCTGTGCAAGGGCTTTCTCCAGTTGCGGCGAGCGGGGGCCACTCTTCATCGCGGTGCGCAGGCCTCTCACTGTTGCGGCCTCTCCCGTTGCGGAGCACAGGCTCCAGACGCGCAGGCTCAGTAGTTGTGGCTCACGGGCTTAGTTGCTCCGCGGCATGTGGGATCTTTCCAGATCAGGGCTCGAACCCGTGTCCCCTGCATTAGCAGGCAGATTCTTAACCACTGCGCCACCAGGGAAGCCCACTATCCCTTTTCTAAACAACTGGATTCTTAAAATAAAAGTCCACCACTCGGTTGGCCCTTTGGCCAAAATAGAGAAGGGGAGACACCATCTGATCCTTTATGGCCCGTCTGGTCGGGGCTTCAGCAGAAGAGCATCTGTCAGAGAGTGATGAATAATCTCTAAGAAGGGGGCTGCCTGCACTTAAGGGCTGGCAGGGGCCCTCCTTCCTTGCCATCCTGTGTCTGGAAAGCACGTAGTGCTGTCACTAAATCAAAACCCTGCCTGACAAAGCTATAACGGGGCTTCTAAGTGGAGAAATTCATTCCCTACGATGCATCTAAGGAGATGATGCCAAAAAGCCCATCAGTTCAGATGAGTGTACAGGGAACCAGCATAAACACGTCATGACAAGAAATAGTCACTTACGTCTTATCCAGACTCTCCTAATGATAAGTGGCTCGCATAACTAATGAAGCTACCTTCCTCCACCTCCTAACCATGGAATAACAGGTACCAATGCCTGCTCTTGGAGAAAACCTCGTTCTTTCAATATGTGTCCCAAACATGGCGTCTTCCTTTATTCCACCCACAAACAAAATAGTGTTCTGCACAACAATGGAAATTCCGGTGTGACTCTAATGCACATACATTGCTGCTCCTTCCCTGTTATCCAGTAGCATCTTATACACATTTCCATTATTAAACAGAAATGAATGATAAATTGTGTTTCAGAATGATTCTCTAAGAAAGCAAGGTCTCTTGTCTACTGCGTTCACTGCTACGGCCTGCGCTCCTATAAAAGTGCCCAGCACATAGCTGGCACTGGATACAGAGTTGTTGAATGCAAGAAAAAACATCTGCTATACTGAGTGGTCATTGCTATTTACACGAGTCCCTCCCTCCAGGGCACGAGCATCTGTACAATGGTGTTTTTTCTTGCTCTGTTTCTTTCTTTATTTGATTAAATCTGTATTACACGTTCATTATGAAAAAATTAATCATCTTTAAACTCCAGCATCCAGAGATGACTAATGCTCAACTTTTAGTGTATCTTTCCAAACTTTTCTTTATAGGTAAAATGGGATAATTCCTCCTTCCTGTGTTGTTTTATAACCTGCTATTTTCCACTTAATATATCATGACTATCTTTCCATATCAAGAGATACGCGTATGTATTGTTTACTGTATTCCATTGATAGATTTCACCAAAGTTGACCTGTATAAGTCTCTGTTTTTGCCGATTCTAAACAAAGCCTGCATATAGGATAAAATTCACCGAAGTAGGATGTCTGGGTCAGAGATGCAAGAAGACTGTGACCTCCACGAAGGCAGAGATCACCCCAATACCCAGAGCCTGCTTCTTGTAAGTACTCAAATACTGACTAATAACCTCCATGCTCCAAGAGTTGACATTCCAAAAGGAGAGAAAGGCATGTAAATAAATAACCCGGCCATGGCTGCGGTCTAACATGATGTATGACATGCACGCACTCACAGATTGACACACGCACTAAAGATTTGAAAAACCACGTATACCTTTTCACCTTAACCAGTAAAAGGACGCTGTACCAACCTTATATAAGAAAATTCTCTAACGGTTAAACATAATGGAAACCAGCCAGGGCTGCTAGTGGCCAGATGGGGTAGGGTGGGATGTGTGTCTGTGTAGGGTGCGTGGGGAAGGGGGCGCATTTTCCCCAGATACAGAATATGTGCCACTAAGAACAGCTATCTGCACGGTTGAAAGATAAATGCTAAAAATGAAGAGACAAAAATCCCAAACAAATAAAAACCCTGGCTTTTAAACCAACACTGCCAGCTGTTCTTCACGCAAACAGGAAGAACAGATGGAGAGGGCAGGCCTCTACCGGGCACTGAAAAGAACAACCAATTTCTTTATTCAGATCCGCTGCCATCTGCCGGGGGAGGGGGGGACCAGACTCACAGCCACAGGAAGAAGGGCAGAGATGGACGCCAAGCCCCGGAGACAGACGCCACCTGGGAGGCGGGCATGAGGGCTGGTGGGGGGGAGGGAGAGGGGAGGGGATCTAATGTTTCATTCCTTCATTAAGCAATGCTTCTCTGGAGAAAAAAGGGTTGGGGTCCTGGGACTAGGAAGCGCCGAGTCACCAGGGGACACGTATCACTGTACCTTTAGGGGAGAAAACTGTGAAGAAATAAGGGACTAGAGACAACTATACAGAAACTTCTCAGAGGCCAGAGGCCATGGCTGCTTCATCTTTGTTGCTTCTACAACACTGAGTGACCTAGTATGCACTCAAAGGACTTTCACTGAATTTAAGTCACCAAGGAAACAAAGGAAGAGCATCTGGGTTAAAAACAGAAGAATCCATACATAATACAGAAGGAAGACTCCAATGATACCCCATACACTGGGGCGCCAGTGTCATACTCGGACTGAGAAGCTGCAGGTCGGAATCCCGGCTTCAGCCACTTACCAGCAGAATGACCAGAGGCACTAACATCTCTAAGCCTGTTTCTTCATCCACAAAATGGAATTTACAACACACATGGCTCCCGGAATTGCTGTAGGGCTGAGGTTCTCAAAGTACACGCTAAAGCAAAACTAAACGTGTATGCTTGACATCCTCTCTCTAGACATCCTCTCTCTAGACTATCTAGGATATATTCGGAGCAGCGCTTCTCAACCTCAGCGCTACTGCCATCTGAGTTGGATAATTCTCTATTGTGGGGTGCCCTGTGTGTTGTAGGGTGCCTGGCAGCATCTCTGGCTTCTCCCCTCAATTGGTGACAATCAAAAACTTCTCCAGAGAAGCAACCAAGATGTCCTTCATCAGAATGGATAAACAAACTGTGGTGTATCCAGACAATGGGATATTACTCCGTGACGAAAAGAAATGAACGATCAAGCCAGAAAAAGACATGGAGGAACCTTAAAGGCATATTGCTAAGTGAAAGAAGCCAATCGAAAAAGGTTACAAATCGTGCAATACCAACGACTGATACGTGACATTCTGAAAAAGGCAAAATTATGGAGATAGTGAAAAGATCAGTGGTTGCCAAGGATTCGGGAAGAGGGAGGGAGGGATGAGTAGGTGGAGCACATGGGATTTTTAGGGCAGTGAAACTATTCTATGTAATACAGTAACGGGGGTACATGTCAGACATTTGTCAAAATCCACAGAATGTGCAACACAAAGAGTGAACTCTAATGTAAACTATGGACTGTAGTTAATAATGTTTTAACTGTTGGCGCATTAACTATAATAAAGGTACCTCACTAATGCAAGATGTTAATAATAGGGGAAACTGGGGGTGGTGGGTCGTGATGGAGTATATGGGAACTCTGTACTTACAGCTCAATTTTTCTGTAACTCTAAAACTGCTCTTTTAAAAAAAATCTACTAATATTTTTTTAAAGTTTATGGACCAAAAAAAAAAAAAAGTCTCTACGCTTTGCTAAATGTCCCTGGTAGGGGGGCAAGATAACCCTCACTCCCATTAAGAACCACTGATGTAACATAGAGTCCATTTTTTTTTTTTTGTTTAACTAAGAAAATGGTTCTTACGTCTTATGATAGAACTGAATATACATTAACCTTCTGCAGTGTTCAGAAAAGAGAACCTTGCATTATTATTTCTCTGTTCCAGTTCTAACTAGAAACAAACATCTAATCTCCAGGGAAAGAGTCCTATTAGGAAATCTGGCATATTCACCCTAAAAAGGAACATTATTCCCACCCCACAATTTCTTCTCTAAGTCTGCTCTTAGACTGATACTAACAGTAACACCAATATAATAGAAGAATAAGAATAAAAACGATTTGAATCAGTCAATCTGATCACGTCTAGCAGAGGCTGTAATGACGGGGCAGGGCCTAAGCAACCTTCGCACCTCAGCCCTCCTTGCAGCATGATGTGCAATTTATATTTACACAACCACTGGGCTTCTAGCATCTGCCCACTCCAGTGGTTGTACCTGATGGTCTTATTTTTATCTCCATCTTGTTCAAATGTTTGCACGTTTTCAGTTCAGTGCAGGGGGTACATCACTAAGTGGATGATAATCTCACCTAAACTACTACAGTCTCCTAACCGGGCTCCCTCTTCCTACCCTGTACCCTCAAGAGTCTGTTTTCCAGAGTGGCCGGATGGATCCTTTCTAACCATTAAGTCAATCCAGGTTGCCTATCCTCAAAATTCTCCAAAGGCTCCCTATTCATTCAGAGCAAAAGCCCAAGTCCTTCCATTGGCTGCAGGATCCTACATGACCTGGCTCTCCTCCAGCCTCTCCTCCCACTTCTTCCTTGGTCACGTGACCTCCTTGCTTCTTGAACATGCCAGGCCTGCACCCACCGCCCACATCTACACAGCTCGCTCTGTCTCTGCTCCTGAACCTCCCTTCATTCTCTCTCTCGTACCACCTCTTTTTTCTTCATAGCCCCTTCTCACCACCCAACAAACTGTACACGTGCTCACTTCTTGACTGTCTGCCCCGTTAGTAGATAAGCTCACAAACTATTATATACATGTGTAACTGAACTGCTTTACTGCACACCAGAAACTAACACAACACTGTAAATCAACTATATTTCACTAAAATAAATTTTAAAAAAAAGAAGATAAGCTCAATGAGCACACTGCTTGGTGTTTTTTTTTGCTCTATCCACAGCGCTATTCCCGCCACATTGTAGGCACTTAATTAATAATGATGGATTCATTCTTAAAATTAATCAATTAACTAAGTATCCCCATTTTGTAAGTGAGAAACTAAAGACCAGACAAATTATACTAGCTTTAAGTCACAATTAGCAAGTAAGCCTTGAGCGACTCCAAGCCTTGAGCGACTCCCCGTGCAAATGGATTTCACTATCAGCTGCCTCACTGGCCCCGACAACACCCTAGGAAATGCATCACGGGGATCAGTACCGAGAACTTCACATCCAGCATCCCCCCTGTAGCTATTCCAAAGCACTTTATTAGCTATTTGGGTTCCTCATACTCACATGGGTCTCCTCGCTCATATTCATCACTTCTTCCCAGACAACATTACCGCAAGGTCCTTTGCCTACAGTCCTAACACCATCAGGGGAAGCCATGACTTGTCATGATTAATCAGGACCCTGAGGTCAGAAAAACCTGGTTCCAAGTTCCATTCAGCCACCGACTGACTATGAGACCTTCAACAAGGTTAACCTAGTTAAGCCTTAGGTTTCTCACCAGAACAGCAACAATAATACCAGCCTTCTGGAGTTCTTGGGAGGACTCAGAATTAGATATAGAAAAGCCTTAGTACTGCAGGGAATCTAGCAAAGAGCAAGCACTTACTATGCATTAGCTTTTATTGTAAGTATTATTTAGCCAAGTCATTCACTCACTCAGAGATCTGTTGACTTATATTAATGCAAGTCACTATAAATCCTAAGTGACTCCCTTCTACCAGTCATTTGGATAATGGCTTTTCTTTGATGCCCCTCTCCCCACATTGACAATCCCTTTAGCTTTTGATAAATGTCTTTTTTTTTTAAAGCCACAAAATCAATTTGGAAGCAAAGAGAAAACCTTATCCATTATCATTAGCACAAAACCCCCAAGGAGTCACGTGGTCAATTGGTCAAAGGTCTGAGCCAAGCTGGTCCTTCAACTCCTCTTAAACTTTTTACATTCAAGACCAGGGGATGGAGGCCAGTAACTCCAAGGTAAAAGGAGGAACAAACCCAGCTCTTTGCACAAGATTAAATTAGCAGATGAAAGGAAAGGAGCTGGGAGACTATTTCATACATATATTTAGGGTACACCCTTGAAGTAAATGTCAATGAACCACATAAATCTGTTAGCACTCATAATGCACAAACCATATAGCTTAACATTTATTTCTCTTCTCCATCTCTAGGTTTTATCTCTATGGTACTTTTCCTTCTCCAATTAAAATTTAAGTCTTTCAGGGCAGAGACCACCGAGCCAAACAAAACAAGAAACGTAGTTCACCACATGTAGTCGCCCTAGTTCAGAGCCTCTGCACAAGATGTTCCCACTGTCTGGAGCTCTGGGGCCCAGCCAGCTCTTCTCATGCTGTTCCTTCTCACACCTCAGATGCAGCTCAGGGGTCATTTCCTCAGAGGCATCCCTGGGTGACCCTACTAAGCCCTCCAACCCCTGCTCTCTATCAAGGTCACCTGGTTTGCTTTCTTCAAGGCTGTTATCACTACCTGAACTTATCTTTACATCTGTTTGCTCGATCTGCCTCCCCATAAAATATACTCTCTGAGAAGACAGGGATTTTGTGTTTTTCCAATGCTCTAGCCCCCAGCACCTAGAACAATTACTATTGCATAGTTAAGTGCTAATTTCATATTCCTTGAATAAATGAATATAGTGAGTGTCCTCAGGAAATAGTATTTAACCAACTGAAGGTCACAAATTTTTATCTGATCCTGTGGCAAAAAACAGAGGGTCCCAAAATGGGGGCTGTTGACCTATGGCATGTATAACCTACAGCAATGGGCCAGCAGACTCAGGTCTAAGCCACACCAAACAGACCAGGGATGTCTGCTCCTGTCTCCAGTGGTTCAAAGGGGTCTAGATGTCCTATGCAAATTCATAAAAATCTTATCCGTCACCTGCCTCTGGTTTTTCTCTTATTTTCTTTTCCTTTCCAGTACCCAACCTTTTCTCCATGAGAAAGAAATATATGTACACATGTGTATAGTGCTTGACAATTTAAATGTTTCCCTACCCCTCATTTGATCTTCTAACAGCCTTGCGAGGTAGGAGAAACAGGGATGAGCATCCCTCCATCTCTAATTTGTCGACGAGGAAACCAGAAGACTCAGGGAAGTAAAAACACTAGCCCAAAGTCACAAAGGAGTAAATGGTGACGTTGGACTTGAAACCAGGTGTTTCTGGCTCCAAAATGCTTACTCCTTCTACTATAGTAAGCTGCCATTCCAAATATATAAAATGCATTTTTTAACTTCAAAATTAAAATACACTTGAGAGAAACAGCATTTGCACAGCTTCAGTGAGTAGCTTCCTCTCTCAAAAGTTGTCTCCATCTCCTGACACAGAATTAATTTAGGAAATGTTCACATTTTAAATCCATAACTCAATTTGCTCCTGGCAATACATTCCAGAATTTATAACACTATCACAAGCTCCTTTAATAATTACAGAAATATTTTATATACATATAACTACCCATCTTAATAAGTTTTACAAGTCATACCTTCAAAATTCTACTCCAAACTTAAAATATATTCCACAAGCTAAGATTTTCAGTTGCCCAATTCAAAATATAAGATACTAGAGTGTGTTCTCCAATTGGATTATAATAGATTCTCAAGTCCAAACTCAAACTCAAAAATAACCAAGTCCATGATATGATCCTAACGAGAAGTGTGAATATAGGCAAACCCAAAGGATGAAATGAACTATCCAATAAACAAAATGTAAATCAAACAGATTCAAATCAAGCTGTACGTTTATGATGCTGCATGTGTGTCTACATAAAATAATTTGACCCTTCAGTATAAGATACAAGTATTCTTTTAAAAATTATTGTGGGATATTAAGCAAAAATTCACTGAGTACAAGATCTTTTGATAAAACAATGCTATGTAGTCAAGTTTATTTATTAACATTAGCATCAGGGAAGGAAGAGAGGAAGGAAATCACAAACCAGGATAATTCAGAAGTCATTTTTGTAGTCTTTTCAACAACAGATTTAGTTTTTTCAACAAGTACGTTTTTGACGGTGTGCTAAACTCTGGGATTATCCATTCTAGGAGCGCCCACTGTTTAAAAAGCACAGGGCTGGGACTTCCCTGGTGGTCCAGTGGTTAAAACCTTGCCTTCCAATGCAGGGGGTGTGGGTTCAATCGCTGGTAAGATCCCACATGCCTCGGGGCCAAAAAACCAAAACATAAAACAGAAGCCAATATTGTAACAAATTCAATAAAGACTTTAAAAATGGTCCACATCAAAAAAAAAAAAAAAATCTTAAAAAAAAAAAAAACCCACAGGGCTTCTTTGGGATACAGTCCTTACCTAGAAGAAATTCAGTCTTGGAGGGTAGAATGGTGGGCAGAGAGAGACAGGGAAACAAATCATTTCAGCAGAATACATCCTGATACACAAGTGAGTTGCTAGCAAGTGAGAGGGAAGTGCTGACCCAGCGCAGTCAGACAGAAGCATGGGTGGTGGCCAGCAAAGTATGAGGGAGACGTCAGGTGACATGACGCCCCGCCTGGCCTCTCGCAGCACGGAGACCCGAACAGGAGCACGAGCCGAGAGCCGGGCTGCAGCACAGGCGTGCGTGTACCTGCTTCAGGGGATGAGGCGACAGGAGCAGTCGGGCCCGGGGAGGGATGGGGCTCAGCCAGGAGGGCCTTAGCGCTGCGGCTCTCACTATGCGAGCACCGCGGGGCCACTCTACGTAGACAGTGGCACAGTCAGGAACATGGACACTGGATGCTTTTGAACATTCCTGACACCTCATTCACGACTGGGGGAAAGTGGGAAAACTCAAGGCAAACTGACTTTGGCTCTAAAAGGAGCAAGCAGGAACAGATTTGGGTTCCTTCAAAGGTAGACTTTTAACACTAGTGAATCTGAAGCTGAGCTGCCCCATGGATGCAGGGCTGTGTCCACAAAAATGGAAGATGTGACTAACCTCAAATGTCCAGTTTTCACAGTGGAACAGTCCCAGTGCTACCACCTACCAGCCATGATGACTCGGCACACCCTTTAATTTCTTTGCCTCAGTTTCCTCATCTGCAAAATGAGGATAATATTATCTGCCATAGTGGGGTTTTTTGGAGGGGAATGTGGGAATGATTAAATGATAGAATAAATATGAAAGGACCTTATAAAATCTAACTCTCTACAAATGAAAGAAATAACTTATTATAGGCTCAGCTAATAGTATTATGGAACAGCAAATTATCAGAAGGGGGAAGTAGCTTCAATGCATTAATTAAAATTAAAAGGACTGTTTTAATTAAAAAAGACAGATTAGCCCATACAAAATAACCACTTATTTTTAACAGCACAAAACCACCTCTCAACCTCTCCTTGACCCCAGGAGTCATCAAGAAAATACTAGGCCAGACAGGGGTGAACAGTGTAAACTTCATGGTGATGGATGTGTCACGAAGTGAATTAAACCACAAAGCCAATTAAGTCATAAAAGCAGCAGTAGTGATATAACTAGACAGAAGGTTCAGAGGCGCACCTCTGAAAGATTTCATTAGCTAAACCACAAAGTCCTATTGAAAAGCACACCGGTAATCTAGTTAAAAATGGGTCACTTTATTTATAGATTCCATCACCAAAGCATATATTCCTCAAAAAAAAAAAAAATCTCTGAAAACTTTCTTGAACAGGCAACAGGGCTGTTCATGCCTGTTGAAGGAAATAAGGCAATAATCTGTTTAAATTCTGCCCACACTCAACAGAAAATTTTCTTAATGGGCCCAATGCAGAAACTGTCCCAGTTTCCCTATGCATTTCAGCCTTACTATAAATAAACAAGTTTCACGTGATGCCAGCAGAGTGGGTAGAGGACGCTTTCCTGGCGAACACATTGTACTAGTTTGGGGCTAAGACCAGCTGTGAGGGGGACAGTGTTTCCTTAATGAGGTTCCTGCGAAGGGCCATCGAGAAGGAGGCGGATTTGTCAGACTCAGCCAGAGCTCCTACTGTGGCGAGGACAGTTATTCCGTGAAAATACCGTCTCGGGCAGACTGTCAGAAACTGCACGAGGGGCCTGGAAAACGAAGCATCTTCGCTGTTCAGACCACAAGTGACAAGTGCAATTCACCGAAATGCCAGCGGCGGTGATCTGACTGGTAGAGGCGGGGGTGACTTTAAAATTCTCTTCCCTATATTTTGCTCTATTTTCATTTACCAATGGCCATATTTTGTAAAATTAAGAAAAAATATCCACACAGATGCAAATTTTGTAACATACAGAAAATGTAAGACTAAAACACCAATGGCCAATTCCAACACCCAAAGACAACCTCTACTGACTCTGTGTTCTATCTCCTCCTAGTCTTTTTTCAATGCATATGCTTTTTTTTTTCATTTGTTAAACCATTATTTTAAAGGGAGGGCAAAATCAGCAATATATCCCATATGTTACTTATAATTACAGCAAGCAAATAAACACAACACTGCAAATCAACTATACGTCAATAAAAAGAAAACGAAAACAAAAAGCAAGGTTGTTAGGCCAAATGATCATAAACTAAGTTAGATCATTAAAATTCTATTAAAACCAGACAAAGAAACAAACAAAAACTCCAGCTAACAATGGCAAAAATCTTTAAACCATGGTAATTTAAATATGACTCATAAAAAATTGCTATTGATTGTACTCCCTCCCTCTAAATGAGGAGATCCAAACTTAGCCTGGAACATGTATGTGCAAGTACAGTCTTGTTTATTCACCTTATTAAATTCTAAATGACCTCCACCCACTGCAAAGATGGAAGTGACACATCTACTGATCCCTGCAGCTCAGCTCCTGACCTTGGACACTGAGGATGCCTTTGAAAGGGAGCTTGAACAGGACCCAGACCAGAACAAAACTTCATCTCACACACGTGAACAGAATATGACATCATTAAAAGGAGGAGGCAACACACCTGGGATTGTGGCTGAGAAAGAAACACTGCCACCTGCACCAACTCCCAGGTCGCCCTGTGCTCGTGAACATCCTCTGCGTTAGGGACGTTTCCAAGATAAAATACAGTTGTCTTGGTTGATCACACCGAACAGTGTTTTAGTCCAGGAGGTCCCGTGTATACACACTTAGAAGGCTTAGGGCAGATAAATGGCTTGTAAAAGGCTGCAGTGCGCTCTCACCAGTCCCTTTCACATATGTTGATGTTTCAAAGAGACCAGTACATGTAAAACACCTGGCCCAGGTCCTGGCACCTAGCAATGCCATCAGTAAGCGGAAGCAGGTAGATGTATCTGTACCTCAATCTGTATCTTACAGACTAACCCGACGTTTACATTTTTATCTCTAAAGTGAATATAAGTTGCTCACACATGAGGCTGATACTAGTGATCACCTCAGACCACCTCTCCTGACTGCTTTTTCTTAGCTGTGGTGCTGAAGTTTTCGCTTAACCACTCCGCTATTCCAGCTACCTTCCTGGAGCCACCCGATATCAGATTTAAAGAGTTGAACAACATCGTCATGTAATACAGAGTCAGAATGGAATACAATGACACGACTTTCTTAATTTACACTAGTGATCCTTGGGCATCTGTTTAATGTCACTAAGCCTCAGCTTCCTCATCTGCAAAGTGGGGATAAATGGCATCTATTTACTCACCTTAGAGTGAGGATTAAATGAGAACACACAAGTCCAAAATGCTCTACACAGTGGCTGGCACAAAGAAAGCGCCCAGTAAAGGTAGATGCTGCTCAAGCCTAGGCAGCTTCCTGAACTAACCTTGCTCCCTAGGAACTTAAAACCACCGTGCTAGGAAAATACAGATCCGCTAATAGAAGGAAAGAAATCTTGTCCCCTGCCAAGCTACCAAGGAAGACCACTGGGAGAGACTGCTGCCACATCTTCCTACACGAATGCCACCGGGGGTAACGCTTCTTGCCCACTCTGGCCAGATGTCTCCTTCCACACGAGAGCACCCCCCGGTGTGACACCTCTGCCTTTCTCCTGCTCCCACACTCACTTGATCCAAGAAGAGGCAAAGTAACCGGCAAGAGGGGATGTGAAGCTGAATGTGCAGAGCCCAGTGAGGGAGCCGCTCACCTTCTGTTCTGCACCTCCAACGACGCTGGGAAGATGAGTCTTTCAAATCTGGAGCTCAGTGTCAGCAAGTCTCCTCACCCACAGAGAGAAGCCAAGCCATTCAATACAGGCTTTACCAGTCATAAAGATGCTCTATTTGGCTTCCATTTGCCTTATTCCTTTGTCTTATTTCACAATTTAGCCCAAAACTTATGTAGGAGAGAACCCACTTACTGGGCCTCCTCCAGTCCCAACAAATGCGTCATCCTTTCTTCATGGTTTGCAGATTATTTCTCACACTCTTCCTGAAAAATCACAATAAAAACAAATATTCTAGCTGACAGCCATGTTCGCAGTTTTAATTTTTTCTCTCTAAACTGAGTATCAGTTATAAAGAAGCCTGGAGCCAAAAAAGGAGAATTAATAAAGGAGCAGCATGAGCTACAAACACTTGGTTTATAAAACACTTTACCTTACTTCTTGCTCCATGCGTGCGTGCGTGTGTGTGCGTGTGTGTGCATGTGTGTAATAAATGGAGCTCCAGAATGTTAGAGCAGAATCAGCCAGTCCAGTCCCCCAACTCCATACATGAGAAAACTGTTTCAGAAAGGTTAAACAATGTACTAGAGGTCACAGAGTTTTGGTCAAAACAGAAAAGCTCAAACCATAATCTGTCCAATCCACCCGTTTTGCATATGAAGAGACTAAGGCCCAGCAAAGTGGACAAGGTAGCAAAAAGTGTAGACTGTAGACTGTGGAGTCCAGTGCTCTCTCCAGTACATCACCCTGTCTCTCTAGTTCTTTCCAGCCTTGGTTGAGAAGGGGACCTGGTGACATGGCACCTGATCTTGCCAACTATCTTGAGATGAAGGACAAAGATATGCCAATTTACCTTCCTACGCTTTCAGGGACTATAAAAAGTGTTATTCTGCCTTTAGATGTTCAGGCCAACACCACTGGACCTCACTTGCCAAATGGCTCTCCCTTCCAATGGCAGGGGTCAAGTTCAGATGGCTAAAGGAGGCCAACCTCTGCTGCTAGACCACGGGGGCTCTGAGTAAGTACCAGGGCCTTTTTGGTCCCCGTGGAGAAGGGGGTGGCCTTTTCCTTGCCAAGAAAAAACAGGCGTTAATTACTGGAGGCACCTTTGGGGTCATTCCAGAGTTGCCACTGCATAGCAGGGCACATTAATTCAATGTGTGATCTTGTGGATGTAAGTCCCTTCCTCTCTCAGGGCCGCAGGGACTGGATTAGATGATCGTTAAAGCTCCTTCCTGAAATAAAAATGTTTTATTATATTGTGAAAGCAAGGGCTTTCACTTTAGTACGATGTGACATTTGTACATCAACATCCAACTCAAATTCTACATGGAAACATGTCTTGGTCTTCTGCTTTTGGTCTAGACTGAATAGGTCTGTTTTTACCTTTATTCAGAAAATAAAGATATTAAATTGGTTGGTCTTAGACAGCCACACAGCTGAATGTTGCCTAAACTGTGCGTGTGTGTGTGTGTGCACGTGTGTGTCATTAGCTAGTAACTCAATCTGTAGCTTCCTGATTTCCGCTACATCCCGCTGCCCCCCAAAAGCACTATTTTAGGCATATGTATCATGGCAATAAACAGTTGGTGGTTCTGGACCAATGCACCTGAAATAAACTCCAAGAAAGTTTATTTCACTCAAAAAAGCAGCTATCACAGAGCTGGAATACTACTGTGAATCTAAAGTTAAGAATAAAGCCTTCGCTGACTAAACAAAACAGCACAGGCAGTAAAGCTAATACCTTGGGGTGAGAGCAGTGCGTTAGAGTAGCAAACACTCACCTGATGTTAAATTATCAGATGATGCACCTCACACTTGCCTGTATTTTGTTCCTCCTGAAACTTGCTAAACCCAGAGATACATTAGATAAAAACTGGCTGACAATACCCGAACCAACTCGCCAACCTTAACATCAGAGAAAGAAAGAGACTATGAGAAGAACACAGCAGGTATTACACACCTCTTGATGCAAGTAAATAGCATCACTACGCAGTACCAAAAAAAGGAAAAAAAATCAAATTTGATTTTTGATTAAACTGCTAGGTCAGTACAACACGTTCAACACCACAGGGATGCATTCAGCGAAATCCCAGCAAAGAATGTGGTGAATTCTACAGGACAAATGAACTGTTGCTTTAACAAATAAGTAATTAAGGGAAAAAAGGTGGGTGGGGAAGCGCAAAAAGATCTACCAAAATGACTGTCTGGCTCTTATTTGAAAGTTGATTTAAACAAACCAACATTTGAGACCACTGAGGAAATGTAAGCACTGAGTCTTTAATGATATTGAAGAACTATTGTTTATTTTTAAAGTGAGATAATAGTATTGCGGTGATTTTTTTAAAAGAGCCCTTATCTTTAAGAGATGCATACTTAACTACTAACAACGAAATGCCACGGCTGGGACTTGCGGAAGAACCCAATGCGGGCAGCAGTGAAACAAGAGTGGCCGTAAGTTGATCCTTGTTGAAGCTGGATGCTGAATACAAGGGAGCTCATTATCCCCTCTGCTTTTTTGTGTATTTTCACATTTTCCAGAATAAAAGGTTTAAGAAAAAATAATAGACATAGGTGCAGATGTGTGAGTTCTGCCAAAATTACAAAGGGAATGAAAACAAAGAAATTCACAAGCCATCAATAACAGCCTCCCATCCTCACTTTCTTAACATTCAGCTGTTTGCTGTTGCAAGGCTTTAAGAGGCAATCCTTTTAAATGGCCTGGTGAGTCCTATGCAGCGAGTGTTTCAAGGTGCAACAAGTGCCCTGCAACTTTTGCTTTGCTGATTTCAGTGGCCCTCAGAGTGCGGTGCCTGGAGCAACAGTATCACCTGTGCACCTGTTAGAAATGCAAGTTCTCAGGCCCTATTCCAGACCCCCAGACTCAGAAACTCTGGGGGTGAGGGCCAGAAAGGTGTTCCAACAAGCCTGCTAGGTGATTCTGATGCATAGTAAAGTTTGAGTTAAAACTGGATGTACCTGGCATGAGAATAACTAAGTTAACAAACTAAAGAACGCGGAAAGGAGGAGGGCTGAGTACTAACCACTTAGGTGCCAGGCTGATGACCGAGGAGTAAAAAACCCTATAGCCTACAGGTCATTTTTAAGTAATTTTGGTGGGTCCCCAAAATAAAATATAGCCTCCGTACCCATCCACTGCCACCTTCAACAAAATAAAATAACCTTTAAATAAAAAATTTTAAAGGTCCACCCCCTTTCCTCACCTTTGGGGCCCTCAGTCTAAATGAGATCACATATAAATTTAACTTCTTTCGAAATCTCATCCCTTAGAACGGAAACTGCAGTTCTGCTTTGTAATAATGGATCAGAGAAGAACACCGTTTTAAAGTACTGCCTTCATGCGAATTGACCATAGGTTATCTGCGGAGTTACAGACTAGCCTTGTGGTATTCTCGTATTACAGCTATACTGCCCGACTGTGCAGGTGCAATTTGAAAATGGGAAACTCTTGTTAGGTGGCAGATCGCATAATCAATATCCTCACAGAAAACCAGAGGTTTCAGTTAAAGAAAAGAAAAAAAAAAAATAACTTCACCGCCTAAAACTATCAATCCCAGAATATTCAAAGCTTATGAATTTTTATGTTAATGTCTGCATTCTGAGTAAACTAAAACACTCGTGGCTCAATACTATCAGCTCTAGAATTTGCAGAGGGAAAAGGACGCGAACTCTCCCAGGTGGAGGCACCCTCCACCCCGCCTACAGTTTGCCACGTCACCAGTGTCCTCTGCTCTCCCGACACCAGCACAGCCCCGCAAGCACACACTTTTTTGCAGTCCACCCCTAGGCTAGCAGGCAGCCCTCCAACCACCAGCTTAGTGTGACAGGAAGTCAATTTGAAAATACAAGCACTGCACGTAAATGAGCATTATCGATGAAAGGCTGCAATGAGTCACCCTCCATGGCCCCCTCGAGCTGGTCAGAAAAGGTCATTTTTTAGAAGAGTCATGGGCAAGGCTCTCTCACTCTGGGTCAAAAAGGTGAGTTTGCTCCCCACACTCAAGAGGCTACCTCATACAACGATGCAACGCAGCCAAAAATAAATAAAATTAAAAAAAAAAAAAAGAGGCCACCTGAGTGGGCAAAGCAGTCAGGCTGTGACATCCTTGCCTTTATTTTTTAATCGTCATACCATTTTTTATGAGGCTCTCACAACACTCTGAAAAGATGAAGAGGAAGGAGAAGAAGGTGGAACATGTGTTAGGCGCCAGCTGTGTTACCAGGCCTGTCGCTGGGTTCCTTATGTAGCCAGACTTTACACTGCGCCATTTCACAGATGAGAGAACTAAAGTTTGCAGAGGTAACAGACGGTCCCAGGACGACATGTTTTGACCCTAACTGTACAATGGGGAGGTCGAGGCCCAGAAATAGGAAGTGATGTGCCCAGGACGACAGAGCTGGTACCCAGGCCGGGGATCACACACACCCAGGCCTGTCCAGTCCTGACGCCTGGGCCAGCTCCCTGCACGATAGCAAGCTGCGTGCCCAGAGGCACCTGGGAGGCTGGAACCTGCCTAAATCTGCACAGTCCAGCCAGGATGGGGTTGCTAGATCATCAACCTGCCCTAACTAGTGCACAAGGAAGGAGCTGAGCCACAGATGACACCAAACATCACCAATCGAAGACTCATTCAGATGCAGTCGGGATATGCAGACAACTGTTTCAGCCACAGCAGATCGCCTAACTAGATTTTGTTCAGGCCAAGAACTAAATTCATTTGCTTACTATGAACCTCTACACTTGAAAAAAGAGAGACAGACAACTGGGTTCCAACCTCACGTCTTCCACAAGTGTTATAACTGGGTGACCTCAGAGCCTAGGTTTCTGATAGTAAACAAGTAATGTCTGCTCCATCGCAGTTTTATTATGAGGATCAGAGAAGAAAATGTGTGAAGAAACTCTGTAAACCATAAAGCAGTACATAAATGGAAAGAATTAATATTACACACCAGCTGGGCAGGTGGAGGGTTGTATCAGGAAAGTGTTGGGCAGCCCCTAATGATGCTAGGGACAGAGAGCAGTCATGCTAGGCTTTAAAAAAAAGAAGAAACAAAACCAAAAAATGTGCCCACGCCACAAAACGGCTACTCCCTTTGCACACAAGCAAGAGAGATCATGTGAAATAATTCTCGTGCTCCGTCCGGGATCAGAGTTGAGACCTAGAAACCGAAAGGTAAAACTGGGTCCCATGAGATAAGAGCCAGGAACTGGGGTCCAAGGCAGGGGCAAGTCTCAAAACTAGGACTACTCACAAACCATGTTTCTAATGAAGACAGAGTTGCAAACAAGTGGAAGGAAAAACCTACAAGATGAGTAGAGCACAAGGAAGAGGCTCTTCTTCCTCTCTCTACAGAGATGGAGCCACTCTAGGTCAAGTCAAGCCAAGGAAACAGGTTGCCCTGTGCATGAATGAGGAGCCCACAATGGAACACCTTCATTAGCAGGGCCCCCGCCTCCCAAGTTCAGGGGGACAGACACGCCTCCTGCCAACAGGTGGCCCACCCAACTGGAACTTTCAATGGAGTGCCCATTACCACGCATGGCACACTGGGGACACTCGAAAATGCAAGAAATGCAACAGAGACCCAAATGAACTCACTCACCCTTCTGCCTATCCATCATTCTCACTCTCCCTAACTTCCAAACGCCAGCTCCCTTTCTCTTCGCAATACAGCTACCGCCCTAGCCCTAGACATAAACCCCCCTCGCCTATTCCCTCCTCTTCATTCTTATCTGGTTTAACGCCTCGCCTCACCTCCCCGCCATCTTTAGTCAATCCCTTCCAGTGCCCTTGGGGTCTCTTCTTTTCTGAGGATCAATTATCCATCTCTTCCACGGCTGGAGAGAAGGCACTTCTGCTTTTTCACTTCCTTTCCTCAAGACCTACTCTCAAGGCAGGCTAGTCCTTTTACGACTGTGTGTTCCCAGCCACAGGTGCACCTGCGGTCACTGTTACACCGTCATCATCCCGCAAACTTCTCTCCTGAGGTCCGTGCCAACCGTCTTCCGCCCCCGAGCGCCGGGACACCAGCACTTCAGTAACTGTGCCACCTACCCCACTCCAACATCACTCTCAGCAACATCAGGACCCACGTGGGTGACATTCAACCCCGACTCCCTCCCCACGATGCCACACTGAGCTCCACCTCCTCTCCCCCTCCGACGTGGCTCTGGGGTAGACAAGGCCGACTGCCTGCTCCAACACCCATTCCCCGCTTCTCCTTAGTATCAGAAACCCAGTTTTCAGCAGGTGTTTTGCCACTGGGAACAAAAGACTCCATTTCCCAGTCTTTCTTGCAGCCAGCTGTAGCCAATAAGTTGTAGTGTTATGTGGGTTCTGAGAGAGAAATGACTCATTTGGGGGCGGGGGGACCTCAATTTTTCCTTTCTTCTTTAGCACCTACCTCTCAGAAAGGACAGCTGGAGGTCTAGCATATATCTGGAGCCAGGAGATGAACCTGAGGACGGAAGCCACGTGCTAAAGAGGGTGGGACAAGCAAGAGAAGACGGAATCCCCGATGGCACCACAGACCTGGCACGCCCAGCCTACATCCAGACTCCTTTGAGGTGAGAGAGAAATAAATTACCGTGTTTAAGCCTCTCTTTACTTGTTCTTGTTTTTTTTCCTGTAATATGCAGCTCAACCTACTCCTAACTATTACAGGCCAGTGATCAAATAATGGCAAACAATGAAATGGCCAGGGGCAAGGTCTCCAAAACAGTAATTTATGAAGAGGGGTCCAGAGAGATTAAAGGCCAATGTTTCCTAAGCTTTTATCAATACAGGATACCCTACTGAATGTTCCAGGCCCCACTACCATGTGGTACATTATACTACAACTTCAGACTTTATTCTTTTTGTCTGTAATATAACCTTTTTGGAAAGTACCACAACTATGTTAAAAAGAAAAAGTACACCTCAAAAAAATGTCTTTCAAAGAATAGCAAGTGAGGGGGCTTCCCTGGTGGCACAGTGGTTGAGAATCTGCCTGCCAATGCAGGGGACACGGGTTCGAGCCCTGGTCTGGGAAGATCCCACATGCCGCGGAGCAACTAGGCCCGTAAGCCACAATTACTGAGCCTGCGCGTCTGGAGCCTGTGCTCCGCAACAAGAGAGGCCGCGATAATGAGAGGCCCGCGCACCGCGATGAAGAGTGGCCCCCACTTGCCACAACTAGAGAAAGCCCTCGCACAGAAACGAAGACCCAACACAGCCATAAATAAATAAATAAATTAATTAAATAAACCCAAAGTTTAAAAAAAAAAAAAAGTAAGCTGAAATATTTAAAAAAAAAAAAGAATAGCAAGTGAGGGTTCGTTTTATTCTTCACTCACTCATCCCCACATCATCACATGCTTTTGTCCATACAGCCAAAGTGGTCATGATAACCTCCTTCTCAGCCAAAATCTGGCAAGAGGGGATGGCCCTTGCAGGGGAAAAAACATCTCCATGATAAACCCAAATGCCGTAACGTACTCTCAGGATTTCAACTGCTGTAGGAAAAGGGCTGAACTCTGATTGGCTGAGCTGCCCCTGAGTTTCTAGGATTCCACCATGGAGTAATTCAGAGGAAGGATAGAAGGGCTTGGACAGACTCTGTGAACCAGGACGAGCCTGCATCCTACATGGATGCTTTTTATAGCCTCCTCCCCCAAATGGGAAAGGCAAGTCCATCACTCATGCCTCCACCAGAACCCACACAGGTACTATCCTAACACCTTCACAGTTTAGTGCACTTTACCTGGAAACCAGTTAACTTCACTGTGAGCATTTGAGGCCTGGGGCTCTACTGCCACCCTGTTTGTGTTAGTGGTGCTAAGAGTGCCTGGAACATGGCAGAAGTTCAACAAACGGTCACTGAATCAATGGATAAAAGTACACATAAATCGGACTTCCCTGGTGGCGCAGTGGTTAAGAATCCGCCTGCCAATGCAGGGGAGATGGGTTCAAGCTCTGGTCTGGGAAGATCCCACATGCCGTGGAGCAACTAAGCCTGTGCGCCACAACTACTGAGCCTGCGCTCTAGAGCCCGTGAGCCACAACTACTGAGCCTGCGTGCCACAACTACTGAAGACCGCGTGCCTAGAAGCAGTGCTATGCAGCGAGAACCTACCGCAATGAGAGGCCTGTGCACCGCAATGAAGAGTAGCCCCCGCTCGTGTGCAGCAACGAAGACCCAATGCAGCCAAATAAATAAATAAATACATTTAAAAAAAAAATTGATCCTTTAAAAAAAAAAAGTACACATAAATCAGTGAGCCAGACAGGGAGTTGTATGTCCACTCCTGAAACCTCAGCCCACCATCCTGCATACTTCACCCCTCAGTCTCCCACTGAAGGCTGCCAACCTGGGTCACAGTGGCAAAGAGATGAGCGTGGGATGGGGGAAGCGGGGGGGTGGAGGTGAGAGCCGAGGAAGGACTGGTGAAGAAATGGTTGCTGTGTAATTAGTTACTTTTACAGAAAGAGCTAAAATCAGGAACAGGAAACGGTTTGCAAATGGGTGTGCAGAAAGCACCCACTGTTAAAGAGTTTCTATGACAGGACGAAAGGGGAAAGCACTTAAGGGTCTGACGGAATTCATGGAACAGGTGGTGTTTTTCTTAGGAGGAGCACTTGCAGTGATGTGGGGTTAGGGACACACGAGGAGGGCCAGTGTGCCAGGCACCGGAGCAGGCATCTCACGCACCGCCCCGCCATCCTCACGGCAACACGGGAGGCGGGCTAAGGGCCACTGACATGACAGTTAGGAAAAGGCTCAGCGTTTACTCTGCACTTAACACACCATCCTAGTTAATCCTCCCAACAGCCCAGGGAGGGGGGCTGTCACTTCCTCTTAGAGATACGGCAAGTGGAAGTCAGGCTCCTTTCCCAAGGTCTTAAAACTGCAATGTAGTCACAAGGGGAAAAATTTTTTTTTAATTTTTTTGGTAACTATGTAAGGTGACAATGTTAACCAGCGTTACTGTGGTGATCATTGTGCAATGTACACAAGTCTTAAATCAGTATGTTGTATATCTGAGACTAATATAATGTCATAAGTCAAATATACCTCAATTAAACAAAAAACTGGTACGTGACAGAGTTGAGGTTCAGCCTATGTTTGTCGAACTTCAAATAAGGCCCAAACACTCGGAAAAAACCCTTTCTTCTCCATCTTGGAAATAAGACACTGAGTCAAACCAACTGGAGGGAGAAAGGTTAACAGAAAAAAAGATGAGCAGGTCAGAGCGGTGGGACATTGGAATTCACTGGCTCTCCATGGCAACACAGGCTGGCTTCAGAGGAACTGGGAAGGGAATAAACCAAGCTGCTCTAAAACCTGAAAGAAGAATAAAAACCTGAGGCTTCTGCTGTATCTGAATGGAAATTATTTTAAAAAATGAATACCATTTATTAGGACTTAAGAGCAGTCACTCCTACAGTCAGCACGGCTGTCAGTCTTCTGAAGCGGTTTTACAATTTCACTTCCTCTGTAACAACTCAGTGTGGTTACTTGGAGAAGAAACTGCACAGAAGCCCAGCACCTTGGTGAAGACTGCTAAGATGACGCCAAGGAAGCTCGTGCAGCCAGAAAGACAGCGGCACCCTCATTTAAGTCACTGTCGTGTCAGATCATGCAGCCAGAAGCAGCCCCCAGCTGCTGCTAATTTTAAGAGAGCCATTTCTGTCCTTAAAAAAAGAAAAAAAAAGAAAGGAAGGAAAGTATGCTGAGAAAAATCCCTGGCACTCCGGGACAGATTATGCTATTAGTGACTGAGACTAACAAGTAAATGGGGAGGAAGAAGCCAGTTCTGAGGGTGATGATGCTTTGCCCCCAGGCCCTTCGTGAGCAGTGTGCCACCCTCCGTGTGGGAACCCTGAGGGAGGCCAGGACAGAGCAAATATCTGCACACCCTAAGAATGGGGGGTCACAACCTACCTTGCCCGTGGAGATAGGAGACACGCGTACCCCACTGGTAGGAGCATCAGTTGATGTAAAATGTCTGGGAAGCGTTTGGCTGTGTGTCAAAAAAGCCCTAAACCCAGCAAACTGAGATCCCTTCCCCAAGGACTCATCAGAAAGATGAGCAGAGCTGTGTGTGCAGTATTAACAGTAAAAGAGTTGAAAAACCGACACCAGTAACAGGAGTGTGAATAACAAGGTAGACATACCCATACCATGGAATATTACGTAGCCACTAAGATGGAAGGTAAAATTTGTTAATGACGTGAGGAAAAAACCTGATAGGTAAAAAGAGTAGAATAAAAGGCTGCATATACAACACAGCACAATGACTACCCATACAATGATTATTTATATGTGCTGTAACCATCTCAACTATTACCATACGATGCACAGAAAAGTAAACGTTAACACATTCCCGTCCAGTTAATACTATCAGAATTCTCAAAATTGTGGCATGCAATTTTCTTTCTGTATTTCTGTATTTTCCATATTTTTATAATGAGACATTACTTTTGTAATCAGAAAAGGCAACATATTTTAATGCAGAAACCAAACTTACCACTCTTATCAAGCACTGTGATTTTACTACCAAAATACATTATCAATGAGCATATGTCACATGCTTCCAGGATTTGCAATCATAAGAAATAGAGAAATAAGACCTGACACCTAGTTTTAGACATTGAGAAGACCGTGGCTGTATGAGGCAGGAAGAGTTAAAAAAATGATAACCAACTTAGTTCTAGCTTTCCACGCTACCAGGGACAGGTATCTTTCCTTTCAGGGTCGGAGGATAAAACAGTGGAGAAAATCCACAGCTCATGGTTTCTAGCAGGCCACTCTGAAGGCGGAATTTATCTATGGAAAAGAGTAAAATTATCTACCCAACGACACCGATCAGGTCAGCAGACATCAATACCACTGCCCTAGTTTACTTCTTCAGAGACAGCATTACACGCCATCTTCAGTTAAAGGCATCAGAACAATAAAATAGGTAAACAACGAACAAGTTAGCCACCTAACTCCAAAGAGAGAAAACTAGAAATCTGAGGAAACCTTTTTGTCCCATCCCTTACACATAGAACACAAGGAGGCTCTCCTAGAAGACTCAAGGACCCTTTCAATTTTGAAATTCTGTGACTCCAAGGCATAAGTTTCGTGTCTGGCATATGAAGCCGTCTTGTCCAAAAGAGCAGCTAATTAAACCTTCCAAAGGGTAGTCAATTTCCCGCAAAAATGCATGGATCCTATAGTGGAAGGTAGTGAAGACTCAGGCGCCGCAGAGACAGATGACAGCAAAGAGGTAGGCCTGGCACTGGCAGCCCACTCTACAGCCTCATTGTACGATGGTACTACGTGGCCTCTGCGAGTATGACTGACCTTCAAGTTCAGCTCCATCTGACCATCTGGGCTTTCACACAGACACATGGTCCAGCACCAAAGCTTCTGAAGGGCAAAAAGTAGGCAACGTGACAGAAAGACAATGAATGAACTGGAAGTTCAAGTCCCACCTTGGCCAACAGGGATGGAAACTCTGGGACTCCAGTTTCCACATCTACAAGAAGAGAGATGAACCTCATACACGGGGGTCTTTCTCCAGCTCTTCCACAAAATACCTCGGAGCAGTCAGACGGCACATCCTAAAGCACTTACTCTAGGTACATAATCCTAATAAAGTCTCTGTTTTATCACCAAGACTCATGTATATTTTGCATTCTCCTCTATACCTCCTCCATATTTCCATACGCTTCTAATTTAAACATGATGGTTTAAATATAAAATGACAGTCGCTCATTTAAATGGCCTGAGTTCACAGACTTTCCCCCCCGCCCCCCGACCCAGTCTTCCAGTAAAACTGATGCTCCCAGAAGCCACATCACGGTGTCCTGTAACATCCGCTATGTCATCCCAGGCCACCACCTAAACGCCCAGAGAACGCATTCCCTAGTATGAGATGCAAAGTTCTTAGTAATCACAAAATTTTCTTCCTGTTATAATTTTCTATGATAAGATGGAATAATGTATGTGCAAGTGCCTCGTTCATAACAGGTGGTCAAAAGATAGCAGCTACATCTGAATCCAATTGATTTGACTTTTTTATCAAATATTTCAAATGCTTTGAAAACATGCAGTAGAGCCTCCTGAGCTGGGAGAGTTAAGTCACAGATTGTACTGAGGAGGCTACTGCTGACACAGTTCTTCATCTCTACAGTTTCGTGTTGAGAAAAACGAGGCGTGGAGAAGACAAGAGAAGCAGCAAGTGAAACACAGAACAACAACGACAAAAATTCAATGAAACAACTTACAAGGGAAGACTCACCAGGACGGTATGTGCAATGACAAATCACATAAGGACTTAAGAGAGAAAAATTCCTACTCAAGTTTAGCACCAAGAAGAAGTCTCTCTACAGATGAATTTTATGCCATCTGTGGTGTGAAAATGAAAATGCTGTAACTAACCGGGATTCCTTCTTTGTCTCAGATGCAGAAGATTAGGGAGTTACTACAATCTGCTGAAGTCGGGCGTCTGCTGCCTCTCACGGAAGTTATTAGAGTGAATCTTATCCCAAATTGCCTCATTTTAACCTTGTATTCTAATCTTTAGTCTGCCATATTCTTCAGGCTGCAGAGGGGACACCTGTCTTAAATAACTAATATAGACTGAGGGGCAAGGGATTGGATAGGGGAAAGTAAATACTGACCTTTCTACAAACAATTCCTTTTGTGCTTGATGAGGACTCAGCTCAAAATAAATAATGCTATCTGGAGTCAGTTCAATAAATACTTATCAACTGCTTATTATGGGAAACCCTGACGTTAGGGACTCTGAAGAATGTACAGAACACACAGTCCTGTGATAAGGCGAAAAGACAGATGCAAAGAGCTGGGTTGTAGAGAAGTGGAGAAAGATCATTTCCAAGCCAGGGAGACTGAGAAAGTTTCAAGGCGAACACAGCACAGGTGTCAGGGCACATCCAGAGGACCAGTTCCACCCAGACTCTGTGATACCGTGGGCATTTGTGGAATCCAACTGGAAGAGAAAGACTCAGACCAAGATGGGCAACGCAAAGAAAATAGCAATGCATCTGCTGCAAAGAGAGCGCCCCCAAGTCATTAAAGACGACTACTGCACAGAGATGGAAGAGAGCTGATGTCTCCTGAAACACCAGGAGCCAACTACCCTTCGTGAGGGCCTGGTAAGACCGAGGATGTTCTTCTGGCTCATGTGCTTGGAGGGCAGGTCTCCCAAGGCTGACGCAAACAGGTCTGTGAATATTACCCTTCAGACACAAGTCAAGGATGTGGGTTGAGAAAGAAGGGTGGAAACTCTTGGTGTTTTTAAATACTGTCTAGAGAAGCAAGAGGAACATACTTTTCTTGTTCCACTTTCCAGAACACAAGAACTAAGTCTTTAAAAGCTGTAACCAACCTAAAAGACATGGGGAAAAGCAGTACTCAATTGTCCTCGCTCTTGCAGACAACTCTATGTCTTCTCGAGGCATAGATTCCTACTTGCTAGTCCCTGTACCCCTGGATAAGAACGTGAACACATTCCAACGCCATCTGAGACAGAGCTGAGACCCCTGCCTCTTTTAAAAAGCCGTGCTCGACTCCTCCTCCCCTCTACCCCTGGCCCTTTACTCCCCACCTCCAGCCAGACGCTTCCCTCCTCCTCATGTGCCCACAGCCCTTTGCAGACACCGCTTGTGAAGTGCTCATCACTGCATTAGAATTACGTGGACATACGTACATAAAGCACCCAGCACAAGGCTGGACCCTCAGCAGACGTGATAAACGTAGGTATCTCCCCTCTAGCCTGTGAGGCCCTTGAGGGCCTCACCTTTAAATCCCACAGCCTAACAAAGTACCAGGCACGAAACCTACTTACCTGGATAAAGAGCCAGAAACACACAGAAGCCGACGCAGGAGAGCTTCTCCCTTCTTGCCCAGGGCTCCCAGAGCTGCCCCTGATCTCCTCACAGCACCGCACCCCTATTCCTCCAGGGGCCATCCTCCTCCTGCCCCGCCAGCTCTGTTAGATGCCAACTAACAAAGCCCTCGGGGTCAATCACCAAATCAGCAGAATCCAACTCTCTTTAAAGGGCTGGGAGCTCTTAATCAGGAAGATCTGGCCAGTTTGGGCTGGGCCCTCCCAATCCTGCAGTGATCATTACTCAGCCCCACTTCACCTCGGGCTGTTAACTTCTTTTGTGCTTCCAGAAATATCAGGCTGGCTTCTCTTTTTCCAGAATGGAAGGAGAAGGTAAGCATCAGAGATCACTGAACAGTGGGTCAGGGAGAATGGCTGAGAGCACTTCGGGCTGTCTTGGATACAGGCAGGGATTGAAAGGATGAATCCCACACCCAACTGGAGAGCTGGCTCCATCTGCATAAAAGTGACTTTTTAAAAAGCTAAAAAAGTTAAAAGGCTTTAAAGATAATCTAAGTCTGACCTCTTCGTTCTGCGGAAGAGGAAATGGAGGCACAGTGAGATGAACTGACCTGGGGCATCGCCTGGATGGAGCACGGACATCAGACAATCAGGAGCTGACTGCACATGCACCGGGTGACTCAGATGTGCTCAAGGAGAGTTAATTACATCCTATTTAACTCAACATCAATTTAGGAAGCATAATTCATAAAATCATTTAAAATACAAGCTTCTGATTTTATGGATAACTGAATAGGGCTATGAAAGTTCAGTGGAACTTACAACTTCATCTGTTTCACCCAGATGCTTAAGACTCATGTAACAAACATTCGCACAGCCCACATTTTAACCGCTGTTTTTATAGTACCCTTTTGAAAAATCAAAAAGCCCTTGACTACTGGCTACTTGCTTCCTTAGCTGGTAGCAGCAGAAGGTGGGCATCTAAGCAAGAAGTAGGAGAGGTCTCCCGACAGTTGGCTCTGTAACCCTGAGCTCTGCGAAGGCCAAGCAAAGGGGACCAAAACCTATAAAACACAGGTTAACAGCTGAGACCACAAACCTCCGAGAGCCTGAGCCTCAGCTGCTGTCACTGGCAGCCCTGCTCTCAGGCCCTTCCGAGGTGAGGGTGTCTTTCCCTAACCCGGACATTCTCAGCACGCTAGGGACCAGAATTCCCCTGACACACCGGGAGTGGGGAGGGAGGGTGGGAGACCAGCAGCGTAGTGATTAACGCGTGGGCTTTCAACCCTTCCTTTTCCAAAAACTCAGATGAGCTTACGGCTAGCTCTTTCTTGGGGCCACAACTAGTGGTTTCTTTTTAACTGGGAGGAAAATTTGACATACGAGAGAACTCTTTTCTTTCAAAGTATCTGAAGGCAAACAGAATGTCTAAACGCTGGCTCAGGGAATACAGTTTTCTAGTGCTGAGGCCAACTTCAAACAGCGCACAACGAGAAAAGGCCGGCGTGGCACGATGGTCCCCTTTTCTTTCTTTTTTTTAAAAAATAAATAAATAAATAAATTTGTTTGTTTATTTATTTATTTTTGGCTGCCTTAGGCCTTTATTGCTGCACGCGAGCTTTCTCTCGTTGCGGTGAGCAGGGGCTACTCTTCGTTGCGGTGCGCGGGCTTCTCATTGCGGTGGCTTCTCTCGTTGGGGAGCATGGGCTCTAGGCGCGCGGGCTTCAGTAGCTGTGGCAAGTGGGCTCCGTAGTTGTGGCTCATGGGCTCTAGAGCGCAGGCTCAGTAGTTGTGGCACATGGGCTTAGCTGCTCTGCGACAATGTGGGATCTTCCCGGACCAGGGCTCGAACCAGGGCTCAACGTGTACCCTTGCAATGGCAGGCGGATTCTTAACCACTGCACCACCAGGGAAGCCCACGATGGTCCCCCTGTGTGGATCCGGGTGAGCATGCCACGGCACCTCGTTCGGAGAAAGACACAGGTGCCATTTATCACACTGTGCTCTCCCTACGAGCACAGTGAGAGACACCTGTTCTTAATCTACATGCCTTGTTTGAATGACCATTTGTTGATTAGCTATTGTGTTGAGCATTTCTGTGGCAAAGATGAAAGCACAGCCTCTGCTTACAGTTTCGTGGGGGGCGGCGGGGGCGATACATAAATAACTACAGAACATAAAGCAAATCGAAGTGTTATAAACTACACTAACGACCACCTCCTGATATGCCAAGTGCCCAGGACAAGTTAGGGGCTACACCAACGCTTTTCCAGCACTGTCGCACCCACTCCTTACAAAACTGCTGTTGAGATCGATATTTTCATCCTCCTATTGCAGGGGACACAACTGAGGTTCAGAGACGTTTAAGTGACTCCAAATCATACAATTAGTAACAGTAACTACGGCTGTTATGGGGCACTAAGTATGCCGAAAACTTATTAACAAACCTTGCGTGGAATTTTCTCATTCCAACCTCACAACAACCCTCTAAGTAAAGTACTATCGTTGACCCCAATTCACAAATGAGGAAACAGAATCTAAGTAAGGTGCCTCGGCAGAGCTGGGTCAGGGGCCCAGGGCTTTCTGACTCCGTAGGGTGTACCCGTCACCACCCGCCACGTCTGTGAGGTGGAGCGCTGTGGGCTATCAGAAGGCTCGAGGAGGAGGTGGCATGTGACACTGATGCCGTGGCTCCCTGCCTACCTCCCAGGGCACATCCTTTCCTGCTGGGGACTGAGGAATGAGCAAAGCCTCAGCACGCCAATGCGTGATGGAATACACAAGGACCTTGCTTTTATGGGCCTGCTATCATGACGGTAGGACTCAGGGCCTGCCTGCAAAACCTGAGAATTCAGCTGCCTGCATAGGGCCACACTTCTCTACTTCCATTCTTTTATTTTATCAAACAGCCAACACTGCACCAGAATTCCCGATTTAAGTAGAAAGAAGCTGAAACGCCTGGAGCGATTTTCCACCCCAAATTAACACAGGCTTGATGCACGGAACGAACAGACTGACGTGTCTGAATGACGGTCAGTGCGACACTGCTCAGCTCCTGTTGAAAACACCTCCATCTCCCCTGCAAGAGGCTGGACCAGCCTACTTGCCCTCAGCAAGCTGAATTAAGTGTTCATCTGGGGGTCGGCAAAGGGTACAGAAAACACTAAATGAATATAAATGTTCTAAACTTGTACGCATTCAGACGGCCGGACGGCAAATGTGCAGCAACAGATTCTCCCATGATGATCCCGACATTTAAACGCAAAGCATGAACTTAACGCATCTCTCCACAGCACGTTATCCAGCCCTGGGACTTGAAAATGATCCCACAGGAGAGATTCAGAGATTCACAGTGGCCTATTTCTTCAAGATCTCTTTCCTTCTCAAGTCACCTGAACTTCGCCTTTCAGACGCGGCTCGTCAGGCGAACCGTGGCTGTTCCTCGGCCGCCGCCGCCATCCGTCTCTGCGCCACGGCAGCACGACTCACTGGGAAGAAGTGGGTGGGTGCTCCCGGAAGCCAGCACCCAGTAGCTCTCTCTGCACAGATGTAACACATAATCTCCCTGCACGCTGGTTCCACCAAGATCTGTCCTTGGGCTTGAGACTGTGGCACTATTTGAAGAGTTGGTGACAACTATGGCCCCGCGCTTGGTCTGTCTTCCAACGGCTTTGCTCAGATAAGCCGCTCGTTCCCTCTGTCCCTCGCAGGCCGCTGCTGCTGTCCCCTGAACAGCCCCGGGGACCTCTGAGAGGTGTGGGAGCAGGGCTCGGGCTGGGGTCTTCCTCAGCGGCTCCAGGGGCACCTCACAGCACAGGCACGTAGCCCACACAGCTGAAGACGTCACGTGACCTCTTAATTATATGACCCCCACGTGACTCTACTGAGATGGTTAAAGAGGCCCAATGTGAGTGTCGCCCGTGATAATGAAAATAACTTAAATGTCCAACAGCAGCGGGATGGTTGCCAAATTAAGGGACATCCACATAACAGAAAACTGTGCCGCCGTTAAGTAGTTTGGAAATGTCCAGAATAAGCGAATCCATAAAGACAGGAAGTTGACTGGTTGAGGGACTGGGGGCTCTGGAGGAAAAAGCGGAGCGACGGCTAATGGGTCCAGGGCTTTTGTGGAGGTGACAAAGGTGTTCTAAAACTGTCTGTACAACTCTGTGAATATGCTAAAAACCACTGAATCGTACGCTTTCAATGGAAGCAGAACAGTATGTGAGTTCTATCTCAATGAAGCTGTTGTTAAAAATGATGGTTTGGGAGACTAATGACATAGAGAAATGCTCATTATAATGTTATGGGGAAATGGCAGGTTTTAAAACAGATTATTTAATAGGATCCCAGCTTCGTAAAAAATTTAAAAAACAACACACACACACATTCACAGGTTTATTACCTTCTACTAATTCTTCTACCATTACCGAGCATTTAAACCATGCGCCAGCCACCATGGTATTTTCCATGCATTTCCCATCTATTGTCACAACAGCTTTGTGAACTTGGTACTGAGAGAGATGAGGAAACGGTCACGACACATGGACACAAAAAGACTCTGACCAAGTCCACGCAGTTGGTACGTGGTGGTACAGCGGGGATTCAAAACCGGGACCGTCAGACCGAAGCCTAGATGCTCTCAATCATGATTATACAGTGGCTGACAGTTCAGAGTAGTAAAAGCACAGGTGACTTAACCTTTATATTATTCTTGCTATAAAAACCTGTATTAATTTTGGACTAAGGGAGGAAGAGAAATATATGTAATTTTGCCGAATAAAAGTAAGAGGTTCTAATCATCCGCCATCTGTGGTAGGCCCTGGGCGCAAACACCACCTTGACCACGCAACATCACACCAAATTATTTCCAAGAGGGAGATGGGCAGCGTTAAGGCAAAAAGCTGTAAAAACCCAATTAATTAGTTATGGCTCAGTATAGACTGTTAACAGTTGGAAGAGAGAAAGCCTGCTAGACTAGCTGGAAATTCAGGGCAATAGGTTCCTTGACCAGACTTCTGATTGCTGGAACACGGCATCTGCTTAAACCATCCCCTTGAGGCCCTTGCTACTCTGAGGGCCCTCGTTTCAATTCAGACCTGATGGTGGCGCTCTTCCTCACCCTGAGCTCAGTACCGAGGGTGGGTGAGCTCTCCAACTGCCCGAAGGCTGGCACTGTCCCCACTCCCGCTGTCACTGCCCCTTCTCTGGGCCACACAACAATCGTTCCCTGAGCCACTTCTACAAAATGACTTCCAGCTCTGTCCCCGTGCTGGGCTCGGCCACTCCTCTCAAATGTGGCACCCGGCGGCGGCACAGACGTGGCTGGGAGCCTCCCTGTGGGACGGCATCGAGCTCCCCAGCTTCAACTCGCCTCCTTGCACAACGGCCACACGGCCAAGTGTGGAGCTAGGATCCAGGCCCCGGGATTTCTGCGTTCCACTTCCTAGGGGCTACTGTGTGAGAGGCCCTCGGAGGTCAGCTGGTCTCAGTCCATCATCTGACAGCTGTAGAAAGGGGCCTGGGTGGGTGGCTGTGCGACTCGCTCAAAGCTCCGCCGGTGACACTGGTCTCCTAACTCCACATCTCCTGTGCAAACGTGTTACTGGCTCATTATTAACTGGGTACCGAAAACTCAAGGTGTTTTCAAAATTTTAAGGTTGAATGTCTTTTACATTTTAAGAAAAAAAGAGCTCTAAAAGAGAAACTAAATAGAAAGGCATAAAAATGTACTAATTCTTTCAATAAAAAATGTTTGCCCACCTACGATATCCTGCACTTCTCTGCTGGGGCAGCCCCTGATAGCGCCATCCTAAGTTCTCCTCGGAGAAAACCCCCAGGGCTCAGCGAGGAGCCACATTGATTAATCAACTGGGGCAACACAGCCCTATTTTTTCAAATAATTTTTAAGTCAACACACCCAGCAGCCCTATATCAACACCTCCCTCCTGTCCTGCCTCCACAGTGAGGGATGTTTGATGTTACAGCTACTGCCCTAGCTTTCAAGGAGAGAGGGTTGTAATCTAATTCCTCAATTTGTCAAACAGGACATTTTCATTGCAGCTGGACCCAGCTGGAAATGAATCTCTTCCACACACACCCCCAACAAAACATAAAACATAAAAGGCATTTAACAGAGAAAGACAGAGAGAGAGATTGATTGCTTCATCAAATCAAACTGAACAGGCATGAAATAAAGCCGATACCATCGCCATGGGGATGCTGCCTCCTTCTACCCACACGGAAGTCAGTCTCCATTCCACCCTGTACCATCCCACCTTGGCCCTTTGCTCAAAGGGTGTCCTCTGCCTGGAATGTTCCACTCATCTGTCCTTCATGGTCTAGGTCAGAAAGGACGGTCTAAGACCTCCCCAGTTGGAACCAGCTGTGGCTTCACTTGCACTCCCAGAGCGATGTGAACCATCTTCACAGCACTGCTCACAAGCCCTGCCACGTTACAGTTACCTCTGTACCCTCTCCCTAGTCCCCATTCACCTGTGAACACCTTCTGGGCAGAAATCATGTCTAATTCATTCTGTTACTTCCCCCTCAGCATCCACCACCGAATGGGCACACAGCAGGTGCTCAAACAATGCCAGAATCAAATTAAACTGAACTTAGTCTGATGTGAGGCCTTCCGGAACACTTAAGATTTACATTGCGAAAGGGACTCTGTCCTGTGGGTAAGCTTTATGATGGATCACTGTTTCCTTTCCCATATTAACTGTGTATTTATGTCTGTATGGGGGGTGGGAGAGAGTACAGGATTCTATCAAATAAATCCATGGTTTATTTTTTGTCATCTGAGAATTCAGCCTACCTTTACATACAATCCTTCTTGAGCCTATTAAAGTGCCTCAAATTGAAAATTATTCATAAGGCCATGAAGAATATATTGAATCCAATTCATTGTCCCTATGGGGGTACTTCTGAAGGTGCAAGCTCATTTCACTTCTACTCTCACTTTTTTCTCAGCAGCAGCCTGGTATAGTGTGCCAAAAATGGGCTTTGGCATCAGAAAAATCTGGGCTCAAAACCTGAGTCCGTCATTTTTTTAGCTGTGACCTGAGCTAGGCAAGGCTTTCCAATGCTAATTTTCCCGAGGTGCACAATGAAGGTAAAACTACTTCTCAGCAGATTTATGTAAAGGAGACACAGAATATATAAAGCACCTAGAACCTAGCAGACACACATTCCACTGGCAGCTAATCTTAAATTTAAGTGTGGTGGGTTCCAATGTTAAGGAAGAGGGGAGGGATGCTTTAGTTAAGGAAGAGACAAGGGGTGTATATATAAAACTGAATCACTGTACTGTACACCTGAAACTAACATGATACTGTAAATCAACTATACTTCAATTAAAAAAAAGAAAAAAGAATCCACAAAAGCTGACAAGTAGAAAGATGGAGGTCCAAAGCCAGAGAACCACAGAGTGGGTCCCTGAATATTTCTTTGGCCCCAAGGTCTAGGATTGCTCGCTCAGAACCACTATGTCCAGAGACAGTGTGATGGAATAACTTACATTGTAAGGCTGACACAGAGAACAGAAAATACTGCTATGGCTACTATTTCAAATCCAAGAGCAAAAGCCTCTCTTTGAGGCTTCTCTGTTTATTTGGTTCGGGGTCATATTTTTCATTGGGTCATATTATTTCAGGACCATTATCTGGAATTTTTTGTTCAACTGTGACCAAACAATCTGATTTGTCAGAGCTTCTGGAGAAACTTCTTGCTTCTGCTCTTCATTTTTACAGTGCTGTCACTGAAGACACTGAATGCTTGGGCCATCCCAGGTCTCCACGCCCATCACCACTGGCAGTGGGTCCAATGGAAACACTCTAGCTCCCTCATGCCCTGCTGAGTAAGGAAACCTCATTTGGCCCAGAAACCCATCCACCCCATCTGTACTTTTGAATATTCAATCCCATTTCAAGTTAAATAACCACTTTTATACTAGTTTCTTTGATTATATAACTGTAGCTTAGTTTATGTTATCGTTGTTTGTATCAAATAAAAAATAATACAAAGAACTAATTTTACTTCAACACTTTAAAAATTTTATAATTCCAAACCCAAATGGAATTTAACATCAATAGCAATGCTTTTGGGAGTATTCCAGAATGCAAAAGGACTTTTTTCATATTAAAAAAATGTTTTTCTTTCTCCTAAACAGCTGAGAATAGAATAAAAAGGCTCCCTCTCTAGTAAATCTCACCCTAATTTACATTCTACTTCTCCCTTATCACTTCTTTCAAATCAAAGGGTGATCTTTATTCATTTCCCCACCAGGAAGGAGAAGCCCATAACATGCCAATGGCTGTCCATTACATGAAGGCACAATTTTCATTTCATTTTTATAAAAAATACTTTAGAAAATGTTTTTTATATAAAAAAATCTAACGAATCTATAGTGGCTAGAGAGAAATGTCTTTTAAAATGGGAAAATAAAGTGATGAGTGGTCTAAGGAAAATGTCTTCACATTACAGAAAGAACTAGAAATAACAACATTCACAAAGATTCTAGCATAAAACCGTTCAACCTTTCATGATGAACGTTTGTTTGGAGGCCAAACCAGTCATGCTCTCAAACCTCAAGGGGAAATTACGATGATACATCTGCTGTAGACTATCTTTCTACCTCTCACTTCCTAAATGCTCTCCCCCATCCAAACCAGTTGGATTACTTAAAAGGGTATTTTCCAAAGAATTATAACCCAAAATACTAACTTTGATCATCTTCAGGTGATAGGATTATAGGCGACTTTTATTTTCTCCTCTATTTCTACAATAAACAGGCACGGCTATAATAAAAATAATAATAAAAAAGTTATGACAGGGCATTTCCCATCCTGAAGCAGAAAGGTTTATATCCAATGGTCACAATATCAAAAGTTTAATATTTTCATGGATCATATTGATAAAATGAAGCTCCATCACAGACTATTAGATGTATTTATTCATTCAGCACTATTTCTGGAGGACCCGTTACGCGGCGAGCATGGTGCTGTCCCACAGAAGCTGAGACTACAGAAGGCATCCACCACCACCAGCAAAGTCCCAAGAAGCCCCACGGGTGCTGGGCCAGGTGTGCACAAAGACAGGGAACAACAGCTGGGAAAGGTCTTTTCCAGTGGTGACATCTGAGCTCAGTCCAGAAAGATGAGTAGGTGCTCATCTGGTCCAGGGGGAAGAAAGGGGGGGAGGAGGCCAGGAGACTCGAAACAGCAGGATGCTTTCCAGTTGCTCCCGCGCCTTCAGGCAGCAGGGAAGGAGGGCAGAGGGGCACAAGACTCTAGGTCTGGCGGCCAAAGGGGAGTGAACATTGTCCCATAAACCAAGCAGAGCTACTGAGGCCCACATATAAGGAGCTACACCTGCATTTCGAGGTAACAAAAATCGGGTGTATCAAGTATGCTTCTTGGGTAACGGAAAAAGAAAAGCACGTGATGAAATGCTATCACAAAACTGCAGCTCTTCATTCATTTACTACTGAAGTCTTCCATAAGCTTCAGCCTCCCAAGAGCTCTACCTGCTCTCTCCACTCAAACCCAGCTAGACTTCAGGAGACAACATATATATGGTCTGTTTCTCACTTTTAAACTAGAAGATGCGTAACCAAATTTGAACAGACCTTCATGCCATAAAGCAAAGACAGTTATCTTGATATCATTCCACAGTTCCTCAAAACCACTCTGATGGCTTAAAAATTACTTCTAGTTGTAGAACGTGACCAAAATAAACTTTTATTTAACAACTCGGAGGAAACAAAACACAAAATGAATGAAAGACCTTTTTCTATGTTGTGTGTGGCAACTTCCTGTTCCTTTCACTCTTTTGGCAGCCCTGTACCCTATCACAGAGTACTTTTTATACTACAACATCAACACAGATCCCTTTTCAGACTCTGGAAAAACTGGGCATCCTCTCACATAGCAACAGCCCTCCATTTACTCACATAAAATAGCAATGGGATGAAGAACAGTCACCCCATTAACAAAGTACTTTGATCATAAATAAACCTTCCCTTTCGTTGATACAAATATATACCAGATCTTCACACCTCAGACCTCTCAGCACATTAAGCTTCTTTCCTTTCCTTCACCTTTCTGTGCTCATTCTCATCCCCCAAATCCTCTGATCGCACTGCTCTGTCACTGACACAAGAAGCCTAAAGATGGCTGATTTATTCTCTCCTCCCTTCAGGGTAAACTAAAGTACGCTTCCTGCCCATTCCTTCGTCTCTATTGTGGGCACTATCTCAGGCTGGATCCCCTTCCTTTTCATTTGATGGCCCTGATCATTTTCACCACCAGAATGACCATTAATTGGACACCTATCATGGAGCAGACCTTCCACCAGGCATTTAAATAGATTAATTCATTTCATCCCCACTATCGCTCAGCAAGGTCAGTGTATGAGTCCTATGTAACAGATGGAGAAACTAAGGCTCAAAGAAACTGAGGCAGAGAGAGGTCTAGTAAACTGACAAATAGTAAGCGATAGAGCCAGGGTCCAAACCCACGTCCATCATATCCAAACCCTGGTTGGTCACACTTACTCCTGCTCTGAACTGACAGAGTGAACCACAACAATCACCCTATTCGTGTGTATTGGGATATGGAAAGACTGTAATCCAAAGCCAGGAATCAACAGCGTCTGGAGAGTACACAGCCACCTAAGTGGAAAAAGAGATGGAAAGAATTGGGGGTCAGATTCTGGGCCTGACTTTGCCTCTCATGGTGATAAAGGCTACAGCAGCCCTGCCGCTGAGGCTGTGTCCCCACCCTACCGGGGGCTCCTGGGGCTCTTCGTTCACAGAGAGACATCAGAGGTCATCCGGGAAATGCAGCTCCTGGGAAAGCCCTGTGAGCACATCACAAGTGAGCACTCCGCGAGTGTAAGCCAAACAAGAGATTAGTAAAACTGTTATGGAAACCATTACGTCTTTTACAACACGGCTAAGTCAGTCCAGTGATTTGCAATAAATTTTCAGGATCTTAAAAAATATGCAAACTGCAGGCACCTTAATGATGCTGAAGTCTGATCGCTAGGATACAAGATTTCCACGTGAGATACCGGAATGGAGGCCCAGGATGCAGTCAAGCTACAATACCTTGTAGACTACTTGACTCCAAACGCTGTCAGATCACTGCCCACCAGGGATGGGCAACTGGGATTAAAACACTGCAAAAAGAAGCCTCGGCAACAGCCCTTTCAAAGCCATCAGGCCTCCCACTCGTATGACCCAAGATAAATGTTTACTGAAAGAATGAACGATCAATCAGTCAATCCAAGGAAATGATTCTTGCCTCACACTTAATCACAGTAGTGGCCAAGGAGGCCAAGTTAAATAAACAAAGGTGTGTGTGCGTGTGTGTGCTTACGTGTATGCATTTTCACATGTGTGCATATGTGTGCGTGACGCTGCAGATCAATGGTTTTCGTCCTTCCTACTCACAGTGTAGGTGGCCTCTGGACCACCAACGGCAGCATCACTTGAGAGCTCGTTAGAAATGCAGAATATTGGGCCTTCCCCAACACCGACTAAATCAGAATCAGCACTTTAACAAACTCCCCAGGTAATCTGTATGCACATCAAAGTTTGAGAAACACAAGTCTAAGTCTAGGAAACACATTCAAAGCAAGCTGTATAAAGACGAGGCAATAAACTAAAGGAATGCCTCCTCTGTACCAAATAACAGAGGGAGGCGAGGTGAATGGTGTCCACACTCATCATATGATGCGACAGAAGGATGCAGGAAAGCTGCAAACTCTTTTGCAGATTTGGGAGGAACGTGGTAAAGGCAACCAAGGGGAAACAGCACTTTTGGACAGTCCTCATTTCGATTAGTTACCAAACCAAAAAAAAAAAAGTATCTATTTGCATCCTCAGTAAAAAATGCTAGAGAGGCAGAAAGGGCAAATTAACTCTGCACCCAAACCAGACATCAGACCCAGGAGAACAGCTGGAACAGTGTTAAAACCCAAATGAAATCACCCAAGAACGTTTGAGAGGAACTATTTCTCCATCAAACAGTTCCAGTTAGAGGCAAACGTCTCCCATCTCACCATAAGCAAACAGCTGGAGGATTTCAGCAAAACCCGAGCTGACAAGTGACTCAGAGCCGGTCGCTGAGCTCGCACGTTTCAGAGCACTGATAATTCTGGCCCAGCAACAGGGACAAAAGGATCTCTCCCCAGTCAGGCTGCTTACTTATGTTGGCCAAACCAGCCTTCAATGAAACATCAATAATTAAATAGCACTCAACCAAAATGAATAATGCAATAAATGGGCTATTATGGGGAACCTCCCTCTTACTGTAAGGGGCTTGAAAAAAGCCCACTGGGTGGCTTGAAAAACGTTATCAAAGATGATTTTTTTTCTAACAGCCAACGCAAACACAAAATACACAGCTTGTCTGTTTATCAAAGTCCACAATTTGGCACCAGAACAGGAAAAGTCCACAATGGTTCTCATAAGAAATCACTGGCTCTTAAAAGCAAACAAAAAGTTATATTCTTCTGGAAAAATCACCCACATAGAAGCCACCAGCAACTAAACATACAGCAGCAAACTTAAGTTACAAGACCAGCTCCAGGAAACTGGTTCATGGGTCAAAGCATTGCCCCTCTCCAACAGGCATCCCTTGCACTGGGAGGTCAGGGGGCGCCATGGCTGTCTGCTCTCCCTCCCGCCTTTCAGTCCAGGGGTAATGGAGGGAGAACCAAGTTGAGGGTCAAGAGAAGGGAGTTAAGTTCCAACTCTACCACTCACACTAAAGCTATCTGCCTGCACAGGTCATCGCTCAACAATGACAACAATTACACACAATGCAACCAGGACCAGAAAAGAAAGGAGGGAGATAGAGAGAGAAAGAGACCCCAGCTGACCCCCCATGAATGGGGAAGAACTAAAGAAATGCAAAAATACCCTTCTTCTCCTTCAAGCTACTATAGCCCAAGCCCCTTGTGCAGAGGTTCTAGGACCTGCTCCCTCCTGAATCATCCAGAAATGAGAAACAATACAGACCTCCTTATGTCCTATCTCTTCTCTTCAGGGTCGAGGTCCCCCCAGGTGCCACTCAGCTGATCAGATCAACCTCCTAGCACTCATGTGCTAATAAGAAAAGCCTGGATGTGAGCCCATGCTCTCAAGCAACATATATATGCACACCCGTTCCTTCTATAGACCTGTGTTGAGATTCGGTCGTTCATGTGACTGGTGCTGGGCTGGGGGCAGACACACTGGGAGTCCCTGCTGTAAGGAACTCAGGTGAACAGAAAGGAGAACACACACTGCCATGTGTACAGGCACCCTGCTCGAAGTGCTTGGAACTGACCCCAAACAAGGGTATGCCAGCCAGACAAGTGCTCAGGGCACAAATGTAAATGAAGCACTAAAATGCACTTGTCACGTAACTAGATATATCCTAGTATTCTCCCTGAGAGGAGCTCTAAGTGTGGCTGGGAGGACTATAGTGATGATTTCTCAGCGTAAGATGGTGAGATTTCCACAGGGCACGTCAGATGAACAACATACATCACTAGACTGCCCTCTCCAAGAAAGCTGAGCTCAGCCACCCACACGGCCCTTGTTTGGCTGACCGAAGTATGCAAGTCTGGGGTCAGAGAAGAATTGCTTGGGGCAGGAGAGGAGACGTGCAGCCCTGCTACCAGCAGCCTCTTTCTCGGAGGCCCCTGCTACTGAATGAATGTTATCACTTGGAGGAGGCGCACCTAAATCTCAGGCTGACTCCCACTTGGAGAAAGAGGCCAACGAATGACTGATACAGTAATTCAATGAATATTTAATGGGTCACACACGCTCTTTAAATAGGCACTGAGTACCCAGTACAAACAAAAAACCAGCAAGACATAGTCATTATGTAGATTTTCAGTCTAGTTCTAGTCTAGACAAAGACAAGCCTGTAAATCAGTAACAAAAATGGAGAGTGCCGGGTGCCTTGATGTTTGCCTTGGGCATGGGCTGATCCTGAAAAAAAGATCCTGATGCATCTTTTCTTCTTATCAGACGGAGGCTGACACTTAATGCTGCCCTCCTCTGTGGTCTAATACCTGTCAGAGGAAGGAGAGTTTCAGGCCAGGAAAAAGGGAGTGGAGCGATGGTCTCACGGCAAACCACTGACAGGAAGGAGGAAAAAAGGGAAGAGGCTCTGAAAGAGCAGTTGGTGCCATTAAAATTCCACCACGCAGACCAGGAGAGAGTCACACAGAATCCTTCACAAGAATTCTGAAGTTCTGTGATGAAAATCACCAGAAAAACTGCAATGCCCAATGTTTCATCTCATGGATGTGGCGCTGAATTTCTGAAGAAAAGCACTAACTCCACAATTCCTAATTTATTTCCATTCTGAAAACCACCCTTGCAAGACAGCTGCCAGAAGGGACCCAACTCCGCTACACCCTTGTCCTTTTGTTCTCAAATTCTTTATGTGTTCACTGAAATTACTTGTATCACAAAAAGGAGGCCGCGCCTCAGAAGAGACAAGATGAGACCATTGCATTTACAGAAATATAAGGTCCCTGGCATAAAGGAAAAGGGAACAGGCTTGGCAGTCTGTACAGGACACATCCGGTGTCCCCTCGCTGGAAGAAAAGACCCTGACACTCTTCGCCCAGGGTGGGCACCTCAGACCAGGGCACACGCCTCCCTCTGAGGCTCCTCCACTGGCTGGCCAGTGACCCAAGAGGTGGCCTGCTGTGGAGGGCTCTGCCCAACTGAGCAGTGGTTCTCAGGACCTCTTTACATTCTTACAAAACCAGAACATCCCAAAGAGCTTTGTTACCATTTTAAAGTGGGTTATATCTATTGATATTGGCTGCAAGAGAAATTAAAACTGAGAAACTTTCCAAACTCAAGAACACACATTTAACTAGCTGTCAGAAGATGAGACCATCGTACATCACGTAGCCGCTGGAAAACAACTCTGGATACGTATGAGAGAGTAAGAGTGAATATGGCAACTAGTGCCCTGGTATTTTTACGAAAATAGTTTTGACCTCAAAGAGCCCCTGCAAGAGTCTTGGGAACCCCAGAGTCCCCAAGACCATACTTTGAGAACCTCTACAATAGGGGCAATGAGAAACAGTTAAACAGCCAGACTCAGACAACCTCACTCCAGAATCTATAAACGCAAATAAGGGAAGGCTCGGCCAGTCAAAGCAAGAAAATAATGGCACAGGGTGGTAAAAGGATGGAGTGATTCCAAAATATTTTAAAAGATGTTCATATGTTTTCCAAGTTAAATGACTTTTTAAAGTTTGATTTAGCATCTACTTATTACAACTATCATCTTAACTCCAAATGAATGGTGCATGCTTCAAATAGATTATAGGACTATCAATCTTGATATAAGTCCCATGTTTAACAGTAATTGGGTTCATCTCCTGTACCACCAACCACTTGCCTCTGATTCCTCACTGATAATCAACACAACATACTGCTTTTTCAGAAATAAGTCTCCACAGGGTAATAAAAATGAATACACTCCAAAGAGAACCCCTGTTAAAAATTATAAACTCTGAATACTAATTAAGCATGCTGGTCCTTCCCAAATAATCAAGTCCTAACATGTCCATGATAATTAACAGAAAAAAAAATGTTATTGCAATGAACTGAATATTTACATGCCCTCAAAATTCATATGATGAAACCCTAACCTCCCAATGAGACAGTATTAGGAGGTGGAGCCTTTAGGAGGTGGCGCCCTCCTGAATGGGATTAGTGCCCTTATGAAAGAGACCCAGAGAGAGCCCTCACCCGGTCCGCCACATGAGGACACAGAGGAAAGACAGCTGTCTGCAACCCAAAAGAGGGTTCTCACCAGAACCCGACCATGAGGGCAAGCAATCTTAGACTTCTAGCCTCCCCATAACTGTGAGAAAGAAATTTCTGTTGTTTATAAGGCACCATGTCTATTTTGTTCTAGCAGCCTGAACTAAGACAGATATATCCTCTCAGGAAATGAAAGCTGGGTGGGTATGGAGATGGTGGTGGGGAGGTTTCCTTCCATCCCACGAAAACTGAAGTACTACAGGCTGGCAGAACCTTACCCACAACTTCTCAAGGAGCTTCCATCATACCTGTTTTCTTGCATTTCCTTTGGTTTTTATAATAATCTTTGAACTTTCCTCCTCTACCAACCTGAAATCTCTCCCTTTCACCAAAACATTCTCTTTTCTAAAGTCTGAACAGAGAGTGGCCAGGGGCCAGCCTTGCTAACAGGACTCCTTGATCCTATAATCTACTCTACACATAAGAGTGACAACCAGTTCCCCATGGGAATGGTGTTTACAGCTGCCATTTGTATCGAGTATTTACCATGTACTGATGTAGACCACAAGGTGCCTAAGAGCCATTATCTCGTTCCAGCCTCACAAAATCCTTTCAATACCTGCTGTGCACATTTTACACATGAAGAAACAGGCTCAGAGGGGCAGAGTGGCTTACCCTACATCACACACCGAGGCACTGGGGGATAAGACTACCTAAGGTGCTCGTGATGCTTCACTCACAGCCGCTCACTCACCCTCACAACAGCCTCACGCAGCAGGACAGTATAAATACTCCGGTGACGCTGGGAGCAGGTGCCTAAGGCACAGAGAAGCTAAGTAACTTTCCCCGAACAGCACAGTTAGAAAGGGGGTAAGGAACAGTACCTACCTTAAATGGTGGCTGTGGGGTTTGAGTGGATGCAGTCGATGGCATCTAACACCCAGCAAGTACCTTAAAAACATTAAAGGCTACGATGAAAGCACCCTGCCCTCAGGAAGTGTTCCACACAGTAGCTGGCAGCAGCAACCGAAGACGCGTGTCAGGTAAATAAAGAGGCGGCGCTCCTCCAAGGACGTCACCCCCGATGGCTGGAGTGCCCGCAGCCGCCCGGCCAACTTTCTGCACTATCTGCGCGGACTCTGGGCCATGCACAGTTCTGTGGAACTTCTTCGTTCCTGCTATTAGAAGCCTGCAAGGGGGTGTGGTGGACAATGTATGTGCTGGGCGGCAGTGGCCCCGGTTCCATCACCTCCTGACTGCGCGACAGCTCTGAGACTGGGTTGCCCCAGCTGCAAACCGAGGACAGCAATCACCACTTCCCTGCCACGCCAGCGCTGACCTCCTGAGGCCGCTCTGGCCAGCTTGTGGCTCCGACACGCCACAGACCTCCCTGGCAATCCCCCCACCACTCCCCAGCCCAGGCCAGCTGTTGCTGGGCTCTGCTAAGTGCTTGAGCCCGAACTGGGGGGGATGGCCTGACAATCAAACTCACTGGGGTGGAGGGAGGGGGCACCCGAGCACGACTGGGCACCTCACCCCCCGACCTTGGCCGTGCAGCAGTCGGGAGCGCCCGAGGAGAGAGTGGGAAATGAGTCCTCAAGTCCAAGGAATGCGAGGCAAGCTGAACAAACACAGAGTGACTCTTCCTCAGGGAGACTTTTAGAGGAAAAAGATGGTCTTTGCTGTAGAAAACGCCACGGGACAAGAGTCAGCTCTCCAGGAATCAACACTCACCCTCTGTGGGATTTCAAGCAAGTTAATTTTTCTGAGCTATCGTTACTTTATCAATACCTCTCAAAGTGAGAAAAAAGACACCGAAATTCTTTGTAAACTGTAAAGTGCTCCACAAATGTAAGATGCTGGGAAGCTTCTCAGCTGTTAAAAGACCGTGCTGTGGAAAAGACGGGAACAGATAATTTAGGTCCTGGTGGAGAGTAAGTTGTAAGAGTCAGCGAAGGTACAAGTCATCTCGAATAGAGCAAAAGGGGCCACGGGGCAACGTGGTAAGTGGGGGAAAGGCAGGGCAGAGGTGGTGAGCAGGGCTGTCACAAGGTCCAGCCCGGGGCAGTTCCCTCCCACCTGAAGGCAGTGTGCTATTTGATTAGTTTCTAGAATTTTTAGAGTTGTTTTCCCTTCCTGCCAAAACCACCTCAGGGCTCAAACACAAAACAAAATCAATTACTTAAAACACAATGCGATGATCAGTAAGTGCTGAAATCAATAAAAGCACTAATTTAAAGGGATGTGTCTGGTTCTGTGTCCTGAAGTGGCCAGTGGCTGCAAACTTAGGGCTGATGAGAAATCTCAACGGTCTGGAAAATGCAGTGGTTGATCTCCATGATCTCTAAGGCTCCTTCCGCCTCCGAAATGCCAAGATTACATTTTGTGCCTTGACCTCTTACAAGTCTTAAACCTCCTCCCCATTGTCTGGTCGATGCTACAGACAATACTTCTCCCACACTCTCCTTAACCTCAATGTTCCACACAGAGCCAGGGTCACCTTTGCCTAAATTCTTCAAGGCCCCTCACTGTGTGGATGTGTTCATTTGTCCATTCAAATAGGGTTCATCCTACTGGCTCCCAGGCTTTGGAGGTTAACAGATCAGTAAGACCATGTCCTGTCCTCAAAACAGTAACACGACAGGCTCAAAACCAGTGTCTGCACGCAAAGAACAGGCTGAGCTGAGTGGCTGGAGAAGGGAATGACCCCAAATGAGTCCCTGTTTTCCAAGCATCCCACACAGTTGTGAGAAGAACGGGTGGCTGCAAGGCAAAGGGGAACTTCCCAGGGAATGAAAAGCCAGGGAATGAGAAGGAGGAGATGGACTGAGTTTATCCTACAAGAGAGTCAAACAGGGTTAGGCCCTCAGGGAGCACCCACTGCTGCTTCAGAAATAAACAGAAATTAACTCACCCTGGGTAACAATTCGTGCTGGGTGTGGCACAAGTCCCTCTCCCTTCCTACTATAACCTTTCTAGGGGAAAGGGCACGACCAGAAATTGAATATCTGATGAAGAATATTTGCGGTATTCATATTCTTATCTTCAATGCAGAAAATGTGTGTGTGTGTATATATATATATATTTTTTTTTTTTAACTACAAATTTACAGATTTTCATTCCATGTCTACGTTTTTTTAACAAGCTATAAAGCCTAAGGCAGTGGTGTGACACCAAGGAGTTGAACAGATCTGGGTTGAAACTTAGCTCTACCATAAACCAGCTGTGGAACTGGAGCATTTACTGATCTTCTCTGTGCATCTATTTTCTCCTATGAAGTGCAGAAACTCTTGCAAAGCTGTCTTAAGAATGAGAAATCTGTGAAGAACTTAGCACAGTACTAGGCTCCAAAGGAAAGCTTAATAAATTGTGGCTATTATAAAATTATAATGGCTCCTGAACGCTTCTAAAGGCTGTCAAGCATGGCAATGGATGCTGAAAACATTTCCAGAAGGCTACCTAGTAGAATCCCAGGTTTGTTTTTCTTTTTAGAGGGGGGTGTTATGGAGTGGGTTTGTGTTTTGCTTTGCTTTAACCAATATTTAGTGTGATTTAGTAAGGCCACATGGTTCTGGGGGTGCTAACAGATCAAACTAAGTCACTAAGTCAAGTGACACGACGCGTTATTGCAGGAAGCGAATTCGACACTAAACTCCCAACCCACAGCTCCAGGGTAAAGTACACCCACCACCCACAGCGTGCCTGGGTAGGCGTAGGGCACCAGGAGGGCCACCCCAAATGGATGTATGATCCTGGGTCACAACGTCAAGCTCCTGCCCATTACTCATGCTTGCAAGAGTAAGTCTCGGGAAGCGCCCAGTGTCCAGCGTCAGGAGGAGACGTGACCAAGCAGCAGTTGTGGGATCTTGGGTAAGAACTGCAACGCACAGCGGGTTAAGAGCAGAGACCTGGAGGCTAGACAGATCTCAGTCTGAACCTTGGCTCTCTCCCTTCAGCAGTACAACGTGAGCCAGGAAACTACCCACTGCCCAGCCCCAGGCTCCTCATCCGAAAATTCAAGTACTACCTACATCACAGATTTGTTGTGAGGGTCAAATGATAAAATACATGTCAAGAGCCCGGCACCCCTCTGAGTCTCTGTTGCCACAAGCTGTAACACGGGGACCTGAGAATCCACGTCCTAAGGCTGATGCCAAGACTAAATTATGCAACATGTTAACTGCCCAGCCCAATACCAGACATATACCAGGTAACCAGGGTTCAGGCACCAAGGGTTCACTAACAGGCTTTAGGAGATTCTTGGAAACAAAAAGGGAAAGAGGAAAGCATTTGTTTATGTAATAATTTATTAACAAATAAAAGAAAAAGGGGCAGTGAGAAACCAGGGATTCAAACTAAGAGACTCAGGGAACTTGGCATTTTTCCTAAGGGTTCACTGGACTGATATATGGGGAGAGACAGGCAGCTACACTGTAAGGTGTAAGCGCATCCCCATGCTCAACACCTAAACTACCTCCCAACCGCCCCCGCAAGGTGCCTGAAAGCCCGCATTCTGCTGGGTCAGGGCATCATGCACTGCAGGAGGTACACACAGCTCTGGGACAGCCAAGCCGCTGCAATGCCTCATCAGGCTTCAACACCTGTAAGGGAATGGCCTCAGTGAGACTGTCTTCCAGGAGAGTTAGCCGAAAGCAGCCTTTGCTAGGGAAGATATCAGTCCTGAGCCAGGACAAGCACGATGCAGGGTGGGGAGGAGAACGTCCTGGGACCCTAAGAGGAACAAGAAGTCTTAAAGGCGCAAGAAGGATGAAGAAGGGTATGGGGGAGGATGACACCAGTCATGAAAAGACCGTGGGCCTCAGACACACAAACTCCAGCTTCCCCCACTGACTGCACACCTCGGTCAAGCCACCCTATTTCTCTGCACTCAATCTTCTCATCTGTAAAATGAAGTTAATACTGCTCACTTTCCAGATGCTCTGAGGATTCTGTGAGATGCCGCAAGTAAAGTACTCAGCATGGAACCCAGAACATTGTACCGAGAGTCAACCCTGACTTGAAGAAGTCTACGCTAAGCTACTGATAAACTCCCATGGGAAAAATGCTCCAGAAAGACACTGCTTGGATTCCCTGGGGAAGTAGAGGCCCAACACATTCAGAGGCAATCTCAGACTTATGGGCCTCTCTGAAACCTTCAGAGCTGAGAAAACACCAGCCCACGAAAACATTAGTGGTGGGGTTTCCAGGTTAACCCAGGAAAACCTTATGAACCCATCATGTAACAATGCACATGACAAAGTGATGGGGCTCACCAGCCCAGAGACAACTCAAGGACATCTGAAATACAACTTGGCTTCTTAAAAAAATTGTGTGGCAACTCTCAGACAGGACAAGCTGCTTTTGGCACCTTCCTCCCCTCAGGTTACTCCCAAGGCCCTGGCCCCGGTGCCCCATCAGGCCCACCCAACTTCTAGAGGAGCCCCCTCGCTCCAAAACACACACCCCCGGCAGCTACTTCTCAGCCAAGTGGTAGGTTGGAAACAGTCCAACTAGCTAATTCACAACCACGTGTCAAGGATGTGGCAGTACTTGGGTCTACAAAAGATACTCACTGATCCAAAGGAGTTTCTCAGCTGGAGAAATGGCCTGTGGAGCTAACAGGAGAAGTGAAACCGTCCAGGCAGCAAAGGAGAAAGGAGAGGAGCTACCCGGGTCGGGTGACACCCTGGCAAGGAGTCCAATGGACTCCATGTCTGTTTCCTACACATCCCCCCTTTCCTTAGCGAATGTGATTTCTGTATTCCTGAAGCCACGAGGCTCAGGCCTTCACAAATTTACTTCCATGGTAAGCGGGGATTTGGGCAGGGAGGCTACAGAAGGCAAAGAAGTCACCACTAAGAACTGGAGGGCTGACAGGGCGGAGCTGCCCACTTCCCCGCGACACTGAGATGGCACGGGCTCTCGGCCCTCCATCCTCTCTGCTCCGCAAACAGTGCGAAAACACCCACGCTAGCTCCTTTTCCTCTTCACACTCACAGTAACTTCTGGTGCACCAACACACAGGAGAGGGCAACAGCACACCCAAAATCCAAGCTTTCCCTCTGGAGAAACTCTGAAGTCAAGGTCTCACTCAGTGCTGTCCCTGTGTGGGAAAAAAGCTCGTTCACAGGCTGCCCAGGGCTTGGGGGGCAGGTAATGTCGCACGAGCCATCCTTCTGGGGGAATCTGGCTATATGACAACCATTTCAGAAATTTATGAATACACTTGGCTTTTGACCCAATAATTCCCCTCTTAGGAATCTAGCAACACTAGGGCGGATAATGACAGATGCATTCACACATTCACTGCTCTGTTTCTGCTGAGCCTGACTATTTAAAACACAAACTCCTCAGTCGGGGGTAACTTAAGGGAAGGAGGGAAATCCCATTAAGATAATGACATGCCTTATAAAATGTTACTGAAGACTTTTTAATGATATGGGGAAATGCTCACAACATTTTAAATGAAGGTAAGCAGGATGTAGATGAATCTGGAAGGAAAGCCTGAAGAGACAGTAGTGGTTATCCCTAGCTGCTGGGATTATGGATGACTTTTCAGTTTTCTTTTTTATGCTCTTCCTACTAGTTTTCTACAAAGGGAATACATTCCTTTTATTCTCAATATGAAAAAATTATTGGGAACAAAAGTATGTTAAGAATAGATTGCAGGGCTTCCCTGGTGGCGCAGTGGTTAAGAATCCGCTTGCCAATGCAGGGGACATGGGTTCGAGCCCTGGTCCGGGAAGATCCCACATGCCACAGAGCAACTAAGCCCGTGCGCCACAGCTACTGAGCCTGCGCTCTAGAGCCCACGAGCCACAACTACTGAAGCCCACACGCCTAGAGCCCGTGCTCCGCAACAAGAGAAGCCACTGCAACGAGAAGCCCACGCACTGCAAGGAAGAGGAGCCCCCGCTCGCCGCAACTAGAGAAAGCCCGCGCGCAGCAGCAAAGACCCAAGGCAGCCAAAAATAAATAAAAAATAAAATAAATTTATTAAAAAAAAAAAAGAATAGATTGTAGCCTAACACAACACTATAAAGCAACTATACCCCAATAAAAATTAAAAAAAAAAGAAGATTGTAACACCTGTTAAATGACACCAGAGACACAAGCAATGCTATCCAGACTATGGGAAATTCTATGGGACAAACAACTCATTTCGTCCACAAATAAATTACAAAGAAAAAAAAAGAGGGGGTACCCATAGATTAAAGACATTTTACATACATGTCAAGTTGAACCTATGGATTGCATTTGGATCCTGGTTTGAACAAATCATTAAAAAAAAAAAAAAGATAGCTGGGGAAATTTGAACACTGACTGAATATTTAATGCTATATTGAGAAAATGTTCATTTTTTGATGTGATCATTATATTTATTGTGGTTCAGCGTGGCTGTTGTTTTTCAAGTCTGTATCATTCAGAGATACACACTAAAATATGTATGGATGAACTAAAAGAATTTCTGGAATTGCTTCAAAAATCAAGGTGGGGGCTTCCCTGGTGGCGCAGTGGTTGAGAATCTGCCTGCCAGTGCAGGGGACACAGGTTCGAGCCCTGGTCTGGGAGGATCCCACATGCCGCGGAGCGGCTGGGCCCGTGAGCCACAACTACTGAGCCTGCGCGCCTGGAGCCTGTGCTCCGCAACAAGAGAGACCGCGATAGTGAGAGGCCCGCGCACCGCAATGAAGAGTGGCCCCCGCTCGCCGCAACTGGAGAAAGCCCTCGCACAGAAACGAAGACCCAACACAGCCAAAAATAAATAAATAAATAAATAAAAACAACACAGCCAAAAATAAATAAATAAATAAATAAAATAAAAAGAAATAAAGGAATTCCTTTAAAAAAAAAAAAAAAATCAAGGTGGGGCGGTAGGGATAAAAACAAGACTGGCCAAAGCAGATCACTGTGGAAGCTGGGTGACTGGTACGTGGAAGTTCCTACTGGTTTCTCTACTTCTGCATATGTGTGAAAGTCACAAACAAACCAACAAATTAAAACAGAAACATGCCCAAAGTAACTGAGCTACTAAGGAAAAAAGAGACTACAAAAGCTAAAAGTCTCTAAAAAGAGACTACAATAGTGTGTAGGGGGGAATCCAAGAATGCAAAGTATTACAAAATAGTCCAATAATAAAATCCATGTTCTTTTTTTTAAGTCAGAAGGTATTCTTTAAGTTAAAAATCACCTGAGAAAACATCCCATAGATCCACCTCTTTCAGATGGTGAGCTTTCCGCGGGACAGTGGCGGCAGGGGGGTGGGGGTGGGGGGTGGAGACACAACACACGAGACTGGACGGCAGAACTGTCCTGGAGCTTCAGCGCGCTACTTCTTCAGTCTTGTGACCTTTGACAAGTCATTTCAACTTTCTGAGCCTCCGTTTCCTCATCTGTCAAATGAGGAAACGGTAGCTTTGTTGCCTTAAAAAGTGTTGTAGATGAAATGAGACACTACGTAATGAAAGCACTTTGTAAGCAGTTGTAACAGAGTACAGAAAAGTTGGAGAGTAAACCCAGAGCACAACTGCTCATAAAATCACGATTCACTCCTTACCCTTTGTAAAGGAAAATCAGAGAGATCAACTCTTTTTGAAAATACCAATTCTCTTGGTAATCCCTCTGATACCATGTCACAAACTGGCTGCCCCAGACAATGCATATAAATTACCCAAATTTAAATGCTTCCCATTCAACTTTAAGGAAACAAATCCAGAGGGGAAAATGCTTTCTCTTCCACTGGAATATGCAGGTCTTGTTTGTGTGTTTGTTTCCACTAAGAAAGTAAACACTAACCTGACTCTCTTCCTTTCCCTTGCACTTTGCAGCTCAATCACAGCAAAGTCAGGCTGGCTGGATGTGGGAAGGGTTTGGCTGCGGAGCCCCACAGACCTGGGTGTGATTCTCGGCTCCATTATTTATTAGCTGGGTGGCGCGAGGGTTAGAAATAACACAGACAGCTATTTCTGTACTCAGGACAGAGCTGGGACTCAAAAAGTGAGAGCGGTCACTGTCCCTGAAATTGCTAGCCCACTGAAAGACTGCAGGATGCAGACACCAAAAATCCAGACCAAAAATTCAGCTTGGCATCCACGTCTTCCATGAATCTGTGGCAAGATCTCCAGGAAATTTAGCAATCTAGGGTTTTTTCCATTTGCTCTATGCAATCGGTAGGCATATAACTGAAGTCCAGAGAGGTAGACAGCAGCACGTGGAAAACTTTTACCAGACCTACCCTCGACAATTATAAATCAAATGCAATTTCACTCTACCCTTCATTATTTTAGTCAAATTTCTGAGTGACAGTAGGTAAAAGAAAAAGGGGGGGGAGAGGGTATCCCTGGCCTCAAGGTGCTTACAATCTACTAAAAGTGAATACATGTATGACCATGAATAAGTATATAATTTAGTTAATTAGCCAACTGGAGGGGGAAAAATGTGATTTCCATGACCACCCAGTGGTATTTAATATCTTGTCAGGAAGTTCTTATTCATATTCAACTCTAACCGAAATATCTCATGCTTCAGCTGAAGCCTATTTCCTGATTGTTCTATTTCATTAACATCCCATTCACAACATAAAGCATTTTTTCTTTAGGACGAGTCTGAGGTAGAAAGAGCATGGACTGGTCTGAATCCTTTCTAAGCCGAGCCTGTCATCTGTGAAACGGGCAACAGTGCCCACCCCACAGAGCTGCTGGAAAGATTGAATTAAGTGGCATGATGTGTGTAAGGCATCCAGCACAGTGCCCAGCACAGAGAAGGTGCTTAATTGTAGTGCTGGCGGATTCGGAATTTGTTCAAACTCTTTTACTCAAAATGCAGAAGCCTTGAGACAGTGACAGTGTTCTTTGACTTGGCACCATTTTATTTACTGGGAGGCAGTGTATTCACTTGCATTGCTATGAAAAATATTACTACTATTAAAGCAGCAGCAGCTGCTGGGCCACCAGTGAACGCTGATTTTGATTTGCACTTCGTGGAAATAAGGAGTATCTAATTTTATGTAAGTGCTATTAATGTGAATAAACATTACAAGGAAAAGGAAATGGGCTACATTTTAAAAGATGATTAATGAAACATAAAAGAAGACTCCCCACATTTGAAAACAGCAAAGACGCTCAAATTATATTTTGTGTGTAACTGGTCAGTGAAGTCACTTAAATGGAAGGAAAGCTGCGGGCCCTCGTCTGACGTTTCAGCAGCTTCTGTTATTCGACACTGGGAGACAGCCAATCAAAGCAGCACATTTCCCCAGCAGAGCCCAGCTGCCCTGCCATATCTTCCATCCGCCCTGGGTATCTAGGGGAGATTACTTCTGAGCACCATGTCATCACTGTGGGTTTAAACGGCAGTGGGGTGCTTCTCCTCCACCCACGCCCTGTGTGGAATGTTGGTCTTTCTTGACCACATCAGGAAAGCTACAGTTAGGCAGCGCGGTGCCCTGACCGCAACCTTTCAAAATGTCCCAAATGAATACAGAGCAGAGGGGTCACGGGGAGGCGAGACTTGCAGAGGGAAGGGCAGAGAAGCTAACATCCCCAAGGCCGCTGGTGCGAGGCACGGGGCTGCTGCCGGTCCTCCTGACAACCCTGCGAGGGAGGCACTGTCGCCTCCATGTGGCTCTCACTCCAGTGAAGGATGCTGACGGTGGGACCAGAAGACCAGATCCGCGTCCCATCGCCCTGTGTGATCTGGGGTAGAGAGGGTGCTTCCCTACTCTCTCAACTTTCTCTGAGGACCACCATCATGCCCAGTCCCTGCTGAAGAGGGACCACCTCCCATCCGATAGCCCCACCAACCCGCCAAAGCTGACTGCACTAGCGGTGGTCTCCTGACCCCAGCTGGCTAACCCGACCCCCGTCCCAGGTGTCCCAGCCAGGCACAGAGACTAAGCTGGTGGGGGCACTAGAGCCAGGGCTGCCAGTCTCTACCATTTGCTCAGGAGAATATCCTCACTTCCTACCATTCTTGCTCCTCGTGTTCCATAAAATACCCCCCATGAGTCCTTACAATAACCCCTCATTGTGCCTGAACTAGCTGTGTTTTGTTTTCTTGCGGGGAGGCAGAGTCTGTTACTTCCAACAAAAGAGCCTGACACACTTGGGCTTTCTGGGTCCCAGCTTCCTCGTCCATAGAAAGCAGGAGCTAGAGAGATGGTCTCTAAGGCCTTTTCCAGCTCTGTCGAGTGTATCCCATAATAATACAGGGCACTGGGGACACGGCCGTCCTTGCCCTAGCCCCTGAGCACAACGCTACAGAAATACAAGGTATCCAGGCTCTATTAATAATAGAAAGAGCTTGGAAGAACTTATCTTTTTCTCCATCCAAATCACATCTGGCAGGGAAAGGGATGGTCTGGATGGACTCTGCTTTCCGTAACAGTTGCTACGCGCAACGCAATCATCTTTGGGGCTTTACCTCCCTGGGGCAAGAGGCTCTGATTTTGTTTTCCTAGCTTCTGGGTGGCTAAATTGGGTGCTGTCTTATCAAAGGCACATATATTCCAGTTCTTTTGGGAAAATTATACCATAGCCTTGGTGTTAAAATTCAGTTCTTACGTAAGTGACCACAAACAGCAACATGACACAGGGCTGCTCAGAAGGGGCTCTGGGCGGGAAGAACCCACTGTGAACTCCCAGATTCTGTTAAGACCAAGCGGGGTCAAGGGCCTCCAGGTCTGACCTAACTCCTGCCCCACAAATAATGAAAAGAAGTTATGGGGCTTCCCTGGTGGCACAGTGGTTAAGAATCCGCCTGCCAATGCAGGGGACACGGGTTCGAGCCCTGGCCTGGGAAGATCCCACATGCCGTGGAGCAACTAAGCCCGTGCGCCACAACTACTGAGCCTGCGCTCTAGAGCCCGCGAGCCACAACTACTGAAGCCCGCGCGCCTAGACCCTGTGCTCCGCAACTAGAGAAGCCACTGCAATGACAAGCCCACGCACCGCAACGAAGAGTAGTCCCTGCTTGCCGCAACTAGAGAAAGCCAGCACGTAGCAACAAAGACCCAACGCAGCCAAAAATTAAAAAAATAAAATAAAATAATAATAATTAAAAAAAGAAGTTATGAGGCACACAGAAACGCAAATTCAAGGGTAGATCCTTTTCTTTGAAGGCGCCTGCCTCCAAACCAAAATAGAATTCCTTGTGGTCTCAGTGCTTCAAGCTGTAATCAGTAAAGCAAACAACCAAGCTGCCACGCTCTGTCCCAGTCAAGAACAAGACATAAATGCTTCCCCCAGCACCTCCCCACAAATGACCAAAACCAAATACCTGCATTTATTATGTAACAGAGAACGCGGCTCATTACCCCAAAGCCCCAGCAAAAATCAAAAGGGGCAGCACTGCCCCAGCTTTGACGCACCAATGGAGGGGATATGGCAGAAGGAGGTCAGGGGGAAGGAAACAAAGAATCAGCAGTGACAACAGGAAGCACGGACAGCAAGGCTGCACCGGCAGAGCCCATCAGACCGGCCTGGGTCTGAGGGGTCAGCACTGGCCACTGGTTCCCTTACTTCACAGCAGTACCGCCAAGGGCTGAGTATATAGTAAAACGGAGTTGACAGTCTATTTCAGATCAAGTTGGCTTTGACCATGACCCCCCCCCAGGGGTCAACGTGTTTAGTGCTGCCCTAGTCCTCCCTCTAGTCCCATCTGCGCCTCCACCCTCCGGCTCCTCCCAGGCACACAGCTGGCTCTGTCACTGGCCTCATCACGCATCCGTCCGAAATGACTCTACCGAGGCTCGTCCTCTCGGTCACACATTCAAGGGTCCAACCCAATTGATAATAAACAGCAACAACGGTGACGGTGAGAACAATCATTTAGAGAGTACTAACCATGCGGGGCACGGCTGCACGCACTTCACATACACTGACTTACTAAGAGGCAGGTACTGTCCCCATGAGGACACTAAGACACGGGAAGGTTCAGTGACTTGCCTGACACACGCTAGAAGATAACAGGCCTGTAATTAACCTCGGCAAGGGAACTCTGTCCTCCTCGACCCAAATGTCGCCGCTGGTCCACAGTGGAGAGAGCTCTGCCTGGCTCCCCATCAAGGAATGCCTTTCACCTCCTTCCTCCCCGCCCCACGGGAGGAAGCCTGACTAATGCGACAGGTCAGACCTTGGCATTCATAGGGCCACACTTTACCAGTAATGCAGTCACCTGATGAGTGCCGCACTTGCATTATCTCCTTTAATACTCAAAACAATGCCATTTATTCATCGAATGAGGAAACCGAGGTTTAGCTGCAAAGTGATCCCCATCCAGCCCATCACTTACTCGCGTTTAAATAATACATGTGGGGATGGCTGAGGCCAAGGTCTGCCTCTAGTCCCCAAATGACTAGGTTACATAAATGGAAACCACCTCTCTGAGGCTCCCTTGACTCCCAGACGTAAAGACAAAGGTCTGGGTAACGTCTGAACATCCAACACCACAGACGCTTCCAATGAAAGCCTCCCAGCCCCACATCAGGGACGGCCACTGCGGCTTTGCACAGCAGGTCATGTGAGAGCAGGACTTACCAGCAGAGCGGCTGGCAAGATCAGGTTCCCAAATTCAGGTTCATTCTCCACTCCTTCTACCTGGAAGCAAGTTCTAGGGGACGACACTGGAAAAGGCATCATCGCAAGAGCCACAGGGTCCCCCCCATCCCCCCCGCCCCGTGTACAACCAGCCTCCATAGCCCTTTGGGAGAGCAGAGTGCAAAGAGCCTGGGCCAGGAGTCAGGAGACTGGAATTCAAAGCCCTGCCTAATTTCCTTCCCATCTTTAGGTCTCCGTCTCCACCTCTGAAAGCAACATGACTAAACTAGATCTGTGTGGGTCCTTTTTCTTCATGAGCTTTCTCCCACCGGAATACAAAACTCGAAGCTTCTTCTAGCAAACCAAAAACGAGAGAACATTTTGCTTCCCAATTTTAGGAATCTATAACTGGCAATCCAAGTATCTGATGAGCAGGAGATAATCAGTGCTCTACCACCAACCGGATGTATTTCAGCCAAAATCCAAGACAACTGGCATGAGAAATATGCTGAACCACACAATGAGAGGTGTCTATTAATTTTCCTGGGCTACTGCCAGTGGCTGTTGGACCCACATGGCAACTTCCATGGGCCCCTCAGAGACCAGGCTCCTAGGCTGGCAAGCACCAGACTAGATTTTCTCCGAGGCCCCTTCAGCTCTGATGTCCAGAGTTCCCAGCACCCAGCCCAAAGGCAGGGCTGTGATGGGCAGGAAGCCAGAAGGCAGCCAGCCGGAGAGCCCTGCAGCAACTCCAACCCAGAGTCGCGGTTCTTCAGCCAGGGCTGCAGGCAGCTCACGGGCAAAGACAGGTTAGTCAACAGTCCCAGACCAAGTATGCCAGGGTGGAGCTGGAAGCCACAGGGCCTTTTCCACTTCTGCCGAGCCCAGGGAGGACTGCTGGCAGCGCTGTCTCTGACTACAAAAGACATAGATTTCAAGAGAGGTCCAACAAGAGGTCTCTGAAGAAGAGAGAAAAACAACTTTCCCTTTTTCTTCTCTACCCCAATCTATCTTTGTCTCTCTCTCTCCCCATCTCTGGCACTAGAAATCAAGTGGAGATAAGAAAAATAATCAGTAGACATCTGCAAGACAAAAAACAAACAAACAAAAAAACAAAAAAACTAGCAGACAGGAAGGACAAAAGAGTGAACTAGAGATGAAACAGAAAGGCTTTCGATCCAGAGATCCTGCATTCAGAGCATTCACTACTGTGTGACCTTGGCGAACACATTTTACCTCTCTGAGACTTCGTTTATTCATATGTAAAAGAATGATAAGAATGCTATCAGACAGGGGTTTTATTAGATGGTAGAAGTGGACAATGTTTTTTAAACCCTAAAGATGTATATAAAAGGCAAACAGCATTAGCTTAGACTAGCCGGCTAACAGGTTTGAGTCTCATTTTAGAAGGAGTATGAGTTCTGGTACATAAAGAAAGTGTCCTTCTCTCCTTGTTTCTATAGGCAAAGGTATTCTTCACTCACTGGCCTTTGCTGGTTATGTCCAGAGAAAACTCACCCTAAGTACCTTGGGACTGAGGGTTGAGCCACAGAGCCCAGAATTTTGCATGGGACAGTGGCATTGGGGAAGACCTGTTCACCTTTTGTTGTTTTATCTTCAAGAATTCAGGGACAAAGTAAGCTTCTTAACCTTAAGCAATGCAAAGGACCAACTCTGATTTTATCTAAACCCTTCCTGAGACTTGTTTTTTTTAAGACTACAACCAAGTTTAGCAGCCACTATATAAAGGAGCACTTCCTATTACGTTTACCAGCTTTTAAGATTTAAGAGAAGTAATGCAATTGCATTCTAGAACACTGGGAGCTGATGAACAAGATCAGACTCCAAGCCCTGGCCATACAGGTCCTACATGGGAGATTCCCTAGAACAACACTCGAGGACTTAAAAGCATTTATCAAAGATTGATGACCTCTACTCATCAGCATGGGAGAAGATGCCCCAAAGAACATGGATAAAAATGAAAACTTACATGGGGTGGGAGGAAACACATACAGATGAAGTCTGATTGGCATGCATGGAAACACTACAGATATGGGATTAATTCCCAAATCCACTACTTACCGTTTGTGTGATGTTGGGCAAAAGACTTAACTATCATAAGATGAGGTCAATGATAACAGTAGGGTCAACGTCAGCATGAAATAACAGTGTATGGGGCTGGCACACAGTAAGAGCACTAACAGCTGGTAACCACTGTTATTTTGGAAGAGGCCTTGATAAGGAACCTCCATTCCACACTTTCATTCATTTCTTCATTTAGCCAAACATTTCTATGCCTTCAGAAAGGACTGAACACCCCATGTGCCCATGCTAACACAAGCCAGCCTCTGATGCAAGACCCACACTTGACTGAAAACCCCCTTAAGAAAGCCTTTAGACTGTTGAGGGCAGGGCTGCTCATCTGAGCATGCCCAGGGTCCAGCACACTTCAGGGCATGTGTATGGACAATTTGTATATTGACCGGACGAGTGATTTAGCTTGTGTCACAGGATAATGCCCTATGTTATTTCCCCCACCTATGAGCTGCCCCTTTCTACCCTGTTAAGAGTGACGGCCCAATTGAACTCTCTCTCCAAGACCATCAGATTCTCCATAACCTAATCCAGGTAGCACCGCCCCCCATACCTCCACTAGGCTGTACACAGCAAGTGCTCCCCCAAAATATGCTGAGTGAGTGCTGTTCCTGGATAATGCCAAATAAGTTCCCGCATTTGAATCTGAAAAACCACACGCAAATCTGTGAAAGCACAGGGGAGAAAAAACAGTGCACTTAAGTATTACCTTGAAGAACTCCCTGGAACATGAACATGAAGAAAAACCAAGCCACCTAGGAACTTAGGTACCTCTGTTTCATGAGACCAAAATGAGAAGGGACAATAAAAGTGAAGCCTCCTTGGGACTTTCCTGGCGGCGCAGTGGTTAAGAATCCACCTGCCAATGCAGGGGACACGGGTTCGAGCCCTGGTCTGGGAAGATCCCACATGCCGCGGAGCAACTAAGCCCGTGTGCCACAACTACTGAGCCTGCGCTCCAGAACCCGCGAGCCACAACTAGAGAAAGTCCATGCGCAGCAACGAAGACCCAACACAGCCAAAAATAAATAAATTAAAAAAAAAAAAAAAGTGAAGCCTCCTACGTTCTCTACAAAACCCCTGGAATATGTCTTTGTAGACTTTTAGAACGTCTACTTTACGTCTTAACTGTTTAGGATTTCCTAACTCATTTACTTACTAGCCATTTGACCTTGGAGACAAATCACTTCATCACTTCATCTCAGTTTTCTTCTCTGTAAAATGGAGGTAACAACTGTCCCTCCTTCATAAAGCCTGTATGAGGGTTAAGTGTGATCACGCGTGCCGTGTGTCTTCAACGCGCCTGGTACAGAGCAGCTGCTCAATAAATGGGCAGAACATGCCTCCTCCACCGTCACCAAAGACAAAAGTGCTGGGCCAATACTAAATAACCAAGCCAACCTTCGTGTATCATATTGGACTCTCCCTGTCACCAAGCACTAAGTATGGACCAATCTAAGCCTTTTTTAAATGGACAGTCTATTCTACTGTCTCCCCCGACAGTGGTCCTGGAATGTGCCTGCTTGCTCCCTTCTTCGGAAAGCTCTGCCTTCTCCTAGTCATTTACTCATAATTTCCAAACGGTCACAAGTCAAATGGCACACATCAGTGTGCTCTGGTTGCTGAATAAGCAAAACACTGGCTTTTTGCTTGGAAAACACTCACACACCAGCATGAAACCTTGGCAGCCCATCCGCTCTTGCCTCTCAAAAGCAGCCACTCATTGTGTGCCAGCCACGCCATTACTTCCAGAGTCATGTGGGACCCTTTGCCCCCAAAGGTGAAGCCCAGAAGTAAACTCTTTTCCTTTTTTACCACATATTTCTGACCCAGCTCCTTGAGTGCGCACCACAGAGAGACGAAAATAAAACCGCCAACATCTGCAAAGCACAGAACTCTTTGCCGACAGGACACAGCAAAAGGGAGAGTGTGGGCTAATTTGGGGTTCCAAGCTAGGAGATCTAATACAATCTTTTAGGTGAGACTTAAGAATCCAAAGAGCAAAAAAGTTCATAAATAAAAAGGAAGACAATTAGTAGAACTAGAAAAAGATTAAAAAAAAAAATTCTAAGCTGCCCAAATTAATTCCTATTCCTGAGTTCCCACATCACCAAAAAAGTACCCAAAAGTTCTATTCCTAAGAATAACCACAAGATAACACAAACAGCATTCTTAAAGTTTCCATATATCTCACTCATGAAGCGTAGGCCAACAAGATTTCGTGGTCTGCCCCCAAAATTTTCCTTATATTTTGAGGATAACAACCTTATGCCCCAGAATTTTTTTTTTGATTAATTTATTTATTTTTTGGCTTCGTTGGGTCTTCATCGCTGTGTGCGGGCTTTTCTCTAGTTGCAGCGAGCGGGGTCTACTCTTTGTTGCGGTGCGTGGGCTTCTCATTGCAGTGGCTTTTCTTGCGAAGCAACGGGCTCTAGGTGCGCGGGCTTCAGTAGTTGAGGCTCAGTAGTTGTGGCTCGTGGACTCTAGAGCTCAGTGTCAGTAGTTGTGGCGCACGGGCTTAGTTGCTCCGCGGCATGTGGGATCTTCCCGGACCAGGGCTCGAACCTGTGTCCCCTGCATTGGCAGGTGGATTCTTAACCACTGCGCCACCAGGGAAGTCCCAAGCCCCATAATTTTTAAGAACTTAATTCTGATCCACTCAAGACATTTATGCTAATGTACCTCTTCCACATATGTAAGCTCGGGTGGGGGGGATTAAAAATTCAACTGTGGTGATTATCTATCAATTAAGAAACTAAAGGGCATATTTCACATTTATGCTAAAGGCAATCACTCACGAGTCCAACGTCATGGAATACAATTCAATAGTTAAAAGATGCAGACTGGAGACAATGACTTATTGACCAGGACTGCACTTGAGTTCAGAAAAACGGTTACAAAATTATTGTGTCACTCTCTATAAAACATTCACTGTGATATTTTTGAGAACATATCAACGTACTCCAACATGACACTTCTGAACTTCCAGCCTGGTTCCAAGTCCTTCTCAAGTTCATAGGTGACCATGTTTGTATTATCGCCGGGTCTGTTTTCCTATCTAACCTTGCAAAACAATATTCCTCACAAAAAAAATGTATCTGCTGCATTTGCTGTTAAATTTAGTAACCTCAAACAAAGATCAAGAGCAGCTGCATGTAATTTTAAAACATTAACCCTATCCTCTGGTGTGGCCGCAAAATGTGGGCACATACCCCTACAAACAGCATCAACAACTATATACTTACCCTTATCACACCCCACACAAACAGAATACAGTGACACTATCTGAATGTGCAGAAAGGGAAAGTTAAAATAATTGACAGCTCTATTAGCAGGCGCTGAAGAACTTCTCTAGACGGAAAATAACCGCTCAGTCTAACCGATGTCACAGCCTTTAGAAGCATATACAATTAGTACAGAAGAAGGATGAAAAATGCTCCCATATCAGCATGTTTCAATTTATCACAATCAAGTGAAGGACAGACTTGTCATAGGGTTCAATGCCTGGCAAGTCCGTTTAATCCCAGACACCAAGCATCAGGCTGGTGAAACAGACAGGCAGTTGACAAAAACAAAAACAAAACTAAGAAGAGAGCCATTTACCTCTGGCTTTCCAACAAATCTAGTTAGATGATATTTCTCCAGCTGAATTTCAAAATTCAGTTCAATAACCCAACATTAACTTCAGAGAGACTCCAGAAGCAACCTCAACTGGCATAAAACATGCAGACTAATTTGCAGCATCAGGCCAGCAAAACAGGACCCAGCACTAGCAAGAACGTCTCCCCTCCTAAAATTTAGGGCCCCTGGGCTTCTGAACACCAGTTCTGCTTGTAACCTGACCCAGAGCGAGTATCAAAGCCTGCATCAAGGGCAGTGTGCCCACAGAAGCCCAAGCTTCTTAATGTTACAGAGGGGGAGCCATGGTGAGCTTACATCAGAAAGCGCTTCCCAAACCTCAAGTAAACCAACCACACGATAATAATCTACGCAGGGAAAACGATCTGCCTTCCTAACTTCCCCCAATGCTGTCTTTTTCAGTTGAAATAGGTTTGGCTTCTTTGGAGAGTAGTGGTGCTTTATGGCACTTACAGATGGTGCAGAGTTCCAGGGCAAATGTCCTATTTTTATGGAGGTTCGGAGGCTTCTGCAGCTCCTCGGCTTGTGGGTTCCTCCTTACCTACCCACTCTGCCCGATCACTAATTCACTTAAAATTTTAAAGGAAACTGCTACACCCTTGGCTCTGCCCTGGGCACCCACAACCGTTCCCCGGAGGACCTAGATAAGAGGGGCTGTTCTTTCTGCAGTCTCAGGCCTCCCTTCTTCCTGTCTAGCCAGCTCTTCCAGTCAGCATCAGCCTCGGGTCTGCATTCACAGCTTAGGAGTTCCCTGTGGGCAAATCCTGCTGGCGCAGCAGCCTCAAACCCTACCAAACCATCCGGCCAGGGGAGGAGGGTGAGGACCAGTCTGCACAGATATCTCTTTCCACCCAGGGCTTTAGGACTAGAAGGGAGGAATCCTGGGGTGGAGGCAGTCCCGGCCTGAGCCCCCTCTCATTCCTTTGGGATTTTTCCACCGGCCCTCGCCTATGCAGCGAAGCCTGCCTGGCCAAGCTGGGCCTTGGAGAGCTGCATTCACTGACCATCTCCCAGTCCCTTGCTAGTGACCTTGGCCACAGGGCTTCGCCTCCCTCTGCCCTCGGTGGCCTGACACCACCTACTTCGCGGGTTACGAGAGGGTCACAAGGATGTGGAAAGCGCCTAGAAGCCTGCTTGGCACCCAGGAAGGGCGCAAGAGAGGGAGAGGACTTCCCTCTTCTTCTGCCTCGGGCTGTCCAGAGCCCGCTCAGTTCTCTCCCCACCTCCAGCTCCGGGGGAAATGGGGTGGGGGCTGCACATCCCAAGTCCTCCGATCACCTGGGAGCGCGGTGGGCGGAGGGGGTCCCGGAGGGGGTGTGGCTCCCCAGGCCCCAACATCCCCATCCTCCCCGGCTCGGAAATTGAAACAATCCAACTGCGAGGCGGCGGCCGCGAAGGGAGGCAGCGAGGCATCCCAGCGGGCGGGCCGGGGTCCCCGGCTGGGGGGCGGGCGCCGGGGACGGGGTGCACGGAGGGCACCGGCCCCGACCTACCTCTTCCAGCAGCGTCACGGTGTTCCTGCAGTTGTGCAGCCGCGTGGTGAAGCTGGACGTGGTGGGCGAGTTGTAGTCCTCGGTGGTCTCGGCGATAAACTCGGAGACGGAGATCTGGTCCGGCATCCTGCCGGGGAGGGCGAGACACAAGCGGGGGCGGGGGGTGAGTCACGGCGCAGACTCCCGGGGCCGCGGGCCGGCCGGCGGCTCATGAACGCCCCGAGTGCAGCCCGCCACCCGCCGCCCGGCCTGGCGCGGCTCGAGATCCCGGCGGCGGCGGCGGCGGCAGGAGAAAGGGCTGGCGGCCGAAGCAGGCGGCGGCGGCGGCGCTCGGCGCGGGGCCCTTCAAACTCCGAGCGGCGCGCGAGGCAGGGGGCTCTCGGGGACCCGCCTCCCTCTGCTCATGCCGGCGGCGGCGGGGGAGGGGACGCGGCGCTGCGCGGGGGCCCGGGCTGGGCAGGTCGGGGCGGCAGGCGCTGCCTCCTCACACGCTCTGACAGGCGGCGGCGCGGACACCGACTGACTGAGCACACACTATCGCTGGCGGGCTGGCGGGAGGCGGGCGGCGCTCCCGCTACAGTCACGGGGACAAACAAGGAAGTGCTCTGCGCACGCGCCGCCGCCCCCTCCTCGCCGCGGCCCCCGCCCCGCCCCGCCCCGCCGCCCCCGCCCCCGCCCCCAGCCCGGCCTCCGGGCCCCGCCCGCGCGCGCGCGCCGCCGCCCGGGCCACGTTCCGACGCCCGCTCCCGAGCGGGGGTCGCGCTGGGCGGCGGAAGCCCGCGTCCCCGGGTCGCCCCCGGAGCGGTTACTCCGGCGAGCTCGTTACTCGAGCGTTTCGCAAGAAGGGGGACCAAAAAAAGTTGTGCGCGTTCTTTTTTAGCCCAGTGTGGGTGCAGGAAGCGAGGCCCAGAGAGCCGCCTCCTGCTACGAGGGCCGCGGGCCCGGCGACAGGGGCACGGGGCGGCCCCCGCGGCCGCAGCGAGGAGCCGGCCCGGCGCCCGGGCTTGCAGCTGCCCGCTCGCCGGCTCCGGCCCTCACTCCCTTTCAGGGCGCTCACCGCCTTTGGAAGGCTAGTTTTGTGCAGTTTGCTTAAGTCGCTAAAATGCTAAGTGAAGACACATGAAGGGTTCTTTATTTTTTATAATTTTCTAATCTTTCATTTGCATTTTTTTTTTTTTTTAACCTGAAGAACAGACGAGGGTCAGGGGTGTAAAAGGCATTTCCCGAGGTGCAAATGGTGTACAACGCCAAGCAGATGCCAAATTTCAGCGGAAAAATTACCAACAGATTGCTCATTCCTCGGCCCTGGCAGATGGCTGTTTTGCTCAATCTACTTAGTCCAAAGAATCCATTTAATTTCTCACCATTGATTGCGGATGAAATTGGTTTTGAAAAAAAAAAAAGCTAGGCCCTTAGGAAGCGCCTCAGGATTGGCTCCTGTAATTGGAGCCAATGGGAGCCGCCTGGTAAACTCAGCTCCCAAATGCTCCCCCCTGGGCAGAAGGCTGGCCCCGGGGCCTCCCCTGGGATTGAGTTCCTGCCATCTTGTATGGTTGTCTTGTTGTCTGACAACCTTCCCCAAACTACAACGGAGTGCCTCAAGGCAGGGAGGGACCTTGTGGACCTGTCGTAGCATTGGGCCTGGGAGTGATTGTTGAATGAAAGAAAACGCATCTCCTCGCTCACCACCAATAACTATTTACTGAGGCCCTGCTGTGTGCCCTGGAGATTCCGCAATAACAATGAGCTGCTCTCCTGACCTTACCTTCTAGTAGGGAAACAGACAAGCAATACTTATGTAATATAAAGTGGAGTACATATAGAGTAACAAAGTGATGCAGGTGCTATCGTATAAGAAGTGTTCAGAGAAGGCCTCTCTGACAAGGTGACATCTTGAGCGGAAAAGAGAATGAGGGGCTGCCTCGTGCTGTTGGCTATGGGATCTTGGCCTTTAGTTGCCTCCCAAGAAGAGGAAAGATGAGGGCACCAACCCCATGAGGCTGTTAAATGATAACGGATGAGAAAGTGCTTTGTGCACAGGAAAGCCACTGTGAGAGTTCCATCTGTTTTGTCTACCTGTGCTGGCTGTCCTGAACCTGCACTGTGCCTCCAGGGAACTGCTCATTTATGTTAGGAAGGCAAGCATTTCAGCTAATGAAAGGAAGGCCTTGGTAAGGCAGCATAAACCAATAAAGACTCTTCCCTGGCAAAGTGAGGTGTTGAGACATCAGTTTTGAGAGGCATTCTAAAAAATAAGTAAAGAAGCAAACAGGCACCCTCCTTCTCCTCATTCACACTTTAAAAGTTTGGTTTGGGACACACCAAGGCTGAGGTTCTGGGGAGACAGCCAAATGGCCATTGCAGGCCATTTAAGACCTGCACCCGGGGGCTTCCCTGCTGGACCAGTGGTTAAAAATCCACCTTCCAGGGCTTCGCTGGTGGCGCAGTGGTTGAGAATCTGCCTGCCAATGCAGGGGACACGGGTTCGAGCCCTGGTCTGGGAAGATCCCACATGCTGCGGAGCAACTAGGCCCGTGAGCCACAACTACTGAGCCTGCACGTCTGGAGCTTGTGCTCTGCAACAAGAGAGGCCGCGATAGTGAGAGGCCCACGCACCGCGATGAAGAGTGGCCCCCGCTTGCCGCAACTAGAGAAAGCCCTTGCACAGAAACGAAGACCCAACACAACCAAAAATAAACGAATAAATAAATAAATAATTAAAAAAAAAAATAAAGGAACTCCTCTAAAAAAAAAAAAAAATCCGCCTTCCAATGCAGGGGACACGGGTTCGATCCCTGGTCGGGGAACTCATGCCACGGAGGCAACTAAGCCCGCGCTCAGCAATTACTGAGCCCAGGTGCTCTGGAGCCCATGTGCCACAACTAGAGAGAAGCCCGCGCACCACAGCGAAGAGCCCGCGCGCCGCAACGAGAGACCCCCATGTGCCGCAACTAAGACCCGACGCAGCCAAAAATAAATAAATATTAAAAAAAAAGAAAAGACCTGCACCTGGAGGTCACTTGCTCATGTGCTGTTGTTGACAGACTGGCGTATGAGCCACCAGAAGAAAATCCTACCTCTTTTCCCATATACTAACTGGGTCACCCTGCATCTAGAATGTTCTGTGACTGGAGCAAATATGGCCGCTACTAGCTTGGGCTAATTAAGCTCTCTGAGCCTCAGTAACCGCATGCTACCCCATGCAGCAGTTGAGAGCCCAACACCCAGCACTTAGACTTCCATCCATTCCAGGAAGGCCTTCCTCTAGTCTGGAAATCAATTTAGACTTTGATTTTGCATTATTTCTACTCTTCCCTCTATTCCAAGTTGTCATCGAATGCCTGTCACCTCCTCTGGGCTGGTAGCTGCTTCCATCCCATATGTATGGCTTAGAGTAAACACTCGATAAATATGAGCCATTATGAAAAGCCTAGAGTCGGTGAATAATTGCCTCAATTCCAGGAGGCCTGGATTCCAGAGCTTTCTCTCCTAATAACTGATGCTGTCACCTTGGGCCTTGGTGCCATCACTTGTAAAATAAAGGGGTGGGTGTGTCAAAATGACCACACAGATCCCTCCCAGCTGGAGCTGAGTCTGTGTATCCCCTCAGCTCTACAGACGCAAGGAATAAAGATTGTTACAACAAGCTAAGCTAACTGCGATGGTCAACAGCGGGGATTTCTTTCTTGATGGAATTCACCAGAGTCCAAACTGCTGCCACCAATTGTTTCAGTTTCATTTGAAGATTATGTTATGTATCTGCTCCTCCTCCCCATCTCCTCCGGCCAAGAAAGGAGTATGTGAACAATGAGATATTGTGCCCGGGTAAATATATACCTCCTTAGACTGGGCTGCAATTAGAATTTCAAAGGTTCACACCTCCGCCCACCATTTCTAGGGTTCATGGGCCATAATCCTTTTTAAATTTGAAACCATGCCCCGAAAACCATTCCTGGCTATCTTTTGCGAACAGAATCTGATGCAGGCAAAACTTAAATGCTGGATTCCTTTGTGCAGAGCTGCTCAGAAATATACGGCATCCCTTCCGGAGCCAGGAAAAATACACACACATACTCGTACACATGTGTACGCATACTTGTGCGCACCCAGCTCTGGCTAAAGCACACATCCTCTTTGTTTTCTTCGTCATCATCCCCATCAAACACCGTTCGGCACCCTTGGACTCAGCATGCCTGTTTACTCTGAGCACTGCTGACCAAGGTGAGAATGGTCCTTACAGAATACTTTACTTCTCCTTGAAAAGCGGCGGTAAGAATAGCGATGGCTTATTCCCCTGGTCAGCAATGGCACTACTGACCCCTCAGTCATCAGGGATTGTCTGAGTTAGGTTCCCAGTTGCAGGCTCCACTCATCCATCTGCCTAACAACCGAGGAGGTGCATTTACAAGATAGCTGACAATGCACCGGGGGTGGCAGAGTGGGGAGGGGGTGTGAGGTGCTCTGTGGGCACGAGAAACCAAGAGGAGCTACTGGTACTCTGATCCACGGTGCTAGGCAGCGGCCCAAGCTGATGGGATTTCCGGAATTACAGCATTCCTCAAAGGCTCCCAGTGCCTTCATGGGACAGGGACAACGGGGTGGTGTGGGAAGAGAATATGCTTTGTGTTAACTGGGACCTGGGTTTGAATCTCTACTCTGTCACTTATTAGCCTTGTTTTCTCATCTGCAAAATTAGTGTAATAATAAAACTACTACACTACAGGTTGTGTTACATGAAATAAAGTGAGACGGTATGGATAAAGCAGTTTGAATAATCAGCCAATGTTAGTTCCCTTTAAACTCCCTTTTTATGTGAAGTATGACTATAAATACATCTTTTTTCATTCCAAGACTCAGATATCTCCCTAAATTAATCACCTGGAGGAGGAAAGAAGAGGGGCAAGGGGAGATTGCACAGTAATTCCCAAAGTCTGGGATCTCAGATTTGGGAACCATCTTTAGAGACCTTGCTTATTCTTGTAAGTATCCCTTGTGAGGTCAGATCCATGAGTGATGGATTCTGGAAGTAAATGAACAGTATCTAGAATCAAATAGGATGAATACTAATCAGGATCAGAACTGAATTGAGGCCATAAAATTAAAGCCTCTTTTTCATGGAACACAGTTCCTGTAAAGAAGGATATTCTGACCAAGACAACTTCTAGAGGACAGAACAGGGCATTTGTTTCATAATAGCATGAGTTATAGGCTGATTCTCATGAGGAAGACTTGGCCTCACATCTCTACCACATAGCAGCTATTAGACCTCGTTAAAGTAATTCATGTCTCTGAGTCTCGGTTTTCACATCTGCAAAATGGGGGCAATGTTAGTAACTATCTCTTAGTGCTCTCAGAAGTCTATTAGCTAAAGCCCATAAAGTGCTTAACAGGGTCTGAGACATCATAAGTGGACAATACTTTTCAGGTATTATGGGAATATTGAAAACCTTATCTGGAGATAAAAATTCTGATATTCCTCCCCCCCAAAAAAAAAATTTACTGAGAACTGCAATATACCTGATGCTTTGCTAAGTATAACATTTTGGACACACATATCCTTCTTTAAACTTCATGACAGCTTTATAAGGTAAGTATGATTATCCTAAACTTACCAGAGAGAAACCCGAGGATACTGAGGTGTAGGATAGTATTGGGTTGGCCAAAAAATTCGTTCGGGTTCTTCCATAAGATGTTACGAACGAACATTTTGGCCAACCCAATACTTTCTGAGCTCCCGTCCTGGGCCAGGCACTGCCCTGGTTGTTATATAGGCAGTGTCTGAATTCATCCACATAACAGTCGTGACGTGGGAGCATTACAATAATGGAAACCAAGACACAAGGTGATCTCACTGCAAGTTAATGTCCCAGAGCCCAGCAGACGAAATCCAGGGCTTTTTCTACTGCCTGCAAAAATCAGGCTCTCCATGATACCTCTCATAGTGCTACTCCTTTAGATGTCTTTCCCAACTCAGGCAACCAAAGAAAGTACTGTTAGTTCCTTATTTCACCTGATACCTTATTAATTTGTTTTCTATCATCTTAACAAAGTGTGGGAAGAAAGGAAAGCACTGCGGGGGGCAGGAGGAGGGAGGGATGCATTGGATTCCACGTGTTTTACTGTCAGGCTCACGTTGCCATATTCGACCTACACTGCAGACTGCTTCACTCATGTGCCTTGTATGAGTGCATCCCAAGTACGCTTATACTATTTCATGTAATAAAAAAAGAGCCTATTCTAGTCTCCAATGTACTTTATTTAAATACTCCAAGTAAAACCACTGGAGTGTTCTCAGTAAGTGACGAGGAGAATATGGTTTGTTTGGAGACAAAAAACTAACTCTCTGTTCCCTGACTGTTCCTTCTGAGGGAGATAAGGAAGAAAAGTCAGGCAGAGTGCTGGGGACCCAGAAGACTCAGAATCCTGGTGTAAATATCAACTGAAAGAACTCAGGAATATATTTCTGCTCTATCCTGTAAGAAAATAATATCAACTAACAATTGTTGTGCTTACTACATGCCCTGCACGATTCTGCATTGCAGCAGGCCTGCCCTCACTTCACACTCACAGCAACCAACCACATAAAGCAGGCGCTGGTATTATCCCCATCTTATACCTGGGGGAAACCTGGAGCTTAGAGGTCACCTTGGCAAGTGGTGGAGCCAGACTGACTGGTCCGATTTCACAGCCATGTGATCAGCCTCCGGACAATGGGTCCACAGCCCTAGGATGATTTTCTGTTGGAGCCGATGTGTTATCTTTTTTCCTACTGGGGAACTCATTACAAGCCCAACTCAAATGCAGGCTTGGCTGGTCTGGAGAGCACTCTCCTATTGCCCCATTCCTCCAGTTGGGATTAATCTTCACAGGGACGATTGCAATGTAGGCTCTCTTACTTTGTGTGAAGGTTACTGGCATCACTGGGAGGGACTTCAGACTCCCTACACGTGGAGAGATGAGAACCACCCCCACCCCGCCCCCTGCCCAGAGACACATAACTCTGTTAGTGGAGGGGCTTGGCTCAGAACTCCATCTTCCTACTGAGTTTCCTGCACTACAAAATTCCCGGACTGTCAATCCTTGAGGGCACAGGGAGACTAAATTGTACCCTTATCTGTATCACCTACATCCCTGCAGAACTAAGGGAGGGACAAGAGATTCCTAGAGCCCCAGGCTTGGCACTTTACAAGCACCATCTCCTGAAATCTCCCCCAATAGCCTTGTGAGGGACCACCCTGTCTGTTGAGAACTCAGGGACGTGCCCAATCTCCTCAAGGACAACAGTTAATAAACAGAGAACTGCTATTCACAGCTGGTCCGAAACCAAACCCTGCAGGCTTTTCCTTCCCCATGGAAGGCACTGCCTAGTACAGGTTCCCTGTGGATCCCCAATAAATGCGTTTTGGATCGAGCCAGCTCTTTTTTATGAGCTACATCTTTTCTGATATAAGTAAAACAACATCCAGTGAAGAAAAATTGTGGTGTTATACAGGATTCTGAAAAATGAGAAACACTTAAAGAACATCCAGGTTTCTTTTCTTTTTTCTTTTTTTTTGATGAATTTGTCTTAGTTTCAGTTTACAGTTACTCAGGCCCACGTCTGTGCAACTCAAGACTGAGAACATGCCTCTTTTATGACCCTTTTCCATGGCACCATTTTCCAAGGCACTATTTTCCAAATATTGATATTTCTCCCACTAGACCGTGAGGTCCTTGAGACCAGGGGGTTTTCCATTTGCTGTTACAATCCCAGAGCCCCTGGTGCTTAAGAGATACGTACTGAACAGATGGAGGGAAGAATGAATGAATGAATGAATGAGCATTTACCTTGGGGGAGGGGTGTAAGAGAAATTGGGAGAGGAGAACTAGAAAGAGGAATCCTGGTTCTTAAGAGTCTCTCCAATCATCTGACATCATCATAAACTACCAGAGTTGGAAAGAATTTCAAGAATAATATGGTTACCAACCCTTTCACTTTTCGGACAAGGAAACAGATTCTCCAGTGGTTAAATGACTTGCCCAGCATTCCCTGGCAAAATTGTGGGAAATCAGGGCCAGACCCCAGGTATGCTGGTTCCCAAGGGTTGCCCCACTCCTCCACCTTAACCAGTTACATTTCAAGGAAGGGATTAAAGACCTTGCCATAAGAAAAGTATCTGAAACTCCCATTTAAGAACGGATTATGTTGGTCTTTGCATCACGGTATCAAGGAATGCCTGTCGACATTTGCCTACCATTTAAAACTGTAACTACAGGGCTTCCCTGGTGGCGCAGTGGTTGAGAATCCGCCTGCCCACGCAGGGGACGTGGGTTCGATCCCTGGTCCGGGAAAATCCCACATGCCGCGGAGCAACTAAGCCCGTGCGCCACAACTGCTGAGCCTGCGCTCTAGAGCCCACAAGCCACAACTACTGAGCCCTCGTGCTGCAACTACTGAAGCCCGCGCGCCTAGAGTCCATGCTGTGCAACAAGAGAAGTCACCGCAGTGAGAAGCCCGCGCCCCGCAACGAAGAGTAGCCCCTGCTCGCCACGACTAGAGAAAGCCCGCGCGCAGCAACGAAGACCCAATGCAGCCAAAAATAAATAATAAATAAAATAAATTTATTAAAAAAAAAAAAAACTGTAACTACATAAAATTTGGCATAGGACCACTTAACTGATTCCCCTAACTTTGAGCAAGAAGACTGTGAGTATAGCATGAGACCGGAGTCACACCCACCCCCGTTATCACTGTCTTGCCTCTTTCTCTTCTTTCCTGCTCTCCAAAAACCAGCTAAGCCAGGGAGCTTGAGGGCAATCAGTGTCAGTGCATGGACCTTCTAAGTCCTCCCCTCCCACCCTTTGCCCTTCCTTAAGAGCCCCTTTATAAAAGGTTAGAGGTCACAAGAAATAAGGAGAGAGATGTTTTGTAACCTGAACATTGGGAGTCAGTCGTGACGTTTTAGTAAACAACCCTCCCCTCCCCCAACCCAGGGCAGCCCTACGGCACAGAGCGTAGATGAGATTTCTCCTTCTGCCAAACCCACTTTACTCTCCCTTTCCTTGTTTGGACATTTTCAGAGATAAGACCATTGTCTCCCGAGTCCCGGAGGACATCCCCCAGTGGGCGCAGAGGTATTACGTTGGAAGCCATCAGTTCAGTTCTGTTCACAGTTACTGAGCAGCACTGTAATCCTCCCAGAGGTTAAGAATGTGTGATCTGGGTTCAGATGACCTGGGTTCAAATCCCAGCCCTGCCACTTAACAGGGATGGCTAACCTTAGCGAGTTACTTAATGTCACTTTCAAAGGAGGTCGTCCTTTAAAAGGAGGATGGTGAGGAGATCTCTCTCGCTCCTAAGGTTGCTGTGAGGTATAAATGAGATAATCCATGCAAGATGCTATAGCACAGTGCCAGTATATAGTAAATGATCAATAAATGTTAGCTACTAATACCATTATTTGTCTTCAAAACAGGTCCTATGCTAGACTCTTCAGGAGCCAAAAAGACACCTAAGATACAGCCCCTGTCCTCACACGTAGACAGAGGTACAAGTCTGCAGCACAACTGCCAAAATGCTCAAAGAACTCAGACAGAAAATAAATGTGTCTTTCAACTATGTGACCTATGAATGTGAAGTCCAAAAAAAAGGTCCTTCCATATATGACTATCTCTCTGATTTGCCCAGAGCCCAGTTAGACCTATTGTTATAAGCACTTTTCAAAGCTGCCTATCATCTGAAACATTACTCAAGAAGAAAAATTTGATAAATGACAGCTTTGTGACTTTAGCACTGAGAAGGAACATGGCATTGCCAGGGAGGTCAGCTCCTTTTCCTTGGCCAAATCATCTCACCTCCTTTGGCCTCATTTCCCAGGAGCCTGGGGCAGAAGCTCTCTGAGGTCCTAGGGCAATAATATCCTATAATTTGATGAATTCTTTTTTTATATCAGTGTTACAACCAACCCCAAACACCAGTTCTGCCTCAAGATCTACTTGTAAGCCAAGAACGGTCTGGAGGTCATTAGTTCTGGGTTGGGGGCCGCTGTTATAGGCACCCTATATTATAGGAATCTATTACAGTACCCAGCTGTCGCTTTTCAAAAATATGATTTCACCTGCAATGTATTTGAACCCACAGAACAATGAGCTGTATTATAATAGAATTTTCCTGTAATTATGTCAAATGTAGGGAATCGCTCTATTTGAAAAAAGAAAATTGCCCACCCACTGCGGAGTTTTCTGCCTAGCATATGCTACTTGGTTAACATCTTTCTCAAATGTGAACATTCCAAATCACACTAGAGGCTCTAATTAAAAAAAACAAAAAACTCTACAATTGCTAGCTAAGCTTCTGACAGAAGCATTTAGCTTCTGTTCCCTGTTCTTCATTTTGCTTATTGTTTTTGAAAAATTAGTCTTTTTGCTGTGGTCTTAGAGGTTTAGAGGTATTATACAAACCAATTTATAAAATTGCTATGTTTAAGTGGAAAGCAGAGAACTCACTGTTGATTGGATGTGGAGATGATTATTTTCAATTATCTTTTGTTTTACTTTTGTGAATAAATTGACTTTTCCCCTACTATTTGGTTTTGGGAATTAACTTTCATTTACCCGCAACAAATTTCAGCATCTTGAACTTAGTAGTTCAAGACAGACCTTGTAGGACACTGATTACATTTTTTGTCTGCCTTACAAATCCCCTTCTTTTAGGAATGACCCTCTCCTTAACTCCACATGATTCTCCAGAGACTGTCAATCATATGTTGCTACGTTCCCAACCAAAGGGCTGGACCAAGCTGTCTAGAGTATCCCAGACTCCTGAAAACAGCAACGATGGGTATTCCGATAGGCATTAAACTCAAGCAAGGTCAATCAGGGAGCTTTATGGGGGTCTGATATGGAAGCTAGGGTAAAGAGCAACGTGTCTCTTCTCTAGGTCTAGCTCAAAGGACTTAGGAAGCCTTTAGTTGCTGATGACCACCTTTTCCACACATGAGAGAGCTTGCCTAAGAATGACGCTAACCAAAAGACAGCAAGAGACGGAGGGAGGCGGAGACAGGAAGAGTCCTGGTGACATCATTTGAATCACTGGACTACAGAATCTCTCCCATGCCTGCTGCCAGTCCTGGACTTCCCAGGTATATGAGCAGTGATACTTCTTTTTTAGCGTTAAGCTGGTCTGAGATGGGTTTCTACCAATAAAACAAAAAGAGCCCTAGCTAATCTTTTCCTGGGTTCCAGTGCCATCTTCACAGTTAGTAGATGTGTTACCCTGGACAAGATATTCACTGTCTCAGAGCCTCAGCTTCCTCATCTGTAAAATGGGGATACTAATATCCACTTCAAAGGTTTGTTAAAAAGAGCAAATTAGGTAATACACATAACAGAATGGGAGAAAATATTTGCAAATCATATATCTGATAAGAGTCTAGTATCCAAATATATAAACTTTCTTTGTTTTGTTTTGTTTTTATGTTTATTTTTTGGGCTGCATTGGGTCTTCATTGCTGCGCACGGGCTTTCTCTAGTTGTGTCGAACGGGAGCTACTCTTTGTTGCAGTGCGCGGGCTTCTCATTGCGGTGGCTTCTCTTGTTGCAGAGCACGGGCTCTAGGCGCGCAGACTTCAGTAGTTGCAGCACATGGGCTCAGTAGTTGTGGCTCGCGGGCTCTAGAGCGCAGGCTCAGTAGTTGTGGCGCACGGGCTTAGTTCCTCCGCGGCATGTGGGATCTTCCCAGAGCAGGACTCAAACCCGTGTCCCCTGCACTGGCAGGAGGATTCTTAACCACTGCGCCACCAGGGAAGTCCCATAAACTCTTAAAATTCAACAATGAGAAGACAAATAACTAATTTTTAAATGGACAAAGGACTCAAATGGACATTTCTCCAAAAAAGATATAAAGCGGGATAATAAGCACATGAAATGTGCTCAATATCATTAGCCATCAGGGAAATGCAAATCAATACCACGAGACACCACTTCACAGCCACTAGGTATGGCTATAATAAAAAAGTTGGAAGGTAACAAGAGTTGGAGAGGATGTGGAGAAATTGGAACCCTCATACATTGGTAGTTGGAATGTAAAATAGTGCAGCAGCTTTGGAAAACAATCAGGCAGTTCCTCAAAAGGTTAAGCATAGTGTTACCATATGACCCAGCAATTCCACTCTTAGGGATACAACCAGGAGAAATGAAAACACACATTCACGCAAAAACTTGTACACGAATGTTCACAGCAGCATTACTCATAATAGTCAAATAGTGGAAACAACCCAAATGTCCAAAAGACAAATGGATAAACAAATTGTGGTGTATTCATGCAATGGAATATTATTCAGCCACAAAAAAAGGAATAAAGTACTGATACATGCTACAACATGGATTAAAATTGAAAACACATTATGCTAAGTGAAAGACACAAAAGGTCACAAATTATATGATTCCATTTACACAAAATGTCCAGAAAAGGCAAATCCATAGAGACTGAAAGCTGACTAGTGGTTGACAGGGGCTGGGGGAAGGGAAGGAGTGACTCTGTGGATATGGGATTTGGGGGAGTGGTGAAAATGTTTTGGAATTAGATCATGGTGATGGTTACACAACTTTGTGAATACACTAAAACTCACTGAATTGGACACCTTAAAAGGGTAAATTTTATGCTATGTGAATTATATCTCAATTTAAAAAATACTATGCTGATGCAGGTAGAAGGCACAACCTACCCATTTATAATAACTATAATGGCCACCATTTAGTACCTATCAGGTACAAGGCAACTTACGCACATGGTTTTGTTTAAACCTTACAACAACTCTACATAGTAGCTATTACTCTCCTGGTGTTTTATGGGTAGGAAACAGGCTCAAAGAAGTGGTCCTGCACCTAGTAAGTGGAGGAACTAAGGTTCAAACACAAGTCTGTCTGAATTCAAAGTTCAAGCCCTTTCCACTACACTACACTCTTTGTACAAATAGCACCTTGCTGGATGTGTCAGGGACTACTGGTTACGTCCCCTCTATCCAGTCTCCCTTTCTTCAGTAAGAGAGCCCCATTTGATTCAGGGCAGCAATGTATTCAGCCAAAAGACTCATCTTCCAGCCTCCACTATAAGATGGTATAGCTGTGTGCCTAAGTCTAGCCAGTGAGACGTAAGCTGAAGTACTATGTAGGCCTTTGAGGAAATGTTTTGAAAGGAACTACTTCTGCTAGAGGAGGACCCCTGCTATCCTTCCCCCCTTCTTCCATCCTGCTGCTTGTAATGCGGATGTGATGGCTGACACTCCAGCAACCATTTTGGATCATGAGATAATATGATAAGGATGGCTCAACCAGAGAGACAGAAACAGCTTGGGTGCCTGATAACCATGGAGGCACCATCTGTCTTTGGACTATCTCCAGACTTCTTTGGTCTGGGAGAAAGAGGGGAAAAAACCCTAAGTGCTCATTTTATTTGGATTTTTCTTTATATGCAGTTGAAATATAATCCTGGTTTATACACAGGACCTATGGACATACTTGACTAACTAAGAATGTATAAAAACAGCTAATCTCAGAAGTGGTCAAATTCTAAGGATTCTACCAGAGTCATTTTGTCCTCTGTGTTTTAGACTCTATATTCAGAGGCTTAGAGGTTCTACTGAATTATTCTGGAGACAGTCACCAAGGCCTATTTTGCAGAGTTATAGAATCAGTGAAGAGACTGGTCTCAATTTACCAAGTACAGGCATTACATATTATAAGAACTTAAATTTCATCTCAGGAATTGCTTCATAAATACAGCCACAGAAGAGCCATTAGGCTTCCACAGACTGGATTTCTGAAGAAGCAAATTTATTTACACAACCTTTGCACAATTTGGTTAAGAGAGAAGAGACAGAACAGATTCTAAACAGGAAATAAGATGATAAAGATCAAAAACTTCTCTGTTTTAAAATCAATGCTCTGCCCAGTCTTTCCAGAGCAATCATTTAAAGTTCCAGAATTATTTTTCCTGCCAGAAAGACAAATGGTAGTGGTCTTTCCACACTTGACAAAGAATTGCAGTTTCGTTGTTCGTTTACAAGAGATAGATGGGATACTTACTAGTCGATTATATTATTTATAACGCAACAGTAGGTTGGTACAGTATTTTGGGGTCAAGAATGGGTTTTCTTTGATTATCCTTCCTTCTTATTAGGGTTCTTAAGAATTCAAGCCACAATGACGTAAGTGAGGATAAACATTTGGAGGAAGGAAAGATTTTTCCACACTGTTTTTTTTTCTGTAGCTTAATATATCTGATATTCTACACACTATGGAAGGCTAGAGCTGGTAACCCAAATACTCTTTATGAGGGTAAAGGGTTTTAATTTTATTTTGTTATCTTGTGTTATAGGCTATGTGTCTGTGTATGTGTGCAAGTAAGTGAGAAGAGAGAGAATTCAGATTAATTTAGATTAATTCAGATTAAAATTTATTAAAATTTATTACTATCCTTCCTCCAGACCTGGGTGGAATATTTTACCCTACTTTTTCCTTTTCTAAGAGTATACACGTGGGACTTCCCTGGTGTCGCAGTGGTTAAGAATCCGCCTTGCCAACGCAGGGGACACGGGTTTGAGCCTGGGTCCTGGAAGATCCCACATGCCGCGGAGCAACTAAGCCCGTGCGCCACAACTACTGAGCCCACGTGCCACAACGACTGAAGCCCATGCGCCTAGAGCCCGTGCTCTGCAACAAGAGAAGCCACCGCAATGAGAAGCCCGCGCACTGCAACAAAGAGTAGCCCCCGCTCGCCGCATCTAGAGAAAGTGCGCATGCAGCAACGAAGACCCAACGCAGCCAAAAATAAATAAAATAAAATAAATAATAAATTTTTTTTAAAAAGAGTATACATGTGGGAATTCCCTGGAGGTCCAGTGGTTAGGACTCCGCGATTCCACTGCCAGGTCCCAGGTTCCGATCCCTGGTGGGGTAAGATACCGCAAGACACGGGGCACAGCCAAAAAAAAAAAAAAAAAAGAGTATACATGTATGCATGTGGACACACACACACACCATCTCATCTCTTCTAGAACCTAGGAATCAGGAAGTAAAGCACACAGATCCCCAGGGAGCCAAATTCATTTCTACAAAGTCCATGCACCAGAATTCACGCATTTAATCACAGGAGCCCCCTCAGCTCTCACTTCAACCTTATTTCTCTTACTTTACACTCAATTCTAACAGGTTTGGTGAGCTGGTTTTTAAGACCTCAGCAAACTGAAGGGAGCAGTTATGCCAGAAACAGTGTGAAGGGGCTACTTCTTTCCAAAGAAGAAGAAGAAAAAAAAAAAAACCAACAAAAAACTGTAGAAATTTGCTAACACACACCCCCCACAAGAAAGAAATTCCAAATACCTGCGTCTGCTAGTGAGGGCAAACCATTCTGCTCAACTGACGCCAGTCTCAATAAGAAGTGATATGCAAAATGATGAACCTTTGTAATCAAGAGGTTTGAGACATGATGCTATAGCCTAGGCACCATGCCAGGTGCAGGTCTTTTGGGAGGGTTTTCAATCAGACCAGTAAAAATAACATAAAACAAAAAGTATTGGTGCCCAAAGGCTTTGCAGAAAATGCCAACTTCTCAAGGAAAGCAGCACGACTAACCTGAACAGAGACTAGGATTCAAAAGACCTGGGATTGGGGACTTGCCTGGTGGTCCAGCGGTTAAGACTCCGCACTCCCAGTGCAGGGGGCCCAGGTTCAATCCCTGGGAACTAGATCCCACGTGCCGCAACTAAAGATCCCACATGCCGCAACTAAAGATCCCACGTGCCACAACTAAGACCTGGCACAGCCAAATAAATATTTTTTTTTAAAAACCCAAACAAACAAAAGACCTGGGATCAAATCCTGACACTACTATATACAAGCTGTATGAACATTAGGCAAAAGACTCAAATTTCTTCATCTCTGCAATTGGCTAAAGACAGCAACATCCGAGGTTGTTGTGAATTTAAATAAGCTAATATATGCGAGGAGACATCAGTGTTCCATAAATGTTCATTCAACCCAAAGAACTGAAATGCGAATCTTCCTTGTTTTCCATGAAACTATTTTTATAATTATTATTTGCTCTGATGATGTCAATTAAAATCAAAGAATAATATGAGCCAGCAATTCCACTCCTAGGTATAAACCCAACAGAAATGCATACATATGTTCACCAAAAGACAAATATAATAATGTTCATAGAAGAACTGCATGTATAATAATATATGTATAAAAGCTCAGGGAGAAATCTGCAGTCTCAAATCTGCAGTCTCAAATCTACAGGTCCTGTGGTATACACAGCTATACCACCACACTTAGTCTTGCTATTCCAGCGTTATCTGTGTCCTGAATTTTACGCATTTTATGCATATATCTTTCCATTGGGTCATCTATTCTATCATGTAATTTGCCCTATTCTCTGAGGAATACAGTGGAGTATAAACACATACAAAAATACTCATTTACACACACACACGGAAGACGTGGCCCAGGCCGTCTTTCACATTCTTTGATTCTAAAAAGGGACCAACTCTTCTAGCCGGAAAATGGTCCCACATTCAGGAACCCTATGGTACCTCTGTTCCTTGAGACAACCTTTGCCAAGGTTGATCCCAACACAGGTATATTCATGAACAGAGGCGGACTAATATCAACCAATCTTAAGTAGGGAGAAGCTAAACAAATTAAAGCAGGAAGGAAATTAATATGGTTAGCACTTATAAGGTAGCAGGCAAGGGACTTTCAAAATATTTGGTGCTTTCAAATATTTCTCATTTCATCCTCAACACAACCCTGGAGAGAGAGCACAGCTGCAGGGAGGATAAGAAACCTTCCTCCCACCCGGCAGCTACGAAGTGTTTGCATCTGCACTTGACTCCAGTTCTTCTGGCTCCAGGTTCACTTCTCTTTCGACCACACCACAGCTGAAGGCCTCCAGAGAGACGAGACATCGATCCACCATGGATCTGGGATGGATCTGATCTGGGCAGTAGTTTATGTTCTAGGGTTTAAACCTTGGATCGTCCTATTACCAACCTCGAGACTGCAAAGGTTTGAAATCATGTTCCCACGTAATGCGGTCTCCTCCTCAGAATGCAAAGGGCATTAAGTTAGGGTCAAGCTTCTGGTCTATATTATTTCAGCATAATTGCTTTTTAACAAGCATATATACCTGTTGATTTCAATAAATTGCAGGTTTTGTCCCACTCAAAGAATTGGCTTCATCGTTACCTGGTTCCTGCTGGGGAAGCAGCACAGACGTTAAAGGCAACCTGACCCGAGTTTGAATCCTACCTTGGGCCGTGGGGTCTGGCTTCTATGGGAGGTACCCAACTCCCCAGCCCTGGAAAATGGCAGGAGCTGAATGTATCTTGGCTTCTTTTCATACAAAGAGGACAGCAGAGCTACAGTGATTTATCCCTTAAAGACAGTGGCATAACTGTTCATAGAGCCCCCGTCTGCACAGCACCTGGGAGACTACCTTCAAGGCAAAACGCAGAAGAGGCTTCCACTGTAAAGAATCATCCAAAGCCCCCCTTCAAGCAAAGTCAGCTTTGGGATCCTAGCGTCACTGGTCGGCTGCCTCCCGGACTTGCATCTTTACTGCCCCTGTTTCCTAACTGCTCCAAATTGCTGGTCTCAGCCACAGGCCTTCCCTGGTGGGCACTAAGGGATCGACAGGTGGGAAGGACCTAGGGATGCTTTACGGTTATTGACTAGTGTTTAGTCTCAGGCTCTCAACCCTTGGATTCTATGGTCCTCAGGCTATACTGTACCTTTCCTTGTCAATATGCTGTTGCCCACTGTAGTTAGGACCACGGACAGGGAGGCCCTGGAGAACTGGCTGGGAAGAAAGGCCCCAGTAGGTGCTGGCTATGGCTGGATGTGGGAATGGGGCAGCAGAGGAGGAAGAAGACAAGCAATGCAAGCAAAAAAAGAAAGAAAAGAAGGGAGGGAGGGAGGGAGAGAGAAAGAAAGAAATGAGGTCTCCTCCCTCTGGTCTCACTAGAGAAGATTCTGAAAGGTGTAACAGAAAGAGCAGGCAAGTGGAGTTCTACCAGCAAAAAACAGAGAGACAAGGAAGGGAATGCCCATTACTGGCCACCTACCATTCCTAGAGCTTTGCCTCTGTTATATCTCCTTTAATTCTTACACGACCCTGTGAGGTAAGATGATCCCCATTTCACAGATGAGGAAACTGAGGCACAGAGAAGTTAAATACGTGGCCCACGTCCTAACAAACAGGTCTGTGTATCTCAAAGCCAGTGCCGCTTTTTAACATCAGCTGCCTACAGCTTCACCCCTGCAGATGTAGCTGAGAAACAAATAAAAAGGGAAGATAGAAAGTTCCACTTCATCTGATGTTCTTGGAGGGGGGAGATAATCTACCCCCATCCCTACCTCTTCAGAGACACACACACATTGCCACACCACACACAAATTGGAAAAAAAAAAAGAATTATAACCAATTTGGAATTATATTTTTGCTTTTGAGTCCTTTAACCCAGCAAATATGGGTTTCCAAATGCACTTCCTACAGTAATTCAGGTTGTTTCTCTCTGTCTCTCTGGCTGGGTGCTCTTCTTCAGATAATTTCAATTGGGAAGCACAGAGAGGGCCTCCCAACCACAAGGCATGGAAACATGGCCACAGCCTGGGCTGGGCGCTCTGCCCTGGGTGCTAGCACCTCCCACGGGTCCAAGCCTGACCTTGGTGGACTCCACATTGGGGCTGCTTTTTCTTCCCTCGTCTCAGGAATTCAGGCAAAGGCTGAGAGACGAGGCCCAATTATCCCAGTAACTGTGGCTGCCTGAAGCCAGTGTGAGATTAACGTGGCATTTACTTGCTTTTGTTTTCCACCTTCACATCCAAGTTCAAATGGGGCAAGAGGTGTGAAAAGTTTTCTGAGAAGCACTGAAAAGAATCAAATCAGGATGCAAATCAAAACTACAATGAGGTATCACCTCACACTGATCAGGATGGCCATCATCTAAAAGTCTACAGATAATAAATGCTGGAGAGGGTGTGGAGAAAAGGGAACCCTCCTACACTGTTGATGGGAATGTAAATTGGTGCTGTCACTATGGAGAACAGTATGGAAGTTCCTCAAAAAACTAAAAATGGAACTACCATATGATCCAGCAATCCCACTCCTGGGCATATATCCGGAAAAGACAAAAATTCTAATTCAAAAAGATACATGCTCCCCAGTGTTCACAGCAGCACTATTTACAATAGCCAAGACATGGAAGCAACTTAAGTGTCTATCAACAGATGAATGGATAAAGAAGATGTGGTGCATATATATATAAAATATTCCATTTTATATATATATAAATATATATATTCCATTTTATATATATTATATATAATGGAATATTACTCAGCCATAAAAAAAGAAAGAAACACTGCCACTTGCAGCAACATGGATGGACCTGGAGATTATCATACTAAGTAAAGTAAGTCAGACAGAGAAAAACAAATATCATACGATATCACTTATATGTAGAATCTGAAATACGATACAAACGAACTTATTTACAAAACAGAAACAGGCTCAGAGACATAGAAAACAAACTCTTGGTTACCAAAGAGGAAAAGGGGTGGGGGAGGGATAAATTAGGAGTATAGGATTAACAGACACACACCGCTATATATAAAATAGATAACCAACAAGGATTTACTGTGTAGCACAGGAAACTATATTCAATATCTTGTAATAACCAATAATGAAAAAGAATCATATATATATGTGATTCACTTTGCTGTACACCTGAAACTAACACAATAGTGTAAATCAACTATACTTCAATTAAAAAAAGAATTTAAAAAAAAGAATCAGATGTTTCAGAATTGGAAGGACTTGACCATCCTCTTCCTCACTCCAAACTTCAGAGATGACACAGACAGACACACACACACATACACCCTCCGAATCTTGAGTCCACAAGTGATTGACAAGCAGACACTGCGGAAGGAGCCTTTTTACTAAAGATCGGTCACTCATTATTCATTCATTGGACACACACGTGGAGCACCTCCAGCCTGCTGGCTTCAACGTGAGACCCACAGGTTTAAGTAGGAGCCGGGCAGGGCAGGGCAGAGCCCTCAAGAAGCCTACAGTTAATCCGGAGGTGCAGGTGGCCCACCAGGCCCACTCAATGCCCTTCCTGTCCTGCGCTGGACCCCGGGGGCCTGATCTGTTCTGAACACATCTCAAGGCTCCTTGTCCCTCCGGCTTCCAGCTGGGTTCGGCCAATGGGATGGAGGCCAGTGGGATGGAGGAAGCGGTGTTCCCCTCCGCCCCAGGCTCCGGCCCTTCCAGCTGCTGTCTTAATGAGGGCCCTCTGCACACAGCCTCTCCGGCTCTGCTTCCCAGAGACACCCCCTCCCTCGCCCCTTCAGACCTTCAGCGGAGCCTGGAGGGCCCCGCCATCCCTTGCGGTTTCCCTACCCCTCGCCCACACTTCTCAAATGAGTCTTTTATTAAACTCTGCTCAAATTATCCTATTTTGAGTGTGCCATCTGCTTCCTGCTGGGACCCGGACTGATCCAGGGAGGCAGAGTAAACAGACAACTGCAGTATAATGCAGAACAAGAAAAGACAATATTGTCTTCCAGGGAAGTACAAGAGCTCTGGGGTCTGATGGGTTGTGCATTCTGGTTCCACCACTTACTGTCTCTGTTAATCTCTTTAATCCTCAGTTTCCGCCTCTGAAAAATGGGGTTAATATTAGTGCCTACTTCATAGGGCAGCAGTGAGGATTAAACGAGACAGTACAAGTAGGGTGACCAGCTCACTGTCTGGCTCTTCATCAGTGCTGACAGACACTAGCAGGGATTCTTAGTTAACTGTACAGTCCCTTTAACATAAGTGCCCAATATGTATCTGCTGAATGGCCGAAGTTCTAGGATAAATAGATACGGGGGATGTAGAGGAGCAACAGGGCAATCAATGGTAAGGAGGGAATCTGGAAGGACTGCCTGGAGGAGGTGATGCTGAGCTGCCTCCCAAAGGAGAAGTTAGCTGGTAGGATGGCTGGCAAAGGATGTTCCAGGCAGACGGAACAGCAGGTACAAGTGCGTGGAGGCCTGACACGCACATCAGATGCGGGGCAGTGCAAACAGCTCAGTGCAATGAGAGTGAAGGACGTGTGACCGGCAAGATAAGAGCAGATAGGCAGGGGCCACTGGAGAAAGCCTTGGATGTCAAGCCAAGGAGTTGGTCTTTGTCCTAAAAGCAAGTCAGAGCTTCTAAGCTGGCAGTGGCCACGAACAGGTTGGAAACTGAGAAGGTTCAGTCTGGCTACAATGTTGGCCCTGAATGAACATTGCATGAGCATACAGTAGGTGCTTTGCAGGCTTGCTGAAGAATGGATGCACAGCAGCAGTTCTACACAGCAAGATCTGTCACCTCCCTCCCTTCCTCCTTCCAATACACATTTAATACATAGAACACAGCGTGATCCAGGCAACTCACCAGTCACCGGTCTTCCAAGGGATCTCACAAGTTAATCCCCACAGTGGTATCATAAAATATATGTTTGGTCTTTGCTCCGGTTCCTGGCACAGAGCTCCTAATGCCCTTGGGATATCCAGAGTACTAAGAGTGTCTTTTGTGTGCTAATGAGATGACTCACAGGTAAGGGGCTAAATAGCTTCAGGGCAGTCCCCAGAAAGATCTCCAGGGAGGGGCTGGGGGCTGGGGACAGGGTTCAATCACCAATGGCCAAAGAGTTAATCAATCATGCCTGTGCAATGAACCCTCCATAAAAACCCCTGAACTTCGGGACTGGGGGCTTCCGGGTTGGTGAACACATCAGTGTGCCAGGTGAGCCTTGGGAGGGCAAGGAAGCTTGTGCACCGCACCCTGCCCCCCCCTCGGCCCTCCACACCTCGCCCTATGCATCTCTTCCATTTGGCTCTTCCTGAGTTGCATCCTTTAGAATAAACTGGTAACAGTGAGTAAAGTGCTTTCCTGAGTTCAGTGAGTCATTCTAGGGAATTATAAAACTTGACGAGGAGGCTGTGGAAACTTCCAAATTTATAGCCGATCAATCAGAAGTAGCCCCTGGGACTTGTGACTGGCATCTGAAGTGGGGACAGTCCTACGGGACTGAGCCCTTAACCTGTGAGGTCTGCGCTAACTCCAGGTACATAGTGTCAAAACTGAGTTGTCGGACACCCAGTTTCTGCCGGAGAATTGGAAAGCTGCGTGGGGTCAGAAGTGGTGTTAGAAAAAAAAGACATCACGCCCATCCGCTCTCTGCTTCATGGCGTGTGCTGGACACTCCCACCACCCTGCCAGCTGCGAGCCACGCCGGGGGCCCCACTGCCAGACTGACATAGGAGGGCAGCACACATCTGGGCAGCTCTGTCCTCACTGACTCAGCTGCTGACTCAACTGTCCCTCTGGGTGTGGCCGCTAGAGGCACTGGGACCAGCCAGACACCACGCCCCACGCCCGGCCCATGTCCTCGCTCTTAGCGCTCTGGCTCAGAAGTCCAGGGGCTGGAGGAGACTAGCCAGGAAGCCTGTGCCCCTGCCACCTGCATCCCACCCCCGACAGCGGCACCCACTGGGGTGCCGGACAGATGATCCCCCTCTTCCTTCTACTGAGCACTTATGTGTTGGGTACCCCAGGTCTCAGGCTGGGATCCCTCAGAAGCAGAGTCTGAGATACAGATTTAAGGAAACGAACCCAGCGGGATGAACGGGGAACTAAGACAGAGCCAGGAAGGAAGCCAACAAGGGTGCATGAAAGGGGAGGTTACTGCCAGGGACAACCGGGCTCCAGCCCTAGTGGGGATGTCTGGGAGAGGCTGGGACACACCTCAGATCGTGCACCTGCAGGCAGGGAGCTGGGGCATTTATTCTCCAACTCTCTTCCTTCACTGGCTGTGGGCTGCTCCCCGGGAGTTAACCCCCAGCACTTCTGGCCTGACCTACGTGCAGCCTCAGCAGGCAGAGAAACCTCGGGCCCAGGAGCAGCCCTGGGCGCTCAGCACCTGCTAACCAGTATGGGCCAAGGGCACTGGGGCGGGGGGTGGGCGCCAACGCTGCTCCTGTAGACTGCCCCCGGGGACAAGACCACCCACCAGAGGCAGTCAGTCCTCAAGGAGGGACGTGGACAAGGCAAGAGGTAATCATAACCCAGGCAGGTAAAAGCAAGGGCTGAAGGCGCTTCTAGGGCAGTGCTGTCCGATAGAAATATAATCTAATACAATAGGACTGCACGTAGTTTTACATTTTAGGGAATTTCCTGGCGGTCCAGTGGTTAGGACTCCTCGCTTCCACTGCAGGGGGCCCAGGTGCGATCCCTGGTCAAGTATCTAAGATCCTGCAAGCTACGTGGCACAGTCAAAAAAAGAAAAAAGTTTTAAATTTTAGGTCACGGAAGTAAAAAGAAACAGGTGAAATTCATTTTAATAATAAATATTACTTAACTCAATATATCCAAAATATTATCAAGGCAACATGTAATCAATAGAAATATTATTAATGATGCAGTTGGCATCCTTGTTTTCCCTACAAAGTCTTTGAAAACTGGTACATTTCATACTTCTAGGGCATCTCAATTCAGACCAGCCACATTTCCAGTGCTTGGTAGCCGCACGTGACTAGTGGCCACCACACTGCACATCAGTGTTCGAGCGAAAATGAAAAGCATCAGCTCCAGGCTGGACAAGGAATTGCAACGATGGCTTCCCAAGGCATTGAGAATAAAATCTAAGCCCCTTACACGGTCTCAAGGTCTTACCCCTCCCGGCCCCTGCCCATCTCCCTGACCTCACTTTCCAAACACCCCCCTCCTTCCCCACACCTCACCTTGCTTCCTATTGTCATTTTTGGAACATGCCACCACAGGGCCTTTTCACGTGCTATTCCCCCTCACCTGAAATGCCCTGCACTGGTCCTTGTCATCCTTCATGTCACATTCCACAGGGTCCTTCCTCCCACCCTGCTCCCGATCTCTTATTTATTTTCTTAAACTATACACCATCAGAAATTAGCTTGTTTGTTAATAGTATTTATTGATTTTATTGTCTCTTCCTCTCTCTGCTGAATCCACAGCTCCCAGAGCAATGCCTGGCAAAAGAGAAGGTGCTTCATAAATATTTGTTGAATAAATGAACAAACTGCTCGGATAGAGGAGAAACAAAGTGGAGTCGAAGGATCAAACTAAATTCGGACACAGACCCTGTGATTTATTCTCTTCTGTGTTTCCAGCACACAGGGCCATCACCCCATAGATGCTTGTTCCAAAATGGAGAAGCAAATGGTAGGGGAAAGGGTTGGGGAGGGCTCCACAGAAGAGCTGGGTCTTGCAGATGAGTGGGGAGTGTGAAGGGTAGGTAGGGCATCCCTGGCAGGGGGAAGAGCACGTGCAAAGGCACAAGGGCATGGAAGGTCCGGTGGACCTGTCGTATGTGGCCGACACACATTCATTGCCACTCTTTCTACGAGTATCCCCTGCACAACAGAAGGGCTTGCAAGGCTCTTTATTCAATCTTCCACCTGGAAACAACACCCTCAGTCTGGTCCCCACTCCACTCCAGCCTTGCCCAGTCTGGCAGGCAGGCTGCTCACTACTTCTCAGACCTCTTCCCCGAGGGGCTTCCCAAGCTCCAGCCACGGGAAGCATGTGCCTGCAGCATGGAGCCTGAGACCCGGGTCCATATCCCTGACTGCTTTGGGGAAAGAGAAACTCTCTTTAAATGGACGAGAAGCCAGGAGGCTATGAGCCCCGAACCATTAGGAGAGCAGAGCCAGGCACTGTGCTAAGTGCTTTCATTAACTGGCTCCTTTAATCCTCGGTGCAGGAGGAAACCGAGGCTCAGAGGGGTGAGTGGTTTGCCCAAAGTCACACAGCAAGGAAGTGTCAGAAGGTAGAGTCTCAATGCTTATATATGTTGTACTGTAACAGACGAAGGGACTGCGTCCTAATGACCCCAGGGGCATCCCTGGATCCAGGAGCATCTAAAGCTAGCACTAGCCTTGGACTTTTCTTTTCCCCTGCTTGCCACTGAAGGATGCCCAACTGATACAGAACAGTATTTCTCCCAGAGACCCCGCTCTCCTGGCTCCTCTCCAGGCCTGGTCACCTGCTGGTGAAGACTGCCCTTTGTGATACAGGTCACACTCTGAACTCTATTTTGAACTCATGTGAAGGGGGTGCCAGAGTCCTGTAAGATTAAATGTGCTAATGACTTGGTAAGTCAGCGTCCCATGTGTGCCACCTCCAGGTCCCCATCAATTTATCACCAAATAATGGGGTCCGAGAGGGATGGAAGACTCAAACCAGATGGGGCACTCCAAGGTGAAATGGAATGACCTCAAGTTACCAGCAGGGACGGTCTTCTCTAATTAAAATAAACATGCAAACCACTTTCTCCTCTGTACATGAGACAGAACTGCTCCAAGGAAGGGATGATGACAACATTTTAGGTGTAACATCAAAGCTGTCAGCTCACTAGTCATCTAGGACCTGGCCATTTTGTGTTCTAGTTGTCATTTTCCCTCTCCTGCTACTCGGAGAACCCCACTGCTGGACAGAGAAGGGAGTCAGAAGGCATGGACTTCAGAGAGGGTGGTGCTTGTTTCCATCTGGAGAACTTGGGCAAGTCATCCTCTCACATCACATCCTTCAATAGCTCCCCATTGCCCGGTCATTCATTCACTCAACAAACATTTACTGAGTGCCTATTATGTGCTCTGCACTGTCCTGGAAGCTATGGAGAGTTGTGAGCAAGACTGGGATGGTCCCCACCCTCCTGGAAATGATAATCTAGTGAGAAGGACAGAGGCTGACATGAGTAAAAGCAAGACGGTCACACACACACGCGCACACACATACCTACATACACATACACACACACACACAGAACACACAGGTTGTAGACAGGTGCTAGCTGAGTTGGAAGGAGGTGTCAGGGAAGGCTTCCCTGGGGAAATGCCCTTTGGGCTGAGGCTTGGATGAGTGGGAGTTAAGAAGGAAAAAGGAGAAGAAGGGACCAGTGCCCCAGGGATAGACTTCCTCAGGGAACCAACAGAACTCAGGTCTGGCTGGAGCACAGACAAGGAGAGGTGAGTGGTAGAGGCACAGTGAAGCAGGGCCAGGCCGACTGGGGTGTTGGGGAGACCATACACTTACCCGAGGACAAGGAAGCCACGGGCAGGGGCCTCCACTGTGTCATGGTGCCGGCCCTGGAAGCCCTCACTGTCTGCGCCTGGATCCGCCTCACAACCCATCACACTCCTGCCTGCCAGGCGGCGGCTGCACTCATGGAAAGGGTATGGGATCTGGGGGTAGGGCAGAGGCCTGGACCCACATTTCAGAGGAAGCTGGCAGTCAGAGGCAGGGGCTTGAGAGTCAAACTCTGTCTTTGATCCAGTGGGGTGAGCTGAACAAAGTTGCTAAGAGTAGAGATGAGAAACAGGAGGCCGGCTGACAAATATGGCCTGGAGCCATCCCAGAAGCAAGTCGGGATGGAGCTGGCTGCTGGGAGTGTGCTTGAGGTTCATTTAAAAGAGCCAAAGCAGAGCAAAGGCTCTAGAAGACCCGCTAAAGAAGCCGTTTGGACTTAAGCTACTGCCTCCGCCTACCTCCAGTGACTTGGTTAGTGGGGTGGCCTTGGCATTTTGGCCTCCCTGCAGCCACCTCTCAGTCCTTTGGTTTCCATGGTGCTGACGTCTCCCCAGCTCTGGGGCTGGTCACGTGACATAGGCCTGTCCAGTCCGAATATCCCATCACGTTGTCCACAGTGATTGGGACAAGTGACCCAAGCTGAACCAATGGCAATCAATTCAGGGATTTTGCTAGCATTTCTGGGAAGACAAGCTCTGTACCCACTGGGTGGATAGACTGGCAGTTGCAGGACAGGTGTTTCTGGAAGCTGCAACATGGAGAGCCTGGTCTGTGGCTCGGGAATCTAACGGTCAATTATCTTGCTGCTGATGAAGAGGTGGCGGCAAGGGAGAGTGGGGCGAGTTCCCTGCAGCCAGTCCTGTTAACTATCTGTCTGCAGTCACTCTGTAAACCTCTATCTTCAGTTTTGCGGCTCAGCCAAAAGCAGTCGCTCTACGCTTCAGCTTGGCAAGCACATTTTCACTTTGGAAGCGATGCTGCTGTTGCCGTGGTTATCGATTCTCAGGAAAACCTGTGTTGTTGTTTATGAGCATCAAACCCCAAATATTTGCAGAGAACCCCTTTCATGAGCTTTTGGCATTACGATAACCCACACAAAGTGTTCTACATCTCAGACTTTTTTTTTTAAACAGAGAAAATTGTTCTCTACTCAAATCTGTAAAATGCATTAGCTCATAGTTTCCATTTTAAACCAAAATCAAATCAACTTTAATATGCATTGGGTATCCGAGGCTGCTGTTTCCCTTAAGATTATCTTTGTAAGTCCTAACAGTTTGGATGGCCCAGCATGAAGAAATGTGAAAACAGAGACCAAGGTCCATAAAGAAGCCCAGGTCCCATCCAATTTTCAATCACTTGTATACACATATGAGTACCTCATACACATATGAGATACCACCTCACCTGTGAAAGGATTCTACAAATAACAGGCCTAGCATTGGCATTTTATGTTCATGATCGGCTTAACAGGGGTCACTGATTTGAATTCAAACATAATACGTATTTATTGAGCATCTACTACGTGCCAGGCTCTATTTGTGAACAAACAAATAATTCCAGATTGTCACAAGTGCTGGGAAGAAAACCTACAGGGTGCAGCCAGAGAGAGTAGGGTGATGAGGAAAGATCTGTCCGAGGATATAGCATGCTAGCTGAGGCTACAGGACAAGAAGTTGTCACCCCTGTGAAGAACAGGGGCTTGGGGGATGGAGGTGCAGGGAGAGGGGTCCTGCAGGCAGAAAAACAACATGTGTCTGAGTGCTGAGACCGGATAGCACTTGCTGAGTGTGAGAACAGAAAGAGGTCGGTGGCTGAAGTCTGTTGAGGGAATGGGGTGAGGGCAGACGACAGTGCAGGGCAGGCAGAGGCTAGATCATGCTGGCCTTTGCAGGCCATGGTAAGGAATCTGGATTTCATTCTCAGTAAAATGGGCAGGGGGGCATTGGGGCCACAGATACGTTTTAAGCAGGGGCATAGCAAGTTCTCATGCAGGAGGCATGTGGAGAATAATCCAAGTTGGATATCCCAAGTTTGAGGTGCCTGCTAGACTTCCAAATGGAAACATGAGTATGGCATTTGGGATACTCAAGTCTGGAACTCAGAGGACAGACTCAGCTGGAGATATCATTTGGAAGTAGTCAGCATACAGATGGTCTTTGAAAATGCTCCGAGACTGGCTGGAGTGAGGGGTGCACCACTGAGAGACGGAAGAAGAGGGCAAAAGCACAAGAACAAATCCAAGCAGCTTGGCGCCCTGGGAGCCAAAAGAAAACAGTGTTTTTGGAGGGAGGGAGTGGTCAGCTGGGTCAAATGCAGCTCCTGGAAGCTGAGTTGACTTGGAGAATAATTCTGAAGCTTTGAGATTTGGAAGTGGGGTGGGGGAGGGTTCATCTTAAAAGGCTTTCCTGGGACTTCCCTGGTGGTCCAGTGGTTAAGACTCCGCGCTTCCAACTCAGGGGGCACAGGTTCTATCCCTGGTCGGGGAACTAAGATCCCGCATGCCGCAAAAAAAAGAAAATAAAGGCTTTCCTTAGAACCTAGGGATAATAACGCAGTGTGGAAAAGTGGAAATTCCAGGCTCCAGGGCCAGACTCCCTGCAATTGAATTCCACTTCTGCCATTTACCAGCATCATGGCCTCAACCTTCCAAACCTCCACGAGCTTCAGCTTGCCTTTACCACAGAAATAACAATAGTACCTGCCTCACAGGCTGTTGTAAGGATTAAATGAGGTGATAAATAACAAATTCTCAGAAGAGTAAAGTGCCTGGCTCACATCAAATGCTCAGGAAATGTTAGTTGTTGTTGTTATAATAATTAACGCTAAGTGCCAAGTGCTGGGATTTACATGTGTTATCTTATGGGGTAGATATTGTTATACCCATTTTACAGATGGAGAAACCTGCCTAGTATCACTAAGTTCCAGGGGTGGGTGGAGCTGGCATTCACATCCAGGTCAGACTCGGGCTGTCCTCTTAATCACTGCTCTGCAATCCCTCATGTGATGCCCAGGTGGGTGGCTGATGTCCAAGGCAAGGGGAAAAATGGCTACTAATGCACTAATTGTGTGTTATGGACTGAATGTTTGTGTCTCCCCAAAAGTCATGTGTTGAAATCCTAACGCATAATATGATGGTATCGGGAGGTGGGGCCTTTGGGAGGTGATTAGGTCATGATGGTGGTGCCCTCGTGAATGGTATTAGTGCCTTATAAAAGAGAACCCAGAGAGATCCCTTGCCCCTTCCACTATGTGAGGACAGGAGGAAGACAGCCGTCAATGAACCAAGAGGCAGGCCCTCACTGGACACGGAATCTGCCAGCGCCCTGATCCTAGACTTCCCAGCCTCCAGAATGGTGAGAAATAAGTGTCTGTTGTTTAAACCACAGTCCACGGTACTTTTGTTGTAGCAGCCCGAGCTGAGACATTGTACTTCTGCTTCAACTTGCATTTCCAGAGGTAATTATTGGTTTTAAATTGGTTCTGGCATGCTTACAGTTATTAGAAACCAAATCTTACTCTGCATTTCACAGGGTTTCAGATTAATACAATGACGAGGTTGTGCTAGATCCGGGTTGTATGAATTGTGCTACAAGAAACCTCCCCCAGGGAGGATAGAGCATGTCCCCCCAATATGTATGGAGCCCTGGGTCCCAGCCCTACTTCAACCAGAAAGAACTCTGCTCTCGTCTGTTTTCTACACTGAGCTCTCTTAAGCTTTCGTTTGAAGAAAATATTCTGAGGATACAAAAGTTTGAAAACCACAAACTGCACCTGCATCAGAAACACCTGCAGTGGTTATTAAAATGCAGATTCCTTGCCCCACTACACACTTTAGGGACCACCACAAACACAAGGGGGAGGGCCTAAGAATCTGCTTTTTTATTTTATTTTTTAAATTTTATTTATTTATTTATTTAGACTGCTCCGGGTCTTAGTTGCAGCACGCGGGATCTTCCCTGTGGCATGCAGTCTCTTAGTTGCAGCATGCGTGTGGGATCTAGTTCCCTGACCAGGGATCGAACTTGCAGCCCCCTGCATTGGGAGCACGGAGTCTTACCCATTGGACCACCAGGGAAGTCCCCTGAAAATCTGCTTTAGAACTAGATCCCCAGGTGACTCACGTGAGTATTCAAGTTTGAGAACCATGTCAGATGCTCTCCATTAACTCTACTGCCCAACCCACTAGCCACTGGCCACTTCTGGCTAATTTCAATTTAAATGGAAATTCATTAAGATTAAATAAACTTTAAAACTTCAATTTCTCAGTTGTACCAGGCACACTGTAAGTGCTCAACAGCCACATGTAGCTAGCAGACACCAGACAGAGCATTTCCACCATTACAGATCTGCTGGGCAATCCTGAAAGTTCTATTGGACAGCCCAAACCTAGGCCTCTAGGTCTGCTCAAATGATGTATCTCGTGTGTTGACAATGAGGCACTAAACTCAGTCAATATCTCCTACCATTTTAAACTGTATTCCACATGTAACATGCTCCCTAAGGATGTATCTTATTGGACAAAAATTACTTGTCATATATCTATTTTCCCTGACCCACTCTTAGAGCTTGAAGGCAGGAACCATGCATGTATTATTTAGGTCCGTTATTCTCAGTGCCTAGAGCTTAAATAAATGCTTGGGAATTGCTTAATTGGCCCACACAACATAAATGAAATATGAAGCTGACAGTGATGTGTCCCAGCTAAAAGCCTTCACTAGCACATCCATTAGGATGGTTACTATTACAAAAATAGAAAATCACAAGTGTTGGCAAAGATGTGGAGAAACAGAAACCCTTGTGCACTGTTGATGGGAATGTAAAATGGTACAGTCGCTGTGGGAAATAGTATGGTGGCTCCTCAAAAAATTAAATATAGAATTACCATTATGATCCAGCAATTCCATCTCTGGGTAGAATTCCATCACCCAAAAGACACCAAGCAGGGTCTTGAGATATCTGTTCATAGCATGTTCATAGCAGCATTGTTCATAGCAATGTTCATACCATGTTCATAGCAGCATTGTTCACAATAGTCAACAGATGGAAGCAACCTAAGTATCCATCAATGGATGAATGGATAAGCAAAATGTGGTATATATACATACAATGGAATATTATCCAGCCTTAAAAAGGAAGGAAATTCTGACACATGCTACAACATGGATGAATCCTGAGGATATTATGCTAAGTGAAAGAAGCTAGTCACAAAATGACAAATACTGTATGATTCACTTATGTGAGATACCTAGAGTAGTCAAATTCATAGAAACAGCAAGTAGAATGGTGGTTGCCAGGGGCTGGAGGAAGGGAGGAAAAGGGGGGGCTGTTATTTAGTGGGTACAGAGTTTTAGTTTTGCAAGATGAAAAGAGTTCTGGAGAGGGACGGTGGTGATGATTGCACAACAATGGGAATATACTTAATACCAATGAACTATACACTTAATAATCGTTAAGATAGTACATTTTATGTTTATGTATATTTTAGCACAATTAAAACATTTTAAAATGTTTTAATTTTAAAATACATAAACAAATAATTTTTTTAAAAGTATTCACCAGTACTGACCAGAGGGAATATATCAGCCTCATGGCTTTGAGAAAATGGCTTTGGGAAAACTGTGGTTCTCAGTCCATGCTGTTGCATCTTGGGTAGGAAGGGGCCGGGACAAGAGGAGGGAGCTGCATACACTCCATCTAGCTGATCATCAGAACCTCCTGGAGGGGGACTTCCCTGGTGGTCCAGCGGTTAAGACTCCACCCTTCCAATGCAGGGGGCGAGGGTTCGACCCCTGGTCAGGGAACTAAGATCCTGCATCCTGCATGCCCCATGCCGCAGCCAAAAAATAAAAAGAACCTCCTGGAGAGTCTGATTCCATTCACCTGGGGGTGGAATCAAGGGGATCTTTAATATTATAGAGTTCTGCATGGGACCCAGAGTCAAGAGCCCCAGTCTAGAGCATTTATATTCTCCCTATATTATGCTGCGGTTCCCATCTTCTCATCTGGTTTGCAAACTTCTTCAGGGGAGTGACTGTGCCTTATATCTACTCTGAGAATCTAAGTCACTTGTGGAATTTTTTTTAAGACTGTGGATGCCTGGGACCCACCACACATCGATTAAATCAGCATCTCCAGGCATCTTGTGTTTTTTTAAAAGCCCTCAAATGGGATTCTGATGCCCTCTCCTACACTGAAACCTCCTGCTCTGCGGGCCAACAGTGCTTGACAGAGAGGCTCAATGTTTGCTGAGTGACTCACAGAATGAAGTCCTTTGAATAAGACATTCAAAATGGAAAATGTGTGTTTCATCCGTGTTGCTTATTCTAAGTATTTTTCTATGACTATTTTGTACATAATTTAGACCAAATGATAAATAATAACAACAATTAGCATTTAGTGAGCACCTCATATGTGCCAGGTGCTGATCACTTGCTTCCCATGTATCATCTCATTTAATTCTCGATCCTATTTCTAAAGAAGGTACTGTTATTGTCTCCATTTTACAGATGAGGAAACTGAGGCCCAGGGAAATCCAGTCACTTCCTCAAAAATAAAACTAACTTTTTTTTTTTAAATTAATTAATTAATTTATTTATTTTTGGCTGCATTGGGTCTTTGTCGCTACTCACGGGCTTTCTCTAGTTGCAAGAGCGGGGGCTACTCTTCATTGCAGTGCGCGGGCCTCTCACTGTGGTGGCTTCTCTTTGTTGCAGAGCATGGGCTCTAGGCACGCGGATCTCAGTAGTTGTGGCTCGCAGGCTCAGTAGTTGTGGCTCACGGGCTCTAGAGCGCAGGCTCAGTAGCTGTGGCGCACAGGTTTAGTTGCTCCGTGGCATGTGGGATCTTCCCAGACCAGGACTCGAACCCGTGTCCCCTGCATTGGCAGGCAGATTCTCAACGACTGCGCCACCAGGGAAGTCCGAAACTTTCTTTTTTTTACATGACATTTATATCATGAGCATTCTCATAACCTTTAAAAAGTGACCATAATTTTCTTATTAATGGCTACATCATTGTTTTTCATTGTTTCACCCTATTTTTTTTTAAATCATTTTGCCCTAATTTGTTAACTCATTTCTCATTGTAAGGCAGCTTTTTGTCTTGTTTGCCACTGTTTACCATTTTAAACAATGCTGCAGTGGATATCTTTGTGCTAAGGGTGTTTTCTATATTTCAGAAAACTGTCCTTAGGAAAGATTATGGAAACAATGTTCTGATGGTGAATGGCATTAAACACTGAACAAAAGTCTTTATTGAGGGGACGGTGCTGAATGAGCTGGGTAAGCCCCTCTCCCGGGGACGTTTTACGTGCCCTGGCCTAACCCCCACCAACTCGCACCAAACACTTACCGAGGGCCGGGAGCTCTCGCGAACGCCTTATAGATCTGATCCCACCTGGTCCACACAAGACCCCTGGGGGAGGTACAGTGAGACTCCTGAGGCAGAGAACGGGGAAGAAGTGGACCCAGGCTCACAGGACCAGCAAGAGCAGAGCCAAGATAGGAACCCACAGCTCTAAGCACCAGTCGGGCCTCCTGATCAAGGCAGTGTTCGCCCTGACTCAACGACCACCCCATGAAACAAAAACTAACAGGAGTAGTGGGAATGAACCCTGCCCATCAACTTACACCACACAAGACTCTCCCTGTAAGTGCACAATGTCTCACCTCCCAGGCAAAAAAATCCAGAAACACTCACTCGGAGCAACACAGGGCTCCTGCCCTAAAGGCCTAGACCCCTTAGATGCAGAGAGAAAGTGGAAGAAGGAGGTCAATTATCCTTACCCAGGAGCCACCCACACCCAGTGCCCTTGTAGGTGCTTTACATGGTTATATATATTTGTTATGGGTTGAATTGTGTCCCCCCCAAAATGCTGATGTCCTAGTCCAGTGTACCCATGAATGTGAGTTTACTTGGAAATAGGATCTTTGTAGATGTAATTAAGATGTAAATTAAAGATGAGATCATACTGGAGTAGGGTGGGCCCTTATTCCAACAAGACTCGTGTCCTTGTAAGAGAGAGGAAGAGAGACACAGAGGGAGAAGGACATGGGACAACACAGGCAGGGGCCGAAGCAACACAGCTGCTAGGCAACAAACATCAAAGATGGCCAGCAAAAAAAAAAAAAAACAAAGATGGCCAGCAAACCCCAGAAGCTAGGAAGAGGCAAGGAAGGATTTTCCCCTACAGGCTTCAGTACCCTGCCGATACCTTGGGTTTGGACTTCCAGCCTCCAGAATTGTGAGACAATACATTTCTACTGTTTTGAGCCACCAAGTCTGTGGTACTCTGTTACGGCAGCCCTAGGAGATGAATACAATGTTGTATCGTCTTTTAGCTCCATCAAGACAGAAGCTATATTTTGTTCATCTTGGGATCCCAGCCACTGGCGCAGTCCCTGGCTCACAGTAGATGCTCACAGAGTGTTTGCTGAGTGAGCAAGTGGAAAAATTAATAAAGTACAAACTCAGGAGGAGAAGGAACTATGTCTTTTATCTCTACTAACAGACCAGAGCAAATTAGGCGCTCAATAAATGTTTGTAGAATGAATAACTGTTTTTAAATGAATAAATGATAAGCTCAGGAAGGCTTTGCAATGAGTTCTATTCATCTATTTCCTCAGGACTCAGCATAGGGTGTGGCACACAGCAGCTTCTTAGTAAATTTGGAAGGAGGGAAGGAAAAAAATGAAGGGAAGGTGGGAGGGAAGGAAACAAGGCCAGGATCATAATTTCCCAATTCTCGGTCTAGGTAGGTAATTTCTTTCCTTTATGCGTCTAACTGAGGCCATGGAATAAGCAGTTGAGTTTCAAACAGCCTCAATTACATTGAAAGGGCTTTCACAGCCCTTTGAATATAATTCACCTCCCCCCTTGAATATTATTTTTCTAAACAATTGAATATTGTTCTAAAACACATTTCTTTTTCTTTTACATTTGAACTTGAACATTGTTTTTCTAAAACACATTTCCTTTTCTTTCACATCCAGAAATCATAAGGCTTTCCAACCCTTCCAACAATGTCAGAAATGCAGCTCCGAGTTCAGAGGTCAACGCTTCAGTGTCCAGCTCGGGGGACACATTTCCTGTCCCTGTGCTGCATTCAGCCTCTGACACCTGCCCTGCGGCCAAAAAGGGACATCAGCTGGGCTCAGGGAAATTCAATTTGGGCTGACAGCCCACAGCATAAGAAGGGCAGGGAGTCTGCAGTGACCTTTGCAAAGGCAAAGGCAGGGAGAGGGAGTCAAAGAGGTTTCTCCTGGGCTTGGCTTAGGAGGGTCTAAAGTTATGGTCAGTTCATTTCTACGGATGGAGAAAACCCCTGAAAATAAGGGCAACTGATTTCCACTGCTGGTCAGAATTCAACTGCACTGCCATTTGCTGCCCCTGCCATCCTGGTGGTATTTGAGGTGAAAAAAGGGAACATCTTGTTCTTTATTCCTCTGGACTTGAACGTTTCCAGGGATGGCAACTGCACTGTTGTGGGGTATGATTTTATTCATTCATTCCTTCATTCATTCATTTTTATTATGAACGAATATACATAATATGTAAATGAACAAAGTAAGAGGTCCCTGGACTAATGTCCCAATGCATTTAGAAAGCCTCTGCTCCCGTGTTTTCTCTCTTGTCTACTGAACTCCAAAGCTCAGCGTTTGTCTGCTCCACGGGACACCAGGTGGAGGTCACAACTGTCACAGTGACAAACAAGGAAAAGAAAAGCTGACCCCTTCTCAGGGCCTGTTAGCAGGGAAGGCAAAGAACTGCTTTATGTGCTTTGATGTAGTCCTGATGTGGTCAGCTTACCCATGGATGTGGGGACTTTCCGCCCTATCAAAGGAGTTGGTTGAGATGGACATCAGTGAGATGGACATTATTTTATCAGACCTGCGTGTTTGGATCAGTTTATGTGTCCCTCCTGTGGCCCCAGGGCATCCCACGCTGAGCCTAACCCAGTAGCTGGCAATCTGTATGATTTTATCTTTCCTTTTCCTCTAGACAGAAAGCCCCATGAGGATAGGGCTGTGTGTGCTGCTTGTACCTTTGTATCCCAAGCAACCTGGCCCAGTTCTTGGCACATAAGTAATAAGCAATTGATCGATACATGTTATGAAAGAGCCAACAAACAAACAAATAAGTGAAAAGAGATAAAGGCGTTAGGCCTTACGTTATAGTTAAGAGAGTGCGGGCTTTAGAATCAGGTGTAGTTTCACTCATGTTCTACCACCTACCTGCTCCATGATATGTTTTAATTGAAATATAATATAAACACATAAAATTGCCTATGTCATAAATGTACCATTCAGGGAATTTTGACACCCATGCAACCAGCAGGCAGAACATTTGCAGAACCTCAGAAGCTGCTTCATGCTCCCTTCCGGTCACTATCCCCTGACCCATCCAAAGGTAAACCACTATCCTGCCAGCTGCATGCCATCTGGCAAGTTACTATGCTCTCTGACTCTTATCTTCATATGGGGAAAATAATACTTACCTTGCTATGAGTATAAAATTTTATACATGTATATGCGGTACCTGGCAACAACAGTCATAGAGTAGTAATAGCGTTAGTAATAGAAGTAGTAGTAGTGACAGCACCAGCAGCAGCAGAAGTAACAGGAGAAGGAGAAGCACTGAAGCGACAGTAGAAGCAGTAGCTGTAATAGTAGAAGCAGCAGTAATGGTAACAATAGAAGTAGTAATAGTGGTAACAGAAGTAGTATTACTAATAGTAGAGGCAGTAGTTATAGTAATAGCTAACACTTACATAGCACTTATGACGTTCCAGGTACTGGTCCAAGTGCTTTACCTTAACTCATCTAATGTTCAAAGCAACCCTTACGAGAATGTATAAAATAGGATTTTGCAGATAAAGAAACTGAGGCACAGAAGTTAAGTAGATTTCCCAAGGTCATGTAGCTATAGAGTCCTGAATTCAGGATTCTAATACAGTACCAGCAGTCTGGCCACTGAGCCTATCCTCTTAATAGCAACCTTTCAATAACTATTTGCATGGCAAAGAAAGATTTGTCCTCCAATATCTGTTCTCTTCTTTTTTTTTTTTTTGTTCTCTTCTTTTTCAATCACAATAATCCTCAATTTTGGTAAGCACGTGGTCTTACAGAAGAAAGATCACATTTCCCAGCCTTCCTTGCAGTTAAATGTAGGCAGAGGACTAAATTCTGGCCAACAAAACATAAGTAGAAGCAGCAAGTGTGACACCCAGAAGCAGATACCCTTAAAAGAAGAGGCCTGCTTTTCTTCTTCCCTTCTTCCTGCTGGTAGATATGATGGCTGGTGCAGAAGCAGCCAGAATGGACCATGAGGTGACCTTGGGGGAAAGGAGGTCCACATGGCAGAAAAACAAGAGAGGAAAAGTCTGCGTCTCTCACAGTTGCTGCAGCAGCCCTGTACCACCCTGGGTTAGAACTCTTAGGTAAGAGAGAAATATACTTCTATTTTCTGTTTAAGCCAATGTTCTTTTAGATTTTACATCATTCATAGCAAAACCTAATCCTAAATAATGCACTGCTGTTGCAATTGTAATTAATATTGAAACTGAGGAGGACCCCGAAGGACCTTCCCAGGGACAGACACCCCCACCCCCGTGTTCCCCACCTCTTGTTTCTAGAAAAGCTTTAGCCCCCTAGGCCTTCCCCAAGTTCCAAAGAGCGAATTTAACCAGAGAAGTGAGAAAATGCAAAAAGAAAAGAAAGCAGTGAAGCAAGACAAAATAATAACAATTTAGACATCAAGGACCTTTAGTTCCTTCTTGGGGCTATAGGTAATATCTTGAGTCATATCCTTGAGCTGTTTTGCAGATTCTAAAACCCCCACCATGTGGAGGAAGTTAACTGCATGCTGATCACCAACACATAGACCCCAGACTGGTGGGAACCAAAAGGTTGGTGATTTGAGATTCCTGAAACATCACCCTGTTACCTCACCACAACCAATCAGAGAATTGTGCACAAGCTGATCACTCACCCTGTGACCCTCTCCCTCACACAGTCTTTAAAAACCCTTCCCTGGAAACCACTGGAGAATTCAGATCTCTTGAGCATGAGCTGCCTGTTCTTCTTGCTTGGCACCCTGTAATAAATGCTGTACTTTTCTTCACTACAACCTGGTGTCAGTAGATTGACGTTGCTGCCTGTCAGGCAAGCAGACCCAAGTTTGGTTTAGTAACAATATCACCTAAAAAGATATCTGCAAAACTAATGTCACTTTCATGTTGGATTCTTGATTTATAAAACAAAACAAAATAAAACATGACTTGGGTAACCCTGTAATCATTAAACTATGAAGATAAGCAGGCAGAGTCTCACTTATCCTGGAAAATGGTAACAGTCCCCTATCAACTCATGTCTGGGTCACATCAAAGCCTCTCAGGTTGGCCTCCCTGCCTCTAGCCTCTCACCTCTCCTACCCATTCAGGACACTCTTCCTTATCTAATTATCCTAAAAATTACTTTCATTTTAAAAACTGGAATAATTATAATGTTTTATGTCCCTACTTTATGCAAGACACTTTATTGTACACCTTTTTTTCTAATCTGCACGAAAACCTGAAACATAACTATTATTACTCCAATTCCATAGATAAGAAAACAGAACAGAGAAGGTTAATAACTTGCCTGAGGTCACACAGAAAGTTGCTGGCAGAGCAAGAATTCAACCACCCCTCCAGCACCCACAATCTTTCCACCACTAAGCTGACTTCTGGGAAACGCCAGTCGTAGCAGGTGGACCCTGTGTCAAGTCACCCTGGCAACTTTAAGATCCTTGGACTCTTGGAGTTTTCTCTGCCTAGTTTTCATGGCACTTCCTGTCCAGTCCAGTTTTTTATCATCCACTAACACAAAGCTCCACCCACTGAGGTCAGATGCCTTAGACTCTATCATGTGCGCCTATGCCAGGCCCCAGTATTCCCAGCTGAAAAATGGGACAAATCACACCTCTACCAAGAAGCAACATTGCAAGAGGAAAAAGGCAGGAGACCTGGAATCAGGAAAAATTGGTTTCAAATCCAGCCGGGCAAGTTCTCTATCTGTAAAATGAATGTGGTAAGCCCTTCCTGGTAGGATTGTTGGGCGGATTGAATGAAGTAATGTCTTTAAAGAGTCACTCAGCTAAAATAGCATCTATTCTTGTTGGCAGTGTTGTTTTTGTTATCATTCCTTACTTCATTCTCATACCACCACCCCACCACCTTTCCCTCTGCACACAGGTGACAGGTAATGTGACAGGAAACACTTCAAAAAGTCTGCAGCTCTACAAATGCCAAAGATCTGTTCACCACTAATATCCACACCCATGGTGTCTCTGTCAGATTCTAGTGCTTGAGTCTGATCAACTTTTGCATTTCAACCTCCCCAAAAGAATCCCTCCACATTTCCCAGGCTGGGCTCTCTGGACAGGATGGGCTAAGACCACTCACCGATTCCATAGTGAATCTCTTGATGAAAAACTGGAGAGCCTGGAGGCTGAAGATCTCATGTCTCAGCCGTCACATCAGAAAATTACCTGGATGGGGAGGTAGGAAAAAAGGTGACAAGAGTCATCCAGCAGGACTGGGCAGAAGACATTGTCTCAGACCAACACGTGATTTCATGTGGAAGCCAGCACCCTTGTTAGGAATGTTCTTACACCACAGTGGCTGTCCAGGAATGGGAAGGAAAACAGTGGGGAAACCACTATTTCAGCAATCCACTTTGGGGCTGACATCTCCATCAGTAAATCTGTACAAGTGCTCAGGAATCCTTCTTGCCTTTCTATTTCTAGCTCTATGTTGGAGAGCAATTTACAAGTCATTAACATCTCTAGACCTGAGCTCCTAAACATGAAATTAAATTGTGCTGACAGGTAGGACAGACAGACAGCCACAGCTGTGTGCCCATGGGGAAGCAGAGGAGTTCCCCCAGCCAAGGGAATCAGCCCCAGGAAGAAGGTAGATATATATGAATCTACATATTTCAGGACAGCCCCTCTGAACCAGAAAGAGGATTTTAATTAATTCATGCATACCAAAGCTTAATTAATTGCTGAGTGCACAGAGCACAGGAAGTCTGGGATTAAAGGTTTTACATAAGGGAACAGCTTCAATATTTTTGGATGGAGGGGAAACAGAAGTGGGGGTGTGAAAACAAGAGAAGCCAAGGGACCTGCTGGGTCCTTCCCCAAGTTCAGAGTGGTACCTCCATCTGCAGCCAGAAACCTAGGGACACACTTGACACACCATCTCCACATCCCTAAGTCACATGTCTCGAACCTAAATATCTCTCAACCTGTCTCTCTCTCTCCATCTCCACTGACACAGCCCTGGATCAAGCCTCCATCATTCTCACCTGGGCTACTACAACTATCACCTAATTGGTCTCCCCTAATCACCATTTCTCCCTCTGAAATCTGCTCCCCTACACTGAAGCCAGAACAATCTTTTTCTTTTTTTATGTTTTATTATGCAGAATTCTGTACAGACACAAACACAGAGATTCCCACTACCCAGCCCCAATCACCATCAACTCATAATCAGTCCTACCCCATCCACTCCCTAATCCCTCCCCCTCCCCACGTTAGTTTTTAGAAGCAAATTCCAGACGTCTTATTTCAGTCATTAATAGCGCAGCACAGGGGCTTCCCTGGTGGTGCAGTGGTTAAGAATCCACCTGCCAATGCAGAGGACACAGGTTCGCGCCCTGGTCCGGGAAGATCCCACATGCCACGGAGCAACTAAGCCCGTGGGCCACAACTACTGAGCCTGCGCTCTAGAGCCCGTGAGTCACAACTACTGAAGCCCGTGCGCCTAGAGCCCATGCTCTGCAACAAGAGAAGCCACAGCAGTGAGAAGCCCGCGCACCGCAACGACGAGTAGCCCCCACTCGCCGCAACTCGAGAAAGCTCACGCGCAGCAATGAAGACCCAATGCAGCCAAAAATAAAATATATAAAATAAATTTATAAAAAAAAAAATAGTGCAGCACGTATCGCTACATAAGGTCTTTTACAAAAATATAACAGCAACACCATTACCACACCTAAAAAGATGATAATTCCTTGACATCACCAAATATCCAATGTTCAAATTTCTAATAGCCTCATAAATGTCAAAAATGCTGTTTAACAGTTTTTTTGTTTTAAAAAATCCAGATCCAAATACGACTGGCTAATATGCAGAATAAAAATTTTAAAACTCAAATCTGTGTCATCCCTCCACCTCTAGCTTAACATTCTTTAACGGTTTCTCAGTGCTTCCAGATAAAAATGATTGAACACAGTCTGACTCTTGCTCCCCTCCTCTCTGACCTCATCTTGTCCACCCCAGCTCACTGTTGCAACCACATGACCTTCTTTCAGATCCTGCAACTTTCCACGGTCCTTCTGCCCCAGGTCCTTTGCCCATGCTGTTCCCTCTGCCTGTAAGGCCTTCCTCTCTCACTTTGGCTAGTTAACTCCTATACTTCTTTAAATTTTACTTCCTCAGGGAAACTCTTCCTACTCCTCTAGATTAGATTACAGAATTTATCTGTTTTTAACTATGCATTCATTCATGTGAAGACTGATAAACATATGTTGATTTGATTTGATAATAAGCCGTGTGATACAAAGACTGTGTTTGGATTTTCTCGTATCCCCAGCACCAACCACACAGTGGTGTCCAGCACAATATTAATAAACATTTGTTGGATAAATGATCAAACCACCTTCTTCAACCTTAGATGCCAACAGTGATTGAATCTTCCCGAACTTTGAATCACACATTTAAGTTAGATGGGGAATTGATAGTCTTATCCTAAAATTGATATGGAAATGCAATGAACTCAGATAGCCAAAATGATGTGGAAGACTCACATTTCCCAATTTCAAAACCTACTACAAAGCTGGAATAATCAAGACAGGGTGGTACTGGCATAAGCAAAAACATATGCTCTCCTCCAGAATCACGGACCATGATTTCCCCGTAACATTCACCTCCTGACCACAACTTTACACACTATATGTACATGAAAAACAAGGCCCTGTTACCGGCATAAATAAGCAATGCCTCTCCCAGCCCACGCCTCACCTTGCCCTTCCTTTGCTTTCCTTGCTTCACCCAAGCATACAAGCTAAGACAGTGTATAGACTGGATCACTGCTCCTATTCTTCACTCTCAACCTGAATTTGAATTATACATCCCTGCCCTTGGTCCTGTGTCTTTGTAGTCCTTCCTACTATAGCGGGTGGTAGTTCTTTCCATGCAGCATTGGATTCTGAACTGGACCACTGACTTGTTTACAATGGAATTCGGATGGAAATGACACTATGCTGGTCCCAAGTCTATCCCTTGCCCTCCTGTGATGTGTCATGAGAGGACTATGTCTCCCCAGCCCCTTTCAGCTGCTGCCTTTCAGCCTGGACCCCGCAATAAAGACACGTGGAGCAGATCTGAACCAAACCTGAAGTTCAGCCTGAGCCAGCCAAGCCCAACCTAGATCAGCCAAACCACAACTGACCCACGACCCATGAGCATGAAAATAAACACCTGCCATCAAGCAGGCCACTGCAGTTCTGAGGTTTTTGTTACTCGGCAAAACCTGACGAATATACATGGGAACGCTAATTTATGGACACCAATGAGTATCAACACAATTGGGAAAAATGAAAGCCTTGCACACAGACAGAAGAGATGTGATGACAATCAGCAAAGCCACCTCTTGCAGAAAACACACTACTTGGTGCCAATTTGACCCTCACAAGAAGACACTGGGCCAGCTTTACAGATGAGAACATCGATGCTGAGAGATGAAATACTGTGTCCAGGACAGTGTGCGGCAGAACTGGGATTCCAACCCAGGTTGTCTGACTCAGAAAGTCTAAGCCAGGCTTCCTCTCCTTAAAATAACTCGAAGATGCTCAGAGACAGCTATCACGTGAGTCCCTGGTATCCCAATCCACCTCCACCCTTGTCCCACTTCCTCTAATGGGTCTTCACGAGGGGCTGCAGGGACAGAGTATCCTGGTCGGTGAGCCTCTTCAGCTGTTGGGTCCCTTGTTTGTGAAATGAGATCACTATCGTAGCCTGACCTACGTCACTAGACTGGCGTGAACCCCCAGAGAGACGGTGTGTGAAACTGCTGTGTGAGGTGTGACACCAACATCAGTTCACACCCTGCTTCCTCGACTCTGAACTCACTCGAATTAAGATAGCATCTACGTGTATGTCAGTGCTGCACTCACACTGCTTTGAAACCGTTTATGCTTTGAGACTGATTTTTGTTTTTCAAACAGAGATTCTTTCTTTCCAGTTATGAAAGTAATCCAGGTCCATCACGAAAAATAGTAAGGCATGAAAATAAAATATTTTAGTATCCCATCCCCTACAGATAAATACTGTTAGGATTTTAAAGCTATTTCCTTTCTGGAACCGGTTTTCATAAAAGTCAAATAAATAATGCATTTCAATTAACATGATTTTCTTAGAACCAGGGAACTACCAGTAACTTAAAAAAAAAAAATTCCACTTTGCATTCATTCATTCAATCATTCATTCAAGGAATATCTGTCTTGGACTTATCATATGCAGGGAAGACAGAGCCAAGAACAAAAAATGTTTATAATCTCGAGGAACTAACATTCATTCATTCATTCCTTTTTTTTTTTTTTTTGGCGGCACCTCGCAGCTTATGGGATCTTAGTTCCCCGACCAGGAATTGAACCTGAGGCCACGGCAGTGAAAGCGCCGAGTGCTAACCACGGGACCGCCAGGGAATCCCCGTTTTTTGTTTTTTTCATTTAATCACAAATATTTATTGATCCAGAATTCTGCCTCCATTCAAGGCCTGGTGCTCACTTTTTTGGTTTTTTTTCTTTCTTTCTTTCTTTTCTTTTTTTATTGACATTCATTATTTTTTTAACTGCACAAATAAAAGGAGCACCAACTATATGCTGGGCACTTGCTAATAATAATAATAGCAGCTTCCTTGCTAGACCTTGTACTCTAACAGTTTGGCTTATAATTAAAAGTTGTCTCCTTAGAACAAATGCATCTGGGTTAGAACTCAAATTATGGCTCCTTGGTGAGTTATTTATCCTTTCATACTTCAGTTTCCTCATCTTTAAAATTGGGATAATTAAAGTACCTACCTCATACAGTCATTAAGAATTAGTTAGATAATGTAGTTCAAGCACTGAGCAAAACAGTAACTAGTAGTGGTGGTAGTAACACTATCGTCTTGTTTAATCCACACAACCATCCTACAAGAATCTGAAACTCAGAGGTTAGGGAACTTGCCATGAGGTCATGCAGGTTACCACTAAGGCACCTGGGGCACAACCCCAGTGGGGACCCTCTGAGAGATGGGAACACAACTTAGAATTGCCATCCTGGGGTAAGGAAGCTGGGGCATTTATGCACCCACTCCCATGCCTCACTGGCCACGCACAGCCAGGGTACGGCCTCAGACAGAGATGCAGGAAGCCCTCCCTGGGAACAGGCACCACCTGCAGTGCCTTCCGGGGTGGGCTCAAGATACGGACAGGGAACACACATCATCTATAACTAGATGTTCAATAAATACACATCAGAGGAGTGAACGTGTGCTATTAACCCCCTTGCTCTTCTCTATAACCTCTCATTTCCCCCTGCCACCAGTGATGGAAGATTTAAAGTACCTGCTAGAGTGAACCAGAACTCATTATCATCAAGCATCACAATTTTTATCCACCCATGTTTCTGCTTTTTCCATTGAAATTCTATTCTGTGACTTACGGTATGTCATTCCAGAAAGCAATTCCTGTATGCCATGCAAGAATAGGGACATAAGTCATTTAGTACATCAGCCCTTCTTTATTGCCAGTCACCAAATAGGTGTTGAGATTTATTCAACAGAAGTGACTTCACGGATGCTGGGATTCGTATCCTTTTATAGAGGATGTTATGAACTCTTGAGTCACTAGCAGCTGGCTATAGCTTGGACAGTTTTCTTTGTTCCCATAACATCACAGCAAACACCTTTCCTATTTACTGATGTGATTCTTTCCTGTTCTGTAGAAGCTGTAGTTAGAAAACCAGAGACCTAAAGAAAAAAGCCTGAATACATATTTTGGCAAATCTTCCTCTTGTCTACTAGAAGCCTAGCTTGTCTAGCCCCACTCGAAGTGCCTTCTCTTTCAAGAAGCTTTCTCCAGAAAAGGGAACCCTCTTACACTGTTGGTGGGAATGTAAATTGGTACAACCACTATGGAGAACAGTATGGAGGTCCCTTAAAAAACTAAAAAAAGAGCTACAATCTGACCTAGCAATCCCACTCCTGGGCATATATCCGGAGAAAACCATAATTCAAAAAGATACATGCACCCAATGTTTATTGCAGCACTATTTACAATAGCCAGGACATGGAAGCAACCTAAATGTCCATCAACAGAGGAATGGATAAAGAAGATGTGGTACATATACAATGGAATATTACACAGCCATAAAAAAGGAAAAAAAGAAATAATGCAATTTGCAGCAACATGAATGGACCTAGAGACTGTCATGCTGAGTGAAGTAAGTCAGACAGAGGAAGACAAATATCATACTATATCGCTTATATGCAAAATCTTAAAAAAGGGTACAAATGAACTTACCTACAAAACAGAAATAGAGTCACAGATGTAAAAAACAAACTTATGGTTTCCAAGGGGTAAGGGTGGGGGAGGGATAAATTGGGAGATTGGGATTGATATATACACACTACTATATATAAAATAGATAACTAATAATGACCTACTGTATAGCACAGGGAACTCTACTCAATACTCTGTAATGGTTATATGGGAAAAGAATCTTGAAAAGAGTGGATATATGTATATGTATAACTGATTCACTATGCTGTACACCTGAAACTAACATAACATTGTAAATCAACTATATTCCAATAAAAAAAATTTTTTTTTAAAAAAGCTTTCTCCAACTTTCCCAGCCCAACAATCTGTCCATTTCTGACTCCTACAGCACAAATAACAATAACAACAATAATACTAATAGTGCCCCCTACTGATCACTTTCTAGGTACCAGACTCATCCTACGTATAATACATTCATTATCGCATTCAATCCTCACCACAACCCTGCAAGGAATTGTGATTGTCTGCATTTTACAGATAAGAAAACCGAGGTCCACAAAACTGATGTACCATTTGGTCACACAGCTACTTGGTGGAGGCAGATTCAGGATTCAAACTTGGGACAGCTTGGTTTCAAAGCTCAGAGCTTTACTTACTATGCGAGGTAAGGCAGTATGAATTCTGACTGAATACATCCCATTTTGTATTATTTTCTTCTTTTGGTTTTTTTTTTTAATTTTTATTGGAGTATAGTTGATTTACAATGTTGTATTAGTTCCAGGTGGATGGCAAAGTGAATCAGTTATACATATATCCACTCTTTTCTAGATTATTTTCCCATATAGGCCATTACGGAGTATTGAGTAGAGTTCCCTGTGCTATAAAGTAGGTCCTTATTAGTTATCTATTTCATATATAGTAGTGTGTATATGTCAATCCCAATCTCCCAATTTGTCCCTCCCTCCCACCTTACTCCCGGTAACCATAAGTTTGTTTTTTACATCTGTGACTCTATTTCTATTTTGTAGATAAGTTCATTTGTACCCTTTTTTTAGATTCCACATATAAGTGACATCATATGATATTTGTCTTTCTCTTTCTGACTTACTTCACTCAGTATGACAATCTCTAGGTCCATCCATGTTGCTGCAAATGGCATTATTTTGTTCTTTTTTTAAATTTATTTATTTACTTATTTATTTATGGCTGCGCTGGGTCTTCGTTGCTGCGCACGGGCTTTCTCTAGTTGCAGCGAGCGGGGGCTACTCTTCGTTGCAGTGCACGGGCTTCTCACTGAGGTGGCTTCTCTTGTTGCGGAGCATGGGCTCTAGGCACGCAGGCTTCAGTAGCTGTGGCCCACGGGCTTAGCTGCTCCACAGCTTGTGGGATCTTCCCGGACCAGGGATCGAACCCTTGTCCCCTGCACTGGCAGTCAGATTCTTAACCACTGTGCTACCAGGGAAGTCCCTATTTTGTTCTTTTTTATGGCTGAATAATATTCCATGGTATATATGTACCACTTCTTCTTTATCCATTCCTCTCTTGATATATTACCTTCTTTTTTTTAAATTTATTTTATTTATTTATTTTTGGCTGCGTTGGGTCTGCTGCTGCGCGCGGGCTTTCTCTAGTTGCGGTGAGCAGGGGCTACTCTTGGTTGTGGTGCGTGGGCTTCTCACAACGGTGGCTTCTCTTGTTGCGGAGCACAGGCCCTAGGCACGCAGGCTTCAGTAGCTGTGGCACGTGGGCTCAGTAGTTGTGGCTAGCGTGCTCTAGAGCACAAGCTCAGTAGTTGTGGTGCACAGGCTTGGTTGCTCTGCAGCATGCGGGATCTTCCCGGACCAGGGCTCAAACCCGCCTCCCCTGCATTGGAAGGCGGATTCTTAACCACTGCGTCACCAGGGAAGCCCGATATACGATCTTCTGATTGTTTCAAATAGGTAAGTCAAACCTCCTCTCCTGCGGCAATTCTTGAATGGTGAAGGCAGAGTCCACCTGAGTTGGTCATGGGGATTTCGTACCAATCACTAGGTCTCTTAGTTTCTATATCCACTAGCAAGCGACAAGCCCTGCCTCCCTACCTGCCCCGAGAAGCCCCAAGTTATTCACCTGTGGCCTTTGACCAGGTAACTCTGGACTCGCGCCGTGTCCCCCTGCCCACCAGCAAGTGCTTGGGGTGGGCTGTTCCTCCTGCCTCCATCTGCCCAGGGTTATAATCAAGGTATGCTATAGAAGGAAGCAGACAAGACTCTGCAGAAGCCTGCCCCGAGAAAGCCAAGGACGGTGGAGGTGCTCTACCTAACAATGACGTTACCGCTGAACTTCCGCCTGGACCATCCCCTGCCTCACTCGCTGGATAAAACAACAGTCAAAGATGGTTTGGGTCTCTCCTCTCCAAAGAGGTCAGAGCAAAGGACCCACGATCCAAAAGACCAGATCCACTGGCTGGCTGGATTAGAAACTCATGATGACTGTAACCATGTCTTACATCCTGTTTCCTGAGTGGACTGCACGCTGGGTCACAATGCAGAGGCAAAGCTGGGTAGCTTGAGACCGTAGACTGGTGGGGGTAGGGGGACAGGTACCGAAACGACAGAATGAACTCTCATAAGTGATCTCATCTGGGTGTGAACACATTATCGGAACTGCCTCACAAACATCTAGTAAGTGCCTACTGCATGCTATGTCCCATTGGCTACAGCTTCCCATAAATGAGAATCATCTGTTGGAAAAATGCATCCATTCATTCATTCATTTATTGAAAAAATGTTTCTTAAGCTAAATGTCAAGGATATAATAATGGTTAGCAAAATGGACCTAGTCTCTGCTTTAGAGCCCGTGTTTAAGAGAATCAGACCTTAACCAAATAACCTCACGGATAACGAGAAAAAGTGCCAGGTGCCATACGAACCTACGTACTGAAGGTGAATAATAAATCCTCAGCATCTTAAAAAGTTGCATCCTGAGAACTGTGTGAATCTTCAAATAAGTGAGTGCCAGCAAAATAGTCTCAGTGAGCCGAGAAGAGAAAGACCAAGTAACCCTGAGAGCTGCTGTGCTGGGGGGCCAGCTAGGCTCGCTCACTAACCACGCTGCCTGCTCCTCAAGCCCACGGAAGCAGGATCAACTCAGTCGGTGGCACCTCAGAAATCACACATTTCCTTTGGGGTCCCCTGAGAAGAACTGCAAGTGTGAAGTGTGAAACCTGCAGGTACCTAGGGTTTGTTGCGCTACCAACTGTTTTAATAGCACGATCCAGGTCCTTGCAAACAATTGCGTGTTTACCGTCAGCGAGCACGGTGAGCGAGAGCCCCCGTGTTCCCCGCGTAGGAGAAGCAGCATCAGGCAGCCCGGTGTTGGGGGAATTTCCCAAGCACTGGAAAGGGGACACTGTTGGGAGCGGGAAGACTTCTGTTCCAGCACTGGTTCTCCCCTCTAACTGCTGTGTGACTCTGGGCCGTGAACTTCACTTCTGTGAGTCTGTGTCTTCTTCTGGAATATTCAGATGGCAGCAGACAATGATGGTGCCCCCGCGCATTGCCTTGATGCTGACAAGTCCATTAAAGTCCAAGTGCATCCTACTGCAAGCAACCGCTGAGACTTCCTGCCTGAGCGCTTGCTCTCGGCCACTAAGGGGCGGGTTAGAAGCGCCAGAGAACTAATACTCCCAGATGCGGCCATCATACAAGGACCAGAGAAGTGCTAACACACAGCAGATGTGTGATGGACAAGTGCCCCACCAGTGACAACCCACAACTAGAAAGGACGTCAGCAGCCCAGGGTCCCGACTTGGCAGCTTCTCAGCAAGGCCAGCACCATATACATGGTTCCTGTAGCTGGTCATCCTGTTGTCCACGGGTCACTGCCGCAGGGGCAGTCAGGGAGGCTACGACCATGGCCTGGCCTCCACCCTGCCCAAGGAAAAGGGAATCAGGATAGAAAGGGTTTTGCATGGAAAGGTGTTCACCCCCCTGGAAGGAAGCCCCTACTGCCAAGTGCCCACTAGGCACCACGCAGAGCCTGTGTGGGCACCAGGCACTTTGCCACCTTAGACTGTGCTAACTCTTCACCCAGCCCCTCCTAGCGAGAGCACAGCTGTTATTATGATTCCCACCTTACAGAGGAGACAACAGCTCTGATAGGTTAAATAATAATTGAAAAAATAATTATACAGCTAGCGTATATTGCATGCTTCCTATGTGTATCAGGCACTAAACAAGCAATAAATTCTTTAATCTTCAAAACAACTCTAAGAGACAAGTATAGTTATTGTTCCATTCTACAGAGAAGGAAACTGAGGCTAAGACAGAATGAGCATCTCGCTAGGGTTTTCACAGCTAGGAAGTGGAACCTGGATCTGTCTGGCTCCAAAAGACTTCTTTCCTTCAAATCCCACCAACCTTTCAAAGCAGGGGCAGCCTCGGGAGACAGGTCTCTGCTGTATGGATTTTTCTCCTAGTGCTAGAACTAAAAAAAGACCTATGACAAGCCAGCAAGACCAGCCTTGCCATTCAAGCTCACTCCTAACTCCCTGGAGTAGGTCCAATCAGCATGAACTCACCCAGGCAACCCAATTTGACAACACTCTTTGGAATCACATTATTCCTTCCATTTTGTGGACAGCCCTATTTTCACATTTTACTGTTTCTGGAACACAGTGTGTCTTCCCATCAATGAAATGTAATGCGGCAGAGCTTCTGTTTTCTCCTCCAACGCTGTGATGATGTCAAGAATGCATGTTGCAATCAAAGGCATCTCAGAATCAAAGGAAATAAAGTATATCTAAGGAATGTTCAAATCTCTTCTACTGAAAGCCCAGAGCAGTCTTTAGAAGGCTGTAAATTTGAGAAATGAGAAGTCTAAACCATCTCGTTCAGACCACTCAAAGAATCCATCAAAGCACACCTGCCCCTGCACGAGGGTTCACCCCACAATTTCCCATCTATCTGTGGCTCAGAAAACTTTTAGGCTTGGAATCCATGCATATTTGCACTGCTGATAAATAAAGGGAGGGAATTCCCCACTTGTTAGTTCACAGGTTAACAAGATCTAATTATGCTGCCCATTATATTGTACAACTATGAAATAAATATATGCCTCTATCCTCTCTTTTGACAGATTCATCCATCCATCCATCCATCCATCCATCCATCCATCCATCCATTCATTCCTACAACAGTTCAACAGATGCCATATTTAAGTTGGGCACCTTCCTCCGATGTAAGGCAGAAAGGGAAATCAATAGTGCAAAAATGAACGTTGGCACAAAGTTTAGAATCAGTACAGAATACGGAACATAGAGTGGCTTCACGAGGGAGGTGGAAGCAGCTTCAGGTTTTGAGGGAGGAACAGGGGATACCAGACAGAAAAGACAGGAAGAGGGGCTTCAGAGAACACAGAGTGGCAAGTTCTAAGCCACAGGCTAAGAAAGAGCTTTCACTGGAAAAATGTTTGCTGACCCCTCTGCCATGTCTGAGACCCAGCGCTGATACTTCTGTCACAATGTCCAGCCTGCCAAGCCGTGCTCCCAGGCACCCTGTGCCAGCACGCTGAGCCAGGCTCTGCCCAGTGTGTCTGAATTCCTGCAACCTCGGCCAGGCTGGCCTCCTGCTCCAGATTCTCAGGCCTCCCACCACTGGATATGTTTTTTGTTCTGGGGATCTGGCCAAGTTGTTTCACCTCTGTTTCCACTTCCCCATCTGCGGGAGTGGGATGGTTAGTAGCTAACTCTCGGGGTGGTGGTATAATTCCTGGCACGTAGTCGGTGCTCACTGCAGAGGTAAGTCCACGAGGTGAGGGACCCTGTCTGGTTTGTAAACCAGAAAATTCTCAGTACTTTGAACATGTCTGTTATAAAGGACTAGATACATACATTTTTTTAAAGTTTTGTGTGGTTAAAAGAAAACACATAGGGCTTCCCTGGTGGCGCTGTGGTTGAGAGTCTGCCTGCCAATGCAGGGGACACGGGTTCGAGCCCTGGTCTGGGAAGATCCTACATGCCGCGGAGCAACTGAGCCCGTGAGCCACAACTACTGAGCCTGCGCGTCTAGAGCCTGTGCTCCGCAACAAGAGAGGCCGCAATAGTGAGAGGCCCACGCACCGCGATGAAGAGCGGCCCCCGCTCACCGCAACTGGAGAAAGCCCTCGCACAGAAACGAAGACCCAAACACAGCCAAAAATAAATAAATTAATTAATTAATTAATTTTAAAAAAAAGAAAACACATAACACAGAATTTACCACCTTAACCATTTTAAAGTGTACAGTCCAGTAGTGTTAAGTATATTCGCATTGTTATAACAGGAGATCTCCAGAACGATTTCATCTTGTAAAACTGAAACTCTACACCCATTAAACAACAACTCCCCATACCTCCTCCCCCCAGGCCTGGGCAACCACCATTCTACTTTTTATTTCTATGAATTTGACTACTTTAGATACTGCACATAAATGGAATCATACAGTATTTGTCTTTTTGCGACTGGCTTATTTCACTTAGCATGATGTCCTCAAGGTTCATCCATGTTGTAGCATGTATCAGAATTTCCTTCCTTTTTTTTTTTTTTTAATAAATTTATTTTTGGCTGCATTGGGTCTTCGTTGCTGCGCGCGGGCTTTCTCTAGTTGCGGCGAGCGGGGACTACTCTTCGTTGCGGTGCGTGGGCTTCTCATTGCGGTGGCTTCTCTTGTTGTGGAGCACGGGCTCTAGGCGTGCGGGCTTCAGTAGTAGTGGCATGTGGGCTCAGTAGTTGTGGCTCGCGGGCTCTAGAGCGCAGGCTCAGTAGTTGTGGAGCACGGGTTTAGTTGCTCCGCGGCATGTGGGATCTTCCTGGACCAGGCCTTGAACCCGTGTCCCCTGCATTGGCAGGCGGATTCTTAACCACTGTGCCACCAAGGAAGTCCCTCCTTCCTTTTTAAGGCTGGATACTGTTCCATGATATGTACGTATGACATTTTGTTTATCCATTCATCCACTGATGGACATTCGGGTCGCTCCCACCTCTTGCCTACCGTCAACAAGGCTGCCATGAACATGGATGTTTGAGTATCTCTTTGAGACCCCGACGCTTTTGGATATATACCCAGAGGTGGATTTGCTGGATCATACGGTAATTCTATTTTTAATTTTTGAAGAACCACCACACTGTTTTCCACAGAGGTTGCACCATCTTACAATCCCACCAATAGTGCACAAGGGTTCCAATTTCTAGGACTGGATACATAGTTGAAGAGTACATGAATGATATATCTATTGAATGAATAATAGACATAGCATAATAACACAGTACTTTTTGATGGGCTGACACTTTCCCTCAGCTAACTTACAATCTCATTAAGTATACCCAAGAATAGGAAATAAGGGCAAAATGCCACACTGATACAACTGCAGGAACATACTGGAACCCTCCCCATACAAAGACTAACATTGCTCCCATGACCATGCTCGGTACCAGAAGTTCCTCCGGGACAAGAACCATGACTTACTCTCCTCTAAATCTCTGATCTTAACCCCCAAACCCCTGGCCAAGAGGCTGACGTGCAGTGGGCACAAAGCAATATTTGCTGAATGGTGACAGAGGGGCAGGTTCAAACAAGGAAGGCTTCCTGGAAGAACATGGCTTTGAAAGAGAAAGAAGACAGACTGGCAGAGAAAAGGAAGAGCAGGTGTGGCTGTAGAGAGGGGCCTGACTCATTGGTTTCATCTCATTCCTGAAGGCAGAGGCGATCTGTGTTTAAGACACAACACTATAATAAAGTCATGTGACATGATGATGCAACATGCTTCACAGGTGCTCAGTTAACACCTATTGACCGAATACATGATCAGAATGAGAGTAAAACAAACAAGGGAACATCAGAAAGACTTCTGTATGAGTTGTCAAAAAGAGAAATTGGGGGTTCCTTTTAAGCTACAGGGAAATATTCACATGACCTAAACCAGCTTTCCCAGTTCACTACCTCCAGAACAGGAAGCCCGAGAAGAAACTACCTTCCAGCCCTACCCTGAGGAAGTCTCATGACACCACTGTTGCGGCAACCCCAATCTTCAAACTTCTTTCGGAAAATTCATCTCTGCTTCTTAGGAATTTTACTGCTTGTAAACCCAGAAGAATCAACCCATGTCTGTAAGACTTCTTTTCAAAATGAAATTTCTCCAGAGTCAAGACTCTTTCCTTCTACTGAGGATTTAAATCTTCTCTATTTCACAGCTGTTTGTCTCCAAGGTGACAGGCGACATAGGCAGGATGCTACGCCTGGATGCAGCTGACTCACTGCAGGCTTGAGTCCACTCCCTGCACCACTCATGTCACCGCCACTGGAGTCACCGAATCCAGGATGCTCACCAGATTGGAACGCCCTGGGAATATCACCGAGGCAGGCACAACAGAGTTGTTAACAAAGCAACCCCACACCCCATCCCCACTCTTCCGGAGAAGCCTCCGGGGGAACCAGAGGACCCTGTGGCTAGCACAGTGCCTGGCTCAGTAAACGTTCGTTGAATGAATGAACGAATGACCACCTAAACAAACACCCTCATACCAAGGCTTTCGGGCACACTTTCATTTCCCATCAGAGTCCAGTTGCCAACTGGTCAACACCAGCTAAACAGTGCCATGGATTCCTGCAAGCCTCGTGCTTTGCAACTGTCTCAAATGTAGGTCACCCTAAGCATCATCTTCTGGGGCCTGGTATGAACCAAACTTCTCTTAGAATCAAGCCTTCTCACCTTCCCCAACTCTGTTTCCCTTAAATGACAAAGAACCACAAGGCACTGAGTCTGAGGTGGGAATATTCGTGCCCCAAAGCAGCAGGCGATTTGGCCCTCTTCTATCTGCTTTGGAGACAAACCATCTGATGGAAAGTCCATTGGATCCTCAGAGCCTCAGGTGCCACAGGGGGAAACTGAGAAGGATAGCGCCCGGGTCCACAACTGCTGTGTTTGCTGGGAACTAGGGAGACAGAGCAGAAAGAACATCAGACACTTCTCGCTCTGGCAACATGGCAGCCTGAGCTGACGGGGGTACCCTTCCCCCTTGTTATAAACACATAAAATCCTGAATGAGTGTGACTCACGTGGTTTACAATAGATAACCAAAAAAGGAGAGAAGAAAAGAGGGGACCCCATGCCATGTACAAAGGCCACACTCCAGGACACATCTATGTCCAGCTGCACGCACACACACAGACAGGCCTGCAACAGGGGAACGCAGGCCGATTCTTGTGGGCACGACAGGCTGCTGGACGGTCCCCAGATACCATCCGGGGCCCTTACAAAGGACTCCATGTGCTGGGTCAGGACGCTCCAGCGTCAGCCTGCTTCCTCTGTGGAAGCGGTTCTCCTGGCTTGCTCTCATACAAGAGACAGGGCGGAAAGACCAGTTCCCTCTCACGGCACTGGGATTATTGTGGAAAGGGGGCCTCTGAATCATTTAAGCATGGAGGGCCCACATTTGCAGAAGCCAATTTCCTGAGGCAGAAAACCCAACTACTGGCTTTAAAAAAAAAAAGAGGAGGGTGGAGATTATGGGCTGACCAAACTGAGAAATCCAGGGATGGATGTAACTTCGGGCATGGCTAGATTCACTCAAAGGATATGGTCAGAGAGGACCTAGTCTCCGTCTGCTGGTTCTGCCTTCCTGGAGGGGGGACAGGGGTATTTCAGGCAGGTCTGCCCCCAGGGGGCCACTGGCCTTCAGGTTTATGTGCAGTCACAGTTCAGCAATCCCTGAGGAAGGAAAGCCTCTCTTCCCCCATAGTTCCAATAAAAGTCTCAGGGTTGACTCTGACTGTGTGTGCATCCTTGAACTCAACTCTGTGACCGGGGCTGGAACATTCCACTGGCTGGGTATCGCCCATGGGTCCATACGAGTATACAGGCTGGGTCAAGTCCACAGGACCTACGAAGACTAAGGGGAGGTGGGTACTTATCTAAAGTAAAGTAGGGAAAAGAAAGAGAGAAGGAGAAAGAAAAGGAGGAAGGGGGAGGGAGAGAGGAAAAAGAAAACATGGTATAAGCCACAGATAATTTTTATTCTAAGGAATAAAATAGCAATCCATTTTGACTTTAAATAAAACAAAAAGAACAGCAGCAGACGGAGCTTTTGTGTCCTTTTTTTCTGTAACAGCTTTTTTTTCTTTTTTTAAAGATTGATTGATTGATTGATTGATTGCTATGTTGGGTCTTCGTTTCTATGCTAGGGCTTTCTGTAGTTGGCGGCAAGCAGAGGCCACTCTTCATCGCGGTGCGCAAGCCTCTCACTATTGTGGCCTCTCTTTTTGCAGAGCGCAGGCTCCAGACGCGCAGGCTCAGTAGTTGTGGCTCACGGGCTTAGTTGCTCCGCGGCATGTGGGATCTTCCCAGACCAGGACGCGAACCCGTGTCCCCTGCATTAGCAGGCAGACTCTCAACCACTGCGCCAGCAGGGAAGCCCTCTGTAACAGCTTTGATGAGATATAATTCACATACCATACAATTTGCCGGTTTAAAGGATACAGTTCAATGGTTTCAATATAATTCACGGAGTTGTGCAACAATCACCACAATCGATTTTAGAACATTTTCATTTTGCCCCAAAAAGAAACCCCGTACCTATCAGCAGTTACTCCCCCACAGTTCCACCTCCACCCACTCCTGGCAAAAGAACAGCCTAACTTTCTGTTTCTACAGATTTGCCTATTCTGGAGATTTCATATACACGGAATCATACAACAGGTGGGTTTTAAAAATTTTGTCTTTTGTGGCAAAATCTACAAAAAAAACCCCATTTCCTGAACTCCTGGTTGAACTCAGGGCCTCTGGTTCTGATGGAGTGGAGTCAGGCCTCACTCCCTGGAATTGTTACTAAGGATGTGGACCACAGGAGGGATGACAGGGGCTGGGAGACCCTGAGGATGCCTGAGACGGTTGGTACCAGCTGGAGATGGCACGCTGCCCGGCGTGACTCAGCAGCGAGGGCGTAAACCCTCCAGGAGGCCTGGTCCAGGCTTCTGGTCTCGCCCCTGGCATGGTACATGGCGGAGTGGGAAAAAGCATGGGCTTTAGTCTAGCAGATGTTCCAAGGAATCCCCAGGGAAGGGCACCGTGGGGTTCTACCCAGCACCTTTCCTCATTCCTGACTTCATTCGGGTTAGCCCTTCTCCCAGGAAGCATGTGTTCCTGCAGCTCCCGGGTGTGGGCCCAGCTGGTCCAAAACCCTCCCAGCAATTTGCCAGTAATCAGTCTAAAGGACATGTGACCCAACTTGGGTCAAGGAGACCTGAAATTGGAGGTTTCTGGGAAAGCTCTTTCTCAATCTCCTAGAAGAGGTTTAAGAAATGGTGTTTTCTCTCTTCCTCTGGATGTTACAATAAAGGTGCTCAAAGTGGATGCAGCCCGTCTCACTACCAGTCTCAGGGAGAAGCCTACACATGAAGAAGGACAGACCCGAAGAACTACAGGAAAATGGTAGCGGGGGCTCCTGGAATAGACACTAATTCTGTGCTACGTGTCCCTCATGCTCCACTATCCCCTTCTCTGTGCCCCAAACTGGCCTCCAGGGACTAATAATGCAAGGACCCCCTACCCTCTGGCTGCAGGATGGTTTTGGCCAACAGGGAGCCCTAGCAGGAGACAGGAGGGAGGGGGAGAGTGAGGTATCATCCTCCCTGCTGCCCCCCCTCCGGTCCCCACCACTGCTCCCTGTCTGGGGGTCACTGCGAACTGGCTGTCACCCTCAACCCAAGCCTCAGCTCTGGTCAGGGCCCCTCCTCGTGCCCTCACTGTCTCCAGGTTCTAGCAACTGTTCCCTCCCCACCCCTCAAACTGTGCACTGGCCATGTGCCCGGGGTCCCCGCACTGTCCCTGGAGCTTCCCTGCACCTGCCACACCCTCTTAAAGGTCCCTTTATGTGGCCCACAAGCACAGGAAAGATGCTCAAAGGCATCAGTCATTAGAAAAAATGCAAATCAAAACCACCATGACATGCCACATCACACCCGCCAGATCAGCCGTAATACCAAAAAACATAAAATAAGTCTTGGCGAGGGCGTGGAGAACTGGAACCCTCACACGTTGCTGGGGGAGATGTAAAATGGTCCAGCCACTTTGGAAAAGTTGGCAGGTCCTCAAAAAATTAAACACAGAGTTAGCAGATGACTCCTCAATACCATCCCTGGGTATATATCCCAAAGAGTTGAAAACAGGTTTTCAAACAAACACTTGTATGTGAATGTTCACAAAGGCACTACTCACGATAGTCAGAAGGTGGAGACAACCCAAATGTCTATCAACAGATGAACAGATAAACAACATGTGGTCTAGCCATACACTGGAATATTGTTCAGCCATAAAAAGGAATGAAGTACTGATACGCGCCTTGACACGGATGAACTTCAAAATCATTATGCTAAGGGGAAAAAGCCAGACATAAGGGTCATATATTGTATGATTGCACTTACATGAAACACCCAAAACAGCTAAATACTTCGAGACACAGAGCACACGAGGTGTCGCCAGGGGCTCAGAGACAAGGAAAGGGGGTTGATGAGGAGTGACCGTTTAGTGGGTACAGCGTCTCCTTTTGGGGTGATGAGCTAGTGGTCAAACAACACTGTGGGGCTTCCCTGGTGGCGCAGTGGTTGAGAATCTGCCTGCCAGTGCAGGGGACACGGGTTCGAGCCCTGGTCTGGGAAGATCCCACATGCCGCGGAGCAACGAAGCCCGTGAGCCACAACTACTGAGCCTGCGCGTCTGGAGCCTGTGCTCCGCAACAAGAGAGGCCACAACAGTGAGAGGCCCACGCACCGCGATGAAGAGTGGCCCCCGCTCGCCGCAACTGGAGAAAGCCCTCGCACAGAAACAAAGACCCAACACAGCCAAAAATAAATTAATTAATTTAAAAAAAAAAAAAAACAACACTGTGACTGTACCAAATGCCACTGCGTTGTATGCTTTAAAATGATTAATGGTTAGGTTTATGTCAATTTTACCTCAATTACAAAAATTCCTTTATGCAATTCTTGAATTATCTTAATTCAAAGATGATCTGAATATCCTGTGGGGACAGTGACACAGCACCCCTGCTCACACCATCCCCACCCCGTGCAGTTATGTGAGTGAGGGTGCTTCCTCGTGGCTTCATTTAAGCCCGTTTTGGTCTACGTCGCAGGAAGTTTCCTAACTGACATACCCACTCAACCACTTCCCAGCCAGTGACATCCGGCGAGTGTCTAAGCGTCTGTGAGTTTCAGTTTCCTCATCTGTCAAATAGAGTCACTAATACCAACTCACTGGGTTGGTTTAGGATTACTGCCGCACTTATTCAGGAAAATGTATAAAATGTATCTAGAACATCAGGTGGAGCTCAAAGGGTGATTTCTTTCATTCCTCTTAACACCAAATTATCTCCGTCCGCGGCAAGAATAATGTTAGAACTGGTACCAGGCTCAAAGGAGGAACATATAGCGTAGCGGCTGGGCAGGCAGGATCTGGCACCAGCTTGCCAGAGCCGAACCCCAGCTGCGCCCCTTGCTGTATACACTGAGTGCATAATGAACAGAATCACAGCATCTCGAGATGGGAGGGACTTCAGATCTCTCTAGACCAAGGGTTAGCAAACTATGGTCTGCGGTCACAAATACCACCTTACCGGAGTCTTGCTTCTCCAGGCCAAACAGTGCCCATTCCTTCAGCAGAGCTTCACGGGACAGGGTTTTGAGGTCCACTTGCCATGTGCAGCAGAGACTGCTGGGTGTTTAGAACTCGCCTTCCTCCTCCTCCTGGCCACACAGCTGGACTACATTTCCCAGGCTCCCTCGTGGCTGGGCACAGCCACATGGCAGAGCTCCAGCCAAGGAATGAGGGTTGAAATGTTGCTGGCCAGGGCGTCCCTGGTGGCACGGTGGTTCAGAATCTGCCTGCCAATGCAGGGGACAAGGGTTCGAGCCCTGGTCCAGGAAGCTCCCACATGCCGCAGAGCAACTAAGCCCACGAGCCACAACTACCGAGCCCACATGCCACAACTACTGAAGCCCACGCGCCTACAGCCCGTGCTCTGCCACAAGAGAAGCCACCACAATGAGAAGCCCGCGCACCACAACGAAGAGTAGCCCCCACTCACCGCAACTAGAGAAAGCCCGCACACAGCAACCAAGACCCAACGCAGCCAAAAATAAATAAAATAAATAAATTTTTTTAAAAAATGTTGCTGGCCATATCTCAGGCCAAGGCTTCCAAGAATTGAGCTTGCCTCCTGCATGCTACTTACCCCTCCTGCCAGTGGATGCAGACAGTGACAAAGCCCTAGGGGCCACAAAGCAGGGCCACGAAGGTGGAGAAGCCTAGATCTCTGAGTCACCACGTGGAAGACAGATACCACTGAACTAACAATACCCACTTTGGACTTTCACATGAGTGAAAAAAAACATCTCTTGTATTTGAGCCATTAAACATCGTAGGGACCACAGGCACACCTCGTTTTACTGTGCTTCACTTTATCATGCTTTGCAGATACTGTGTATTCTACAAATTGAGGTTTGTGGCACCCCTGCACCGAGCAAGTCTGTGGGTGCCATTTCTCCAACAGCACTGGCTCACTTTGTGTCTCTGTGTCACATGTTGGTAATTCTCACAGTATTTCAAGCTTTTCCATTATTATTATTATGGTGACCTGTGATCAGTGATCTCTGATGTTACTATGGCAAAAAGATTACGACTCGCTGAAGGCTCAGATAACGGTTAGCATTTTTTAGCAATAAAGTATTTTTTAATTAAGGTATATACATTGGTTTCTTTTAGACATAATGCTATTATTGCACCCTTAACAGACTACAGTGTAGTGTAAACATAACCTTTATATGCACTGGGAAACCAAACAAATTGTGTGACTCGCTTTATTGTGATATTTGCTTTATTGTGGTAGTCTGGAACCAAACCCGCAATATCCCCAAGGTACACCTGTAGTTGTTACTGAGGCTATTAACACTATTACTAATACACCATCCTAGTCCCCTCAGTGTAAAACGTCTATCGAATTGAATTATGCAAGGTTTCATTAATTCATTCAAAAAAAATCTTCAACTGAACACCTACTATGTGCCAGATCCTATGCTAGATCCCATGGGTTCCGAATAAAATAACAGTGTAACAGTACCTACTCTCAGGAAGTCACAAAACAGTAAGGCGGACAGATGCCTAGACAAAAACCTGTACAAGGTACAGCGGGGGCACGACAAGGAGATGGTCAATTCTGCCGGGAATCAGGCTGAGTCAGGAACAGCCTTCTGGAAGGGGAGATGCTCAGGTTCAGAAGGTGTTCATCAAGTAGGTGAAGGTTACAGGCATTCAAGGTGGAGGGGCCGACTTGAGCAAAGGTGTGGGGCCTGAAACAGGGAGGGAAGTGTGAGGGGGATGGACGGCTCAGAATAAAAGTTGTCAGGGGGAGGAGAAGAAGGAGAAGGAGCGGGAGGAGGGGCATGGGGCGGAGGACAGGGGAAGTGTGAAAGATGAAGCTGCAGAAGGACACGGACCCAGACCATCACAGATGGCCTAGTGTGCGTTCGGGAGCGGATGATTATGACTACACAGAAAAACAGATACGATCTGAGCAAGCACCTTCCAGATGAGGCCTGGCTTTCTAATTCGAAGCGAGAATGTCCTGCTGGTTCATCTTGCAGTGACCAGCTCGGCCTCACTTGAGCTTTGGTTTTCAGAAATAAAATGCCTGACTCGAATCGCTAAAAAAAATAATAATAATAATCATTTGCCCTATCTGGACCTCAGTTTTCTCATCTGTATAAGGAGAGGGTTGGTTAATGATATCAAAGTAAAAAAAAGGATTCTATGATTTTATGATCATTGTGATGCTGGTGACCCACCTGTATTTATTTAGTATCGTTGAGTTTTAGCTATCATGCACTGTTTCTTTAAATATCAGTTTGTCATATGGGACTTCCCTGGTGGCGCAGTGGTTAAGAATCCGCCTACCAATGCAGGGGACACGGGTTCGAGCCCTGGTCCGGGAAGATCCCACATGCCGCGGAGCAACTAAGCCCGTGCGCCACAACTACTGAGCCTGCGCTCTAGAGCCCGTGAGCCACAACTACTGATGCCCGCGCGCCTAGAGCCCATGCTCTGCAAGAAGAGAAGCCACCGCAATGAGAGGCCCACGCACCGCAACGAAGAGTAGCCCCCGCTCGCCGCTACTAGAGAAAGCCCACGCGCAGCAACGAAGACCCAACGCAGCCAAAAATAAATAAATAAATAAATTATAAATAAATAAATATCAGTATGTCATAAACTAAACAGAAAGAAAGTGGCTTCAGTACGGATGGGGGGGGGAGTGGGGAGTGACTGCTAACAGGTATGGATGGGGTTCTTTCCAGGGTGATGAAAATGTTCTAAAATTGGTTGTAATCAGGGTTGCACAACTCTGTGAATATACTAAAAACCATTGAATTCTGCCCTTTAAACGGGTGAATCGTATAATATGTGAACTATACCTCAATAAAGCTGTAACAAAAGTATAATTTTTAAAAATTAATAAAAAGGAAATGGTGAAAGGCCTTGAGGTTAAAAAACAAAACGAATCAATGTGAGCGAGCTGGGAAATGGGAGATACATAGTGATCTCACACGCGACTGTCCAGTTCTCTGGTCTATCCAGGCAAAACCCAGCCAACCAGAACTTCTTGCTACACCATCCCAATCGGTCTGGGTCTCCCAGCCCAGGAGGACGCTGGCCCGTCAACAAGTGCCCCAGCCTCCTGACATAGCTGTCCACGCGCTGTGCCGTGTAGACAAGCCCTGGAGACCACTCCACGGCCCAAGGGCCCCTCAGGGTGCTGACGACTCAAACAGCAGGCCTCTCCACCTCTGTGTGTCTGCTTTTCCCTTCAGAAGGCCCGAGGGCCGACACATAGGCTGGGAGCCTTTCAGCAGTTTCATTCTCCTGGGATGGAAACTGACGCTGGCTGTCACACCCTCTCTGAACAGGGGATGAAAGGGACCAGGGGCCTTCACTCCCTCACAGGGAGCACCTCCTGAACACCTGGCAGCCACTGGGCTTTGTACTGTGCTCGTGACACTGGACAAAACGGTGTTGGCCTTAGGAGCTCAGAGACCAGCATGGGGAAGCGACAATGATGGATCAGTGTGACACATTTGATAAGGGTAAGCACGGGGGGACACTGGGAGCACCCAAGATGGCTCCACATCCTATCTTAGGGACCAGGGAATGACAGGTTCATTGTCTACGTAATAAACATTACAGGGAATTCCCTGGCAGTCCAGTGGTTAGGACTCGGCACTTTCACTGCCGAGGGCGCAGGTTCAATCCCTGGTTGCGGAACTAAGATTCCACAAGCCTCGCAGCGTGGCCAAAAAGAAAAAGAAAAAGAAAAAAAAAAAGACGGGCAAATCTCTTTTCCCAGATTCACCAACTGAGTCACCATCCTCAGCAAAGGAGCAGAGAAAAGCCAGGGATACTGCTTTAATAAACCGTTTCTCCCAATGTAAAGTTATACCAGGAGTGAAAAACCAGTATTCCTGCCTGACACTGTCACAAACTGCAAATGATACAGGTAACCTGAACATTACTCACAAGTTAGTAGATTTAAAATGAGAAGTATACTGAGAAGTATAAAAGGCAAAAAAAAAAACATTTAAAAAATAAAAAAAATAAACATTACAAATGGCCCCCATTTATGCCAGGCACCAGGCTGGTGCTCGGGAGACCTGAGAGGGAAGGTGCACTCCTGTCTTCAAGGAGCTCACAGCGCAGTGGACTTGCTGAATAGCACCTCCGAAGTCCTCCCAACCTCCTTGGGATGGCTGAGGTACAACCAGCGGGGCTGGGTGATGGTTTGGATGAGCTGAGTGATGGAGGGGAAATCCATAAACCCAGAATCCAAGCATCCCACCACCCCATTCCTTCCACTCTGGTCCAAAAGCCACCGTGACCTTCTGCCTGTATTACTGCCACAGCCTCCCAACCACCTCCCTGCCTTTCAACCTGTTCTCTACACAGCAGACAGCAGGATCCTGGTGAAAAAGTGAGCCAAGATCATATCACTCATTTGCTCAAAACCGTCCAAGAGCTTCCTTTCCCTCTCAGAGTAAAAACAAAAGTCCTCAAAGTGCCCACCAAGGTCGTGCATCACCCGCACCCCATCACCTTTTCCCCCATCAGTGACGCCTCCATCACTCACCCCACTCCAGCCACCCTAGCCTCCTGGAGGTTCCTTGAACATGCCACACATGCAGCTACCCCAGGGCCTTTGCAATGGCTATTCCCTGTGTCTGGGACACATTTTACGCCAGATTGCCTCGTGCTCACTCCCTCAGTTCCTTTGGGTCTTTGCTTACGTCACCTTTGCAAGGAGAGCTTCCTTGAACACCCCATCTGACAGTGCACACCCCCTTGGCTCTCTCCAGCCTCCTTTCTGGTGAGCTCTTCTCCATTAAGCATCTCATATCCATATTAAATGTTTGTTTGTTGTATGTCTCCCCAGTGGAATGTAAGCTCCATGAGGACAAGGATTTTTCTCTGTTGTGTTCACTGCTGTTGCCCAGCACCACCACCCCCCCATAATGCTGGAATGCAGTGGAAACTCAAATAAATATGTGAGGAATAAATATCCAGGTTTGTAGCCAGAGTGGCTGGGAGAGGATGCATGGGAGTCATCACTGGGCAGGAGTGGGTGGCGAAGGGGCAGCAGGTCAGCTGACGGGGTCATGGGAAAACCGGCTTGGTTGCTCTGTGCCCAGGGGCTATTTTTAAGCCACCCACAGGGCTAAGGAGGCTTCACCTGCTTTTCTGCTATATTTTAAGTAACTGGAGAGCAATGAGGGTGTCAGAGTTACTCCAGCCAATGAGAGTTATCAAGGCCTTCCAGGAGCCCCAGCATCCGTCTCACCCCTTCCTCCGGGGGACCCAGCCCCTCTTGTTAGTGATGTATTTGCTCCATGAAGTGCAGGCCTTTCCAGATGCCAACTCTCTCTTCCTGCCTCTGACGACTGGGTTTTACAAGTAGCATGAAGCCCTTTTTCAGAGTCCCATGTGTAAACAAGGTTAAGTGGGGAAGAACCGGCATTTATTCAGGGCCTCTCAGGTGCCACATCCTTGTCCTACATGATCTCACTGTAATCTCCACCCTGCAGTGGATCAAGTGGAAAGGTGGGGAAACTAAGGCTCAGAGAATATAAGTTGCCCAAGTGTCTCAAGCAAAGGACAGAGCAGGAGTTCCCCCCCAGGAGTCTGCCCCAGGACCATCCCATGCTCAGATTTACGTTCTTTCTACCACAACACCCTGCCTGTACAACACGGAAGGACTCAGGCTGTTACCTTTTCCATCCTTTAAACTTGGTGTTTCTTCCTTCCGGTTTGAATTTCCTTTCAATGCACTGCACAGGGAGGCCGGGACACAGGTCAGAGATGAGGGAGGAATAGCTGAGCCCCGATGCTTTGCAAAGCACAGAGCCACGGATCCCACCTTCCTGGTGCAGGATTAAGGCCAACCTCCTTCCCAGTCCTGTCCCTCTCACTCCTCCAGACCCAAGGTGCACCTGCTTCCCCAGCCCTAGGCAACCACACGTCGAACAACGCTTCTCCAACCCCTGGCATGCACTGATCGTGGCTACAGTCCTGTGCTGTGCAAGTCTCTGCCCTCGGCCCCAAAGGGCCCCTCTAGGGACCCCTTCTCAACACATTCATGCAGCAGATGGAGCGTCATCTCGATCTCTGAGGAGCTACTCCTTCAGTGCCCGTCTCAGCCTCTAGCCTGGGAGCACCACCCTCTAATCTCCTGCTCCTAGTGTAACACCAAGGAAGTTCTCAACAAGTGCCATTTGGAGGCACCACTAGAATACAGAATTGGAAGGTACAACCAAGCCACTGTTCGCTGAATTAATGCCACAAGCCTATCTGTAGTCAGACACGTGGGACCATCTTTTTGGTCAGTGTTCAGGCCAGATGCTTTATCACCCCCATCACCATCGTTACCATCATCATCATCACCATCACCATCACCATCACCATCACCATCACCATCACCATCACCATCACCATCATCACCATCACCATCACCATCACCATCACCATCATCACCATCACCATCATCATCATCATCACCATCATCATCATCATCATCATCATCACCATCACCATCACCATCATCATTTGCTAGGGCTGCCATAACAAAGCACCAACACCTAGGTGGCTTAAAACAACAGAAATTTATTCTCACAGTTCTGAAATGAAGGTGTGGGCAGGGCCATGCTCTCTCTGATGCCTCTAGGGAAAATCCTCCCTTGCCTCTTCCTAGACCATGGTAGTTGCCAGCAATCCTTGGCTTATAGACACATCGTCCAGTCACATGGCTGCCTTTTCCCAGTGTGTCTTCACATTACCTTCTCTCTCTGTATGTCGGTCTCTGTCTACAAATTTCCCCTTTTTATAAGGACTCCAGTCATACTGGATTAGGGCCCACCCTAATGACCTCATTTTAACTTGACTAACTCTGTAGACACCTTATTTTTATATCAGGCCACATTCTGAAGTACTCAGGGTTAGGACTTCAACACAGCTTTATTGGAGGACACAATTTAACCCCTAATAATCATCATCATCAGGACAGCTCACACTTCCACTTCCAGTTACTACGTGCCAGGCACCATTCTCACTGCTCTCCACGTACTGCTACATAGAGTTCTCACCACAAGCCTGTAAGACGGAAGTCTTATTCACTGCATTTGACAAGTAGCAAAACTGAGGCTCAGAGAGGCTCTGAACTTGATCCAAGATCAGCAAGTTCTAAGATCAGCCACTAAGGGGCTGTGCTAGGATTCAACCTAAATCCAGGATCCAAACTCTTAGCCAATCGTCTATACCACAGAAGCTTTGTTTCTGACGATGCATTACCCTCCGGAGACTTAGTTTCAGCTCCAACAGGATTCCCACCTGCAAATGTTCAGCACTGTTACTTCTTTCAAACAAGAAGTTTAAAACATCATCACTCCATTACACTATATAGATTGCAATATTCAATAGCGATTTCAACAAAACTTTTTTTTTAATCAAGAGCAAAAAAATTAAGCAACGTTATCTCCTATGTTACCAAGGTGTATCATCTCCTTCTCCCTAAAATGTACTTAATCTTTGCTTTCTTTGTACAATGTCTTTGGTTGCAAGTCATAAGCCTGAGGCAAATAAAATTCCAGTAATTTCCAAGAATGTGGTGTTGGTGCTTTCCTAATAAAGAGATAACTGAGCTCAAAAAAAAAAAAAAATCATCACTGAACTCAGCTTACCCCAACCAACTCTCAACTTGTTCCAGGATGAGAACACCCCACACAGACACATGCTATGTCCATTAAGATTCTTTCAGAAAAACACGTGTCCTCCACCGATTGGCTCACGCGGCCCTGCTTATGCAAACCCTCGAATCTGCTGTTGTATATAACGGCTGTGCGTGGGGCCCCACCCTTTCTCAGGGTGGTACCTCCTGGACCCCTGACAACCTGCCCCAGCAGGTGGCTCCTGATCACCCAGGAGGCGCAGGGTGGCCAATGGGAAGAGCGGACTCAGAAGCCTGCGCTCCAGTCCTGACTTCCTTTCCTCCCCCGTGTGAGCTCTTCCCGAGCGCCAGCGCCCCGCTCCTTCCGGTCCTTAAAAGACAACTTGAAAGAGTTTCTCAAATTTATCAAAAAAGAGATTGTCAAACTCTAAGCTAAAAGAGAATGAAGGAATAATTCATTCATCAAACAACAATTAAGCATATGGTCTACCGTGGGGCGGGCACTAAGGACTCACGGAGAGAAATAAGAATGCAGGGGAGAGAGAAAGTCTGTGTGTGTCTGTGCGTGTGTGTGTGTGTATGGGGATGTGTAGGTGTGTGTGTAGCGGTGAGGGTGTATAGGAGTATGTGTGTATGTGTATAGGTACATGTGTAGGGGTGCATATGTGTGTAGGGGTTGTGTAGCTGTGTGGTAGGTGTGTGTTTAGGTGTGTGGGTGCAGAGGGGTGTGTGTGTGTAGGAATTGCGGTAGGTATGTATATAAGGGTGTGGGTGTGTAGGGGTGTGTGTGCATAGGGGTTGTGGTGGGTGTGTGTGTAGGGGTGTGTGTGTATAGGGGTGTGGTAGGTGTGTGTGTAGGGGTGTGTGCTGAACGTAGGTTCAGCAAAGTACGCGACTTGTCCCCGGGTACACGGCGAGTAAGCGAGAGCCGGGGCTGACCCCTAGGTCGGAGCAGCTGAAAAGTCCAGGCTGCTTCCTTCCTCATCTGACTGCCCAGGCAGCGGAGCAGGGGACCAGAGCCTGCTAAGCAGGAGGGTGACCCCAAAGTGAAGTCTTAAGGAGACTCCCCTGGCAGCACCTTGGAGGATGCACTAAGGGCAGGGCAGTGAGTTGGGAAAGGGCTGGCCGACTCAGGGGAGATCCTGCGGAAGCCTGGCCTGAGGCAGGAACCGTGAGGACGCACAGACGGGGCTGGACTGCAGATGCTGGGACAGGCTTCCGCAGAAGCGGTTTGGTTCAGGGGAGGCGTAACAAAGGAAGGCAGTGAGCCACTGGCAGTAAGAAAGTCTTCCCTCTTCTCAAGGCTCAGACCTAGGAAGCCAGGACACCAGGAAAACCACATCACAGCTTCACTTCCCGTTCCACCAAAACAAAAACCGAAGAGCTGAAGTTGCGGGAGGGGAACAGAAGAGAGAAGAGAGGGACAGACACGCTCCTTCCTCATCCGTCCTCCATTGAAGCCTGGCACCAAGCATTTAGGGATGCAGAGAACAGTAGGACCAGGAGCCCGAGGAGGCTGCGGTCGTGAGGGACACAAACATGACTCAGCCTTGGAAACAAGCCCAGTGTCCTCAACGGCTCTCCCTCCTCCCACTGCCCCTCCCCTGCTCAGTCCCCAGGCCAGCCAGTGCTACCGCCTATACATTCTCCCTCTCCAGCTTCTGGGCCCTCGCTGCCAGACTCCTACAAGAGCATCCTGAATAGCCTCCCTGCCTCCAGCCCTGGTCCTCACCCACCTAGCCCATTCAGTCCAAGATACCCAGAATCATCTCCCTAAAGGGCAAGGGTCACATCACTCCCCTGCCTTAAGCCTTCAATGGCTCAACGGCCTCAAGGTCAAGTCCAAACTTCAGGACGTGGCTCCTGCCTTCCCCTTGGGCCTCGGTGCATCCCACCTGAAATATCAGGTTCACGGATGATGAGTCACTCGGTTCCCAGCACAAACCGTGCTATTTGCACCATCTACCTCCTTGCTGAGGTGGTTCCCTACATCTGGAACTTCCTTCTCTTCCCTCCACTCTTTTTCTGGCTGATTCCTATTCATTCTTTAAGATTCAGCTCAAGGATTCCTCCCAGTAGCAAGTCTCCTCTGACCCTCCCTGTAGGGTGGGGTCAGGTGCCCCTTCACAAGCACCTGGTGATACCTTATGTTCCCCTGGGACCACACAAACCACACTGGCTCACAATTTGCTGCACACATCTGCCCCCATTCGGGAAGGACAATGCCAGTGTACAACAGCACAGCTGGCACACAGTAGGTACCTAATAAAGAATGAGGGTGCGGGTGGGGAGGGAGTGTGGGAGGGGCAACAAATGTTATAGGTGCTCAAAGACTAAAACAATGGATTACAACAAGAAGGGTCAGGAAAGGCTTCACAGAGAAAGTGCATTTGGGCCATTCTTTAAAGAGTAAGTTGTATGATGCAGCAATCCCATGCCTGGGCATATATCCAGACAAAACTGTAATTTGAAAAGATACACGCATCTCTATGCTCCTAGCAGCACTATTTACAATAGCCAAGACACGGAAACAACCTAAATGTCCACTGACGGAAGAACAGATAAAGAAGATGTGGTACATTTATACAATGGCATATTACTCAGCCATAAAAAAGAATGAAATAATGCCATTTGCACAACATGGATGGACCTAGAGATTATCATACTAAGCAAAGTAAGTCAGAAAGAGAAAGACAAATACCACATGACGTCATTTTTTTTATAAACTTATTTTAATTTATTTATTATTTTTGGCTGTGTTGAGTCTTCGTTGCTGCGCACAGGCTTTCTCTAGCTGTGGCGAGCGGGGGCTGCTCTTCGTTGCGGTGCGTGGGCTTCTTTTGTTGTGAGCACAGGCTCTAGAGCGCGCGGGCTTCAGTAGATGCGGCACGTGGGCTCAGTAGTTGTGGCTCATGGGCTCTAGAGCACAGGCTCAGTAGTTGTGGTGCACAGGCTTAGTTGCTCCGCGGCATGTGGGATCTTCCTGGAGCAGGGCTCGAACCCGTGTCCCCTGCATTGGCAGGTGGATTCTTAACCACTGCACCACCAGGGAAGCCCAACATCACTTTTATGTGGAATCTAAAATGCGACACAAATGAACCTATCTATGAAACAGAAACAGACTCACAGACATAGAGATCAGACTTGTGGTTGCCAAGGGGTGGGGGGGTGCGTGGAGAGAAGGACTGGGAGTTTGGGGTTAGCAGTTGGAAACTATTATACATGGGATGGATAAACAACAAGATCCTAATGTATAGCACAGGCAACTCTATTCAATATCCTGTGATAAACCATAATGGAAAAGAATATGAAAAAGAATATGTATAAGTGAATCACTTTGCCATACTGCAGAAATTAACACAACATTGTAAATCAACTATACCTCGATAAATTTTTTTAAAAAAAGAGTAAGTTGGATTTTTGGTTGGTGGAGAAGGTAGGGAAAGGGCAATTCGGGTGGAAAAAATAGCAAGACTGCAAAGGCATAAACACGTACAAGTTAGTGGTGGTTTCAAACAGGATGGTGGGCTAAGCATAGGGTGACTGGGGGAGCGTATAGTAGCCCCAGAATCATCTAGATGTCATGTGAAGTGGGCATTCCCTTGAGTATTAGTATTATTTTGGTGGGTATGGGCTACAGGTAACAGAAAAGTCAACTCAAAATCGTCTCAGGGTAGGGTATTCAGTGTCTTGTTCCTTCCATCTTTCTGCTCAGACACACTCAACATGTTCTCCCTAAGCAAGGCCCCTCATGACCCCAAGATGGTTACCACAGTGCCGGGTATCACATGTCAACCCTACTATGTCCCATAGCAGAAGAGAGGCTGTTTCTTTCTAAATGTCTCCCTTTAAGATGGAGAAAAATATTTCCCCATCCTCCCAGCAAATTCCCCTGCATATTTTGTAACCAGAGTTGTGTCACATGCCCATGCCTAAACCAATCACGGCCAAGGGGAACAAGACCACTGTGGTTCACCCCTGGGGCTGGGACTGACCTCCCTTAAAGGCCCTGGAAGGTGGGCTTCTAAAGATCAATGTTCTGTCAGCAAAGCAGAAGGGGAAAGGGTGTTGGATAAGCAACCAACAGTGTCTTCTACAACTTCTCACCCGCTCGCCTCCGAAGTACACCGTTAAACAGAGTCTAATCTGCAAATATCCCACATCTCCACCCTTCAGCGGTTCTATTTTAGGTCTGAGGAAGTAACTGTCCTAGGAGAGGAAACTGGCAAAAGGCTATTACTGGAAGGTCTATAAACACCGCAGTTTGCTTTTCTGGATCAGGAGTTCCGTGACAGTGGAGGGGGAGGAAATAGCAGGGATGTCTGCATTCCAGTGAGAGACCCCCGAATGCCATGGTACAGTAACTGAGAGTTTTTACCTTCCTTCTTGAACAAATGTTTTCCTTAGGCCTCCAAAAAAAATAACTACCACATTCCTATCACGAAGACTGTGATCCAGCTACTCTCAGCCTTGGATACCCACTCTCTCCATGTACTGAGATCCTACCCATCCTGGATTGTAAGTTCATAGAGCACCTCTTCCCCAAAACTTCCTCTGACCACCCCACTGGGATCACTCTCCCTTCCCTGCACACTCATGGCTATTCCTGTATAACTTTCCTGTGGTGAGGACGGACATCAGTTCAAAATTATGAACAGTTTCACATCTCTCTCTTCTAATCAACTATAAGATATTCTAGCCCACGGACCTTGAGCTTTCACCTTTGTATCCTAGGCGCCTGGCACAGAGCAGGCTATGCAGGAAAAGTTTGTGCAGGGAAGACTCTTCAAACTGAATTTGTTCTTTGTTTTTTCCTCCCGTTTGGAACCTACTCGCTTTTATTTAGACCTGATTATGTGCCTAGCACTCAGCCACTTCCTGTATATATTGCTTTATTTAACACCTTTTTTAAAAGCCTGCAAGCTTTTTCAACATTTACAGAAGCAGCAGCTCAGAAAAGCTAAGAGAAAGGTGAAGGCCAGACTCTCCGAAGGCCACATGAGGAATTAGGGCATGGAATTCAAATTCAAGTCTTCAGAGGCAATACTGCATCACAGTCAAGAGTGTGGGCACTGAACACAGACTCCTTGCTTAAAATCTCGCCACCTGGGCTTCCCTGGTGGCGCAGTGGTTGACAATCTGCTTGCCAATGCAGGGGACACGGGTTCGAGCCCTGGTCTGGGAAGACCCCACACGCCGCGGAGCAACTAGGCCCGTGAGCCACAACTACTGAGCCTGCGCGTCTGGAGCCTGTGCTCCGTAACAAGAGAGGCCGCGACAGTGAGAGGCCGCGCACCGCGATGAAGAGTGGCCCCCGCTCGCCGCAACTAGAGAAAGCCCTCGCACAGAAACGAAGACCCAACACAGCCAAAAATAAATTAATTAATTAATTAATTTAAAAAAAAAAAAAAAAAGAAAAAGAAAAACATTAAAAAAAAAAAAAATCTCGCCACCTATGAGGTACATGACCTTGGGAAAGTTAGTTAGTCTGTGTGTGTCAGTTTCCTCCCGCATAAAATGGGAGAAAAAGAGCGCCTAGTTCATAGGGTTAGTACGAGGATTAATGAACTCATGTACGAAAGCTGCTTAAAATAGTGCTCAACGTGTATGAATATACAATAAATATTAGCTATCGTTATTGATTCCAAGTCCAGTGGTTTTCCCGTTGCTTCATGACAAATGCTCCCACCTACACCCACCAAGTCAACTCAGGCATGAAAGAGTGATCTGGCCAAAGGACAAACCCCAGAGAGACCATGAGTTCCACCGTCCAGAGGAGCAGCCTCAGAGAACAGCAGGTCAAAGATCACGAAGGCAACGCGATGCACAAACTCCATCCCGAAAGGGTTCCCAGCTGCAGCTCAGCCCTCATTTGTGGGGTCTGGGTGGAACTTCCAGGGGAAAGAACATCACATGAGACAGGAGCCATTCAGCCACCCCAGGGCCCAACGACTGCCCAGACACCAACCCCTTAGTCTACACAAGCTTTGAGGACCTGAAATGCTTGCCGCTCTTCCCCGGAAAACCCAGTGCCCGTGGTGGTGAGGAGGAGAGGCGGAGGGAGTCTCCAAAACAAGGTGCCGCTGAAGGATACGTGGTCCCTTCCGCCTTGAAGACAAGAAAGACCCCTTACCCTCTGTGGCTACCCCCTCCCACATTCATGATCTCACTGTGACCTGACAGGGAGGAGGGTCAGGACAGAGTTATCACCACCTTGACACAGGTGAGGAAGGGCGGTTCCAAGAGGGTAAGTGACTGCTCCTAAAGGTCACGTAACTAGTCAATATCAATTTCCGGACTAGAACTCAGGACTTCTGAGTCTCAGTTCAGTGCTCTTTTCCATTATTTTATTCTGTCTTCTGCATCAGTATTTGTCTTTTTCAGTACATACAATTCCTTTCTTCCTAAATACTTACTGTCTTCTCTGCACTGGGGGTTGAGAAGATGAGCAAGGCATTTTAAGGCCCAGCTCATGCCTGTCCCCCAACCCCGGCTCTGCAGGGTGAACACACAGGAGGGGCTCAGCAAGTGCTCGCTGATCTGAATCACATCTTCTTATTGCTAGTATTCTGATAAGGATTCTGGTTTTCTTTTCTCGAAATGGCAATTTTTACATTTTTGTAAATGTTCTTTCTCTTCCTCGTCTGCAAAAGAAGACTGAACGTATTAAGCTGGCTGGTTTCCAGTTGGTGCCTACAAGACAGGAGAGCTGAGATCCCTCTACAAGGCCAGGACCCCAAAGGGGTCCCAGACTCTTTTGAAAGTGGGCCTGAACTACTCCTCTCTCCAATGCAGAGAAACAGCAAGAAAGCTTGTTCTGCCTCAGGGTCTGGATGGGGGAAAAAAAGGACTCTGTGCAAACTTTAAGGCCCTAAGTATGGGTGAAGGGTCCAAACAGACAGCACTGGACTGGGGTTAAAAGTCTTGAGCCCAGTAGCTACCACAGAAACGTGCCCAGGACTCAGGAAACCCTTGGAGCCTCGGCTGAAGGACAAAACGGCTCTGTAAAGCAACTTCTGCTCCCCGGGAGAGGTGGGGTATGAGCCACGATGCCCTGCAAATCAGAAGATGCAGGAAATGGGAGAATTGGCTCCTCAAGTATTAACATAACAGGGCCGTCTGAACAAAGAATGTCAGTATATTTAAAACAAAGATATGAAATAAGAATGAGAAATTCTCATGGAAGAATAAGACCCAAGGATTAAAAGCCAGGATGATTTGAAAGAGAACCAAAGAGAATTTCTAGAAGTTAAATGGAGAGTCATTAGAAATAAAAACTCAATGATGAGAAAATCCAACAAATGTGGCAACACAGTTGGGCACCAGAAGCCAATGGACTTGATTCAGCCCCTCCCTGCCCAGTCAGTGCCTGCCCTTTGCTTGTGCCCGAGGGAGGAGAGGCACAAGGGGAGGAGAGGAGTAACCCAGACCCCCCACCCCTCCCCCTCAAGACGCGCAGTCTGAAGGCGAGGCAACCATAGCAGCAAACAGGTTTCCACACAGCATAGCAGCAACTGATGCTCCCATTTCTGGACTCCTTGTGCGGGATGCTTTTCCTACATTATTTCAGTTCAGTACAGAAAGTGTGATGATGGGAGGGAAGGTGGGTCAGTAGCAGACCCCAGAATCTTCTGGCTTCCTCTGGGCCATCCTGCATCTATCAAGGTCACAATCACAATGGAATGTTGAGCCCTCTTTTTTTCCTCCCGCTTCCATTTGCAAAAATCTTTTTCTTGGGAAATTTCAAGAATAAGAATAGTACAAGAAACACACATCCCTTTACCCACGTTCATCTGTGGTTAATATTTTACTCTATTTGCTTTTTCCTTTTTTTCTCACTCACATATAATTTTTATGTATTCAGAAAATACATATAATTATTTTCTGAACCATTTGAGGGCAAGTTGCATATATCACAGTCTTTTACTGGAGCACTCTGTGTTTCTACTCGAAAGGATAATTATTTCAATGCAAAACTACAATGAAACAGGCACCAGTATCATTACACAGTCAGGGTTCTATAAAGGCAGAAGCCTTGCCGGAAAAACTCATGATGAGCCCTGATGAGGGACAGACAAGCCATTCCCCAGAAACCACACACGGGCTTGCGTCTCTCCTTCCTGTCCTGCCCACGATGACCAGGACGGGCTTGGTTCTCCGGAACCCCTGCCGCATCTGGGGGAAGTGCTGACGGGCACGCTCCTTTATCCCAGGTCTACCCAGACTCCACCTGGGACCCCTCCGTTGGAAAGAGGTTGCTTGCTCACTTTTCTGTTTTTCTAACTCAGTGCACTTTCGCACTTCCTGACTTAGAGAGGTAGAGGAAGAGGAAACGCCAAAAATATTACAAGACCAGCTAGTTGGTGTCATTTCCAAGGGATGGGGGCTGGCAGGGGAAGCTCAGGCAGCGAGGGACCTCGGTCTCTCTGCAACCCGGCACTTGGGTAGCCAGCAGAGCTGATGGGGTCCCCCCAAAGTGCTGAAGGTCTCGGGACGCCGTCTGTTTCTGGGGAGCATCTGGGGCAGGAGACCATTTTCTCCAAATAACGGAGAGACGTTCGAAAGCTGGTCTTGATCACCCCCTCACAGCGACGTGGCTACACATCACATCGTGCTGCGTTTCCCTTATTCTCAGAAGATGGGGCCACCTGCCACAAAGCACAGGAGGCCAGGTCCTTGGGTTGTTTATTTCCCCTCATGCTTCAGATGGATTTGTCCTGATCAAATCACATGCCTTCTCCTGATCTCTCTTGTGGCCAGTGGCCTGCTTTGGGGACAGAGCTGGCTGAGGCTGGGGACACTAGCTGTGGCTCGGGACCCAAGGTTTTAGCTGTACAAAAGGCACATGTGTTGGGATTCACACTGTGCCCGCAAATCAACCACAGCCGACATTTAAAGAGAGGACCGACACCCTCAGACCCCACCCCTTCCTGGGAGTGAATATGGGGTACGTGGGCTGGGAGAGGGTGTTCATGGGTTGGTGAGTTTAACTGAATCCTGAGGTGGGGTGAGAAAAGTGAGTGTCCTGGGTTGCCAAGTGAACAATCTGGCCTGCAGCCTGAAGGATACACAGTGAAATGAATCCTCAACTCCAACTCCTCACATAAAGCCAGGCATCGAGAAGAGCCTGAGTGAAGGAATGAATAAACCTCAATGAGGGAATGAACATTTGGGAGGGCAGTGAGTTTACAAGTAGAGACTGACTCCCACCGGGGTACCACTACCTCCAGGAAGATTTCCCTGGCCTCCCCTCCCCCACTGGGTTAGAGGCCTCTCCCCAGACCCCCATAACACCTTTCCCTACCAGCCTGCAAAGATGTCCACGTCCTAATCCCCAGGACCTGTGAATGTGTTAGGCTACATGGGTTACACAGCAACGAGGAGCTAAGGCTGAAGATGGAATTAAGGTTACTGATCAGCTGACCTTAAAACAGGGAGATTATTCTAGATTATACAGGTGGCCTGATGTAATCAAAAGGGTCCTTAAAAGTGGAAAAGAGGGGCTTCCCTGGTGGCGCAGTGGTTGAGAATCTGCCTGCCAATGCAGGGGACATGGGTTCGAGCCCTGGTCTGGGAAGATCCCACATGCCGCGGAGCAACTAGGCCCATGAGCCAGAATTACTGAGCCTGCACGTCTGGAGCCTGTGCTCCGCAACAAGAGAGGCCGCGATAGTGAGAGGCCCACGCACCGCGATGAAGAGCGGCCCCCGCTCGCCGCAACTAGAGAAAGCCCTCGCACAGAAACGAAGACCCAACACAGCCATAAATAAATAAATAAATAAATCCCATTTTTAAAAAAAAAAAAAAAAGTAGAAAAGAGGAAAGAACCAGAGAGATGGCGGCACGAGAAGGACGAGGACCAACACTGCTGGCTTTGAAGACAGAGGAAGGGGTCAAGAGCCAAGGGATGCAGGAGGCCTCTAGAAGCTGGAAAAGGCAAGGGAATAAATAGATTGTTCCCTAGAGCCTCCAGAAGGAACAGAGTCCTGAGCACACCTTGAGGTTAGCCCAGTGAGACTCATTTCAGACTTCTGACCTCCAGCACTGAAAGAGAATAAATTTGTGTTGTTTTAAGCCACTAAGTTTGTGGGAATTTGTTACAGCAGCAAGAGGAAACTAATATATCACTTATCATTAGACTGATCCTAATATAATGTAATTTTTATTTATATGCCTATCACTGCCATCAATAATGATGATGATGATGATGATGATGATGATGATGGCAGCTAACATTTGTTGAGCACTTACCACATGTCAGGCCCTGTAGCAAATTTTTCATACATATAAGATACTATAAAAAGGTAACTTCAACTGAACACTATGGTGAAGGTAAACACAGGGATCTGAGAGTGGGAGAGGGAGCTAGAGGCACCTTCAAGGAGTTAAAGACACAGGTATATTTTACAGGATGAGCAGGAGGTAGCCCAGGAGAGAGGAAGAAAGTCCCAGGCAAGAGGAAGAACACAGCAGACCCTCAGAGAGATGAAACAGCAGGGCACGTCCCGGCAAGCATTTTGGTAGCTCAGTTGCAGGCTGATAATTTCCACGTTGGTGCCTTTCGTCCCTAAGTCTCCTCTGAGGTCCAGAGTCGTGTTGCCTGAAATCTCCACCTGGATGCCTCGCAGACATCTCAAGCTCAGAACAGCCCCCGTGGAACCTGTCTCTAGGCACACGTTTCCCCAAGGTCTTCCCTGTCTCTCCAAATGACACCCAGCTGTTCAAACCAGAACCCAAGAGTCATCCTTGAGTCCTTCCGCCTGCCCCACCCTCATTTAATCCATCACCAAATTTCATCAAGATCCAACCAACCAGGCTGCACTCACTTCTCTCCACCTCCACTGCCACTGATGGAGGTTCCACCCTGATCTAAGCCACCCTCATCTTTCCTATTACTGCAGTGGCCTACTAACTGGTCTCCCTGCTTCCACTCTCGGCTCCCTGTGATCCACTCTTATAAAAAAGCAGTAAAAGTAATCTCTTAAAAATGCCGATCAGACCCCACTCCTGAGCCTAAACTCATCAAAGTTTCCCTTTGTACTTGGTGGGGGGACTGTCTGCAGCACGGTGTGATCTGCCCCTGCCTCCCTCTAAAACCTTACCCTGTGCCATTTTCCCCATCCCGCCCCCGACTCCCCTCACTCCCAGGAACACATCAAGCTCTTTCGTGCACAGAGGACTTCACACATTCTAATCCCTCTGCCTGGAACGCCCTCTCTCCTGCAACCTCTCTGCCTGGCCAGTTGCTTCTCAATTCTTCAGCCTCAGTGAGGCCTTTTCCTGGCAAAACTAGAACTCCCCCACACACACCCCACCCCACTTCACTTTGGTCATCGGGTCGATCCCTTGTGTGTGCTTCCTTGATAACAAGAATCACAATCTTTCATTTGTTAGAAGTTACCTGCTTCTTTATTTTTGCCCAGCTCCTCCAATGGAATGCCAGCCCCATGAGGGCGGGACCGGGCCTATCTTGTTCATCGCTGTATCACCAGGACTTCACACAATGCTTAGCATGAAGCAGGTGCTCAGTACAGGCTTGCTGAACTGACTCATTGAAAGAGAAAGTGCGAGGCTGACACTGAAAGATGAGGCTGGAAACAGAAGGCCTTGAACACAGGGTCCTATTCATCTTTGCGCAACTGGCACCTTCCACAGGGAAGCCACTTAGCAAATGTGCAATAGAAGAATGAAAGAATGACTCAAATTCCAGATGAATCTGAAAAGTGCTGTCCTTTCTGGTCAAGGTTCCGGAAGCAGCTCCCTCTCCTCCTTGGGACTTCTCAGGAGGTAACATATCCAGGGCATATAGCAAGTGCTCAATAAATGCTAGTGATCGCTGTTACTATTGCTTACATGGGGATCATTCATGCATCCCATAGAAAAGACCTGTTCTCCAACCCATGCAGATAGAGTGGCTGGGAAAGAAGTGGGAAGAAGAAACACAGGAGGGGAAAATGAGAATGGGGCCACAGGATCCAGTCAAATTCCACTGAGAACTTGGAGGGAAAATGCAGAAACGACAATGTTCCAGGTAATACAGGTTCCCTTCTTGCCTCTAGACTTCAGCCACCTGGGTGCAACATGGAGATGGCCCGCAGGGAGGTGGGTCCTCAGGAAGGGTGAGGGAGGGTCCCATTTGTCTGCACACACTCATTTGGGGGCCTGCAAGCCTTCGACTGATTTTGCAAAATCTGGCTCACTGTGGCTGGTGAGGAGTGGGGAGGTGGAGAGAATTTCAATTTCCTTCACCAAATGGCAAGCTTTAGAAAAAGTCCTTTCTCTCCAACGTTATCACATACTAAAAACGAAAAACCAGCCATTCGGAGCTCTCGTAGGGAGAAAAATAGATGGGCTGCCTAGCTCACAAGATACAGGAGGGCTGGAAATCATGTCTAGAGAACATCATACGGTACATTATGTGCTAAGATACTGCCCTTTTTTAGACCTGGGAGTTTCTATTTTTTACAAAAGAATGGGATAGAGAAAAGTCATTCCTATATAAGAAGCCACCCATTTTATATTTCAAATCCATTTGGTGGCTGAAGCTCCAAATCCATTTAGTGGCTGAACAGTAGGGGTTAGGGAATTTTTTTCTTTTAACTCTGTCTCAAAATATACAGGGCTTCCCTGGTGGCGCAGTGGTTGAGAATCTGCCTGCCAATGCAGGGGACACGGGTTCGAGCCCTGGTCTGGGAATATCCCACATGCCGCGGAGCAACTGGGCCCGTGAGCCACAATTACTGAGCCTGCGCGTCTGCAGCCTGTGCTCCGCAACAAGAGAGGCCGCGATAATGAGAGGCCCGCGCACCGCGATGAAGAGTGGCCCCCACTTGCCGCAACTAGAGAAAGCCCTAGCACAGAAACGAAGACCCAACACAGCCATAAATAAATAAATAAATAAACCCAAAGTTTAAAAAAAAAAAAAAAAAATAGATGTAACACTCAAGATTTCACCTAAAAAAAAAAAAAAAATATATATATATATATATATATATATATATATACAGTTTCAGATAACTGCATATCTCAAAAAATAGCAGCAATAACAGACAAGACAGAACAAGAGAGGGCACTAAAACGATGAAGGTTATAATGCCAAGAAGGCATATTTCCCAACATTTCATGGCTGACAGACCGTAAACTGACATTAGTGAAATGAGCACTGGACGGGGAGTCTGAAGCCTGGCCACATAACTTTACATAAGTCACTTCACCTCTCTAGGCCTCACTCAGCTGTATAACAAGAAGGGACTGAAACAACTATTCTCAAAGATTTGATGCTTCCAGAAGACCTGCATCTTCTCTTCCTGCATCTTCCTCCAACTGCAAAACGGAAAGGCCTTGGGCTGAAGTTTGATGGAGAGATAAAACTGGCCTCAGTATTGAATTATGTTTTACAATCCCCAAACATTTCTCAGCAATCCTTGCCCTGCTGTCATCCCAGAATCCATTCTGCTAAGACAAACTGACCGAGTCTACAGGTAAAAAAGTAGCAGAAAGTTCTTGTTCTTTCTGATGAGTGCAGGTAAAGCTGAGGTCACGCTAAGAATGGTCTGAAGTTGGCTCTCCATCCCCCTGCGCTAGTGGAAAAATAAATTATTGAAGGAAACCGCTTTAGGAATGCCCGAGAAGAACTCTCGGGATGTAGGAAACCGCAGAACACCAGACGCCAGCGAGTTTCTTTTTTCTTTGAAACTTCACGTTGCTCTCAGAAAATGCAGCAGGTCCCCAAATGGTACAAGCAGAAAAACACAAGCCACGTCCCTATCTTCCCGTGAACAAACCCCAAGCCCCCGAGTGGGAATTTTTTCCTTAAGTTTCGTTCGCTGAAATTAAGTGGCCTGGGGCCTGCCTGGCAGCGCCGAGCCCCAGCCGGCGCCGGGGGCCGCGGGGCCGGGCCGGCCGTTCCCGAAACGGCGGGGAACTTTCCTCCGCCGCGCCCGAGACAATGCCACGGCCGGCGCCCGCGCCTCCGGCCGGGAAGGCGCCCCATCGGCGGGGCCCCGGCCCCTCTCCGGGAGGGCGCGCGAAACCCCCGGGGCGGCGCCACCCGTCCCACCCCGCGCCTCGGGGGCGCAGACCCCCCTGGACGGCTGAGCCCGGCCCTGCGGAGCCCGCGGCCGGCGCCCTCCCCGCGCACCGGGCACCCGGCCGCGAACGGAGCCGGGACCCTCCCGGCGCCCCGTGCCGGCGCCTCTCCGCGCGGGGGCCGGGCAGGGGGCGCCGACGACCCGGGGCGACCCCGCGCGGCCCCGCCGAGCCCGTCCAGGCGCCCCGCAACTCACCGGGACCGGGCGGGCCGCTGGGCATTATTCCATCGCGGGCTCGGCGCCGGCTCCTCGGCGGTGGCGGCAGCGCAAACGCCCGCGCCCCGGCTCCCCTCGGCCGGCCGATCGCGGCTCTCGGAACGGAAAGCGGGCGGCGGCCGGAGCAGCCGGCGGGGCGGGAGGCGCGGGCCGGGGGCTGCCCGAGCGCAGAGTGCCCGGCGGCGGCGGCGGCGGCGGCGGCGGCGGCGGCGGCGGCGGCGGCGGCGGCGGCGGCGGCGGCGGCGGCGGCGGCGGCGGCGGCGGCGGCGGCGGCGGCTAGGCGCGGGAGCCGAGCGCGGCGCAGGAAGGGGCGGGCGACCATGTGCCGAGGGGAGGAGGCCGCAGCGACGCGCGCGGCTCGGACGATCCCGCTCGGCGGCGGAGGGCGCGGGCTTCAGGAAATCCAAACACTTCGACAGGAAATCGGAATCCTGACTAAGCATTCCCGGCCCGGGGGCCGCCCCACGCCGGGGGCTCCCGCCTCACTTAACCCTTGGCCCGCCGGCACGCAGGAGGGGCGGCGGGCTGGCTCTCCGACGCCGCGCGCGGGGCAGGCGGGGTCTGGGACACCCGACTCCGGCGTGCGAGCTGGGCCGGGGTCTGGCATCCTACCCCTTCGGCCCCACACCCCCGCTGGCCTGCCTTCTCGCTCAGAGGTAGAAGGGGTGGGATTTGTCCCGATAAAACCTTGGCCTTGGGAGGTGCCTTTGTAAGTCCCCGGACACCAGGAAAGGACCTTGGCCTCTCTCCCATCCTGCAGAGAATGAACTTGCAATCTCCTGGCCGTTTCCCCTATTTTTTCATAAAATAAATGACTTTACCTGGCTGCCCCCTTTCACAGCTCCGCTTTGCTAATTTCCTCATTTTTTGCCCAGTGCCAGGGGGCAGGACCTTTCCGGGTCAGGATAGTATAGAAATAGTATGCACAGTAACAGTATGGACTTTGGACTCTGACCCGGGTTGGAATCTGGACTTTGCCTTTTTTCTAACTGTGTTACCTTGGGTAAGTCACTTCTCCGAGCCTCCGTTTACTCAAATATGAAATGAGGTGGTCATACCGCCTTCCTAGGTTTGATTTGGAAACCAAATGTTTAGACAGGGACTGACACACTGTAAATGCTCAGATAAATGATAACCATGATTGTCTTTATTACCACAAGAGATATCAGAGAAAGAAGGGTTTTACTGGTGGAGGGTGTGCTGTGCATCTATACCTACTTAACAAAGCCTCGGAACTTCATTAACCTCCTTATCACCCAGAGATTATTTTTCTTTGCAGCGTTTCAGAAACTGCTCTCTGCAGAGGAAAAGGTTAGTGGGTATGGCAGACCCCCTTCTGGTGAAATCTGAAACTTAGCAAACCTCACAGAATTTGCTATTTTACTCTTAACCTGAGAGTCAGGACACTGGGGGTGTTTGTTAAAAAAGTCTGGAGAGGCTTTACAATGTTTGAGAAAACCAGAGTAAATCTCCATCCATTCAGGCCTGGTCTAGGTGGCCAGCAGGAGTGATTCACTGTGGCTTCCCACGGAAATGCCACATTAGGGGGTTTTCTACCTGGAGGATGCAGCTTGGTGGTTTTGCTGTAAGTGTCTCAAATTCCTTTGAAACCCAATCTGTCTTGAAGAGGGAACAACATACCCATGAATGAAAACCAAACTTGAAATGAGCCTGCCAGGCACTGAAAGTTGGGTATCAGCTCCTCAGCTCTAAGTAAGGACCGGATGTCAGTTTTAGACCCAGTTTGTCTCTTTTCTGCAACTCTTTTTCAGTGGCCAGAAGCAGTGGGACAAGCTCCTGGTTTGGCCCCGGGAGTCCAGGGTCCTGCCCCAAGGCCCTTTTTGCAGCTGCTAGTACCTCTGCCTGGAAGAATCTCTGCTTGGCTGTTCGTTGAACTCAGCTCACAGCTCAGAAGTTGCGACCTCAAAAGGGGCTTTCCCCAATCATTGGATCTACTTGTCTTTATAGCCCTTGTCATGGTTTAATTTGTCCTGTTTATTTGGTTGCTTATTTATCATCTGTCTCCCCCTGCATGGGTAAGCTGCATTAGGGCAGGACTGCTGCTTGTCTGCATCACTCCTGTATCCCGGTGCCAAGAACAGTGCTGGCCCATACGAGACCTTCAATAAAGACATGTCCAATGAATGAAAGAGGTAAACCAGGTTAGAGTAGCAGGTTCAATCTGTCCCTTAGCTCCCTGTATCTTCCGCTTTGGGGGAGAGGCTTTCAAATGGGAAAGCCCAGTGTAATGGAAGAAGCACCAGAGGCTCTATTAATGGCTCTGGAAAGTTAAAACTGTAAGTAATTAAGTCTGTCAGACGACATAACTGCAGTCTCATTGGTACAGTCCCAGTTAATTGTGCCCTCCTTTATGCTCCCCCAGCACTTCTATTCATTTAGAGAAGAATCAGGGACTTCCTTAGTGGTCCGGTGGTAAAGAATCTGCCTTACAATGCAGGGGATGCAGGTTCAATCCCTGGTCAGGGAACTAAGATCCCACATGCCTCAGGGCAACTAAGCCTGTGCACCACAACTACTGAGCTCACCCGCCTCAACTAGAGAGCCTGCGTGGCGCAGACTACAGAGCCCACGCGCCCTGGAACCCGTGTGCCACAACTAGAGAGAAGCCCGCGCACCACAACTAAGACCTGACGCAGCCAAAAATAAATAAATAAATAAATAAATAATAAATCTTTAAAAATAAAATAAAATAAAGAACGAATCAATCACATTCTATGCTTGCTCGGTACGTGCCCTCCTCAGTCAGATGGCAAACTCTCTGAGTTGGAGGGAAAGCAAAGGAGCCTGCATTTATTGACCACTTACTCTGATCGGGGCCCTGAGCAAGGTGAATTTGAATTCATTAAGTCATTGGTTAAGTGCTCAAAAATCTTCTGGGCAATAGATCTGCAAAGATGAACTGTTCTTGCTCTCCGAGAAAGACAAGAAAGTTCTATTTAGAAAGCAGATAGATGATTACTCTTATAGAGGTATGTCCAGGGTGTCACAGAAAATTTAGAAATTTTCCTAAATCAGAAGGGAGTGGGTATCTTAGTCAGTTCAGGCTGCTATAACAGAATACCATAGACTCGGTGACTTATTTTTTTTTAATAAATTTATTTATTTTCTTATTTATTTATTTATTTTGGCTGCGTTGGGTCTTTTGTTGCTGTGCATGGGCTTTCTCTAGTTTCTGTGAGCAGGGCTACTCTTCATCACAGTGCATGGGCTTCTCATCGCGATGGCTTCTCTTGTTGCAGAGCATGGGCTCTAGGCATGCAGGCTTCAGTAGTTGTGGCATGCGAGCTCAGTAGTTGTGGCGCACGGGCTTAGTTGCTCCGCGGCATGTGGGATCTTCCTGGACCAGGGCTCGAACCCATGTCCCCTGCACTGGCAGGCGGATTCTTAACCACTGCACCACCAGGGAAGCCCAACTCAGTGACTTATAAACAACACACATTTATTTCTCACAGTTCTGGAGGCTGGAAAGTCTGAGACAGGTGCTGACAGATTCGATGTCTGGTGAGAGCCCTCTTCCTGGTTCATAGACGACCGTCTTCTTGCTGTGTCCTCACATGGTGGAAGGGGCAAGGGAGCTCTCTGGGGTCTCTTTTACAAGGGCACTAATACCATTCATGAGGGCTCCACCCTCATGACGTAATCACCTCCCAAAGGCCCCAACTCTAATATCCATGACATTGTGGGTTATAAAATTCAACATATGAATTTTGGGAGTATACAAACATTCAACCTATAGCAGGGAGTTAGAAACCACTTCCAAGAAGTAGGGGCTCTTAAACTAAGCTTCAAGGAAGAGGTGGGACTTATCTAGGTAGATGAGGGGGCACAGGCCCGTCAGCCAGAGCAAAAAGCACAGTGCTGATGATGCTCAGCAATCTGTCCCCTGGACCCACCTCTGAGCTCACCTGCAGCTGCAGTTTGATGCCATCTGTCCAGAGGAACTGTCCACCTGAAGCACGTGTCCCTCTCTTCCTCTCTGCCTGGGGCCTTTCCCCAAGGCTGCGGGATCTTGCCCAGACGGGAAATGCCTAACAGCCTCGGGCAGCCTCCAACCAATCAGTGGATAAATGTCACAGCCTCCCATCCCTAAGGGGGAACAGTCCTAAAGTGCTTTCAACACAGTTCCTCAGAGAATCCCCAGTGGAACTGAGTCCCGTTGCCCCCAGTCATAACTCTCTCATTAATTCCCTATGCCTCTTCTCTCTTCCCTGCCTCACTCTCTCGCTCCCTCCTTTGTTCTGCCTGGAATCAATCACCTCCCAAATAAACTAACTGCACTTGCCCCCAGTCATAACTCTCTCATTAATTCCCTATGCCTCTTCTCTCTTCCCTGCCTCACTCTCTCGCTCCCTCCTTTGTTCTGCCTGGAATCAATCACCTCCCAAATAAACTAACTGCACCCAATTTCTTGTCTCAAGGTTTGTTTCTGGGGAGACACAAAGCAGGTCAGCATTCATTCATTTATTCACAGATATTGACCAGGCACCCCCTCTGTGCCTGAGCAAAGACTGAGCCTGAGTAGGAGCGTGTAATATTTTTGGGTAACTCTACAAGGTTCAGCATGGTCTGAGGAAATGGTACAAGTTCGATCATGGAAAGCAATGAGTCTAAAAAGCTTTGCACCATTTTACAGATCAGGAAACTGAGGCACAGGCATGTCAAGTAACTGGCCCAAGGTCAAACACTTAGTTCACAGAGGAGTTTTGGAGTCCAGGCTCTTAACCATCACCCTATACTCCCTCTCCTGGTGGTTAGAGCTATGGGTGCGGGCTGCAGATGAAGTCACCCATGGGGAAGGTGTAGAGTGAGAAGATACTGGGATCAAGATTGAACGCTGAGGGACACCGTAGGCAACAGAGGAAGGGGTGCCCACAAAGCAGACTGGGGAGGGGGTGGGGTGGTCCAGGAAGGGAAGTGGAAGGAAAACCAGGGGTCAAGGGAAGAAATTGCTCCTAAAAGAAAGGAATGGCCAACACTCTCAAATGCCACAGAGAGTCCAATCAAAGAAGGATTGGAAAGCAAGTGCCCATTTTATTTGACAATTAGAAGGCTGATAACTTTTGCCAGAACAGCCTCAATGGAGTGGAGGGATTGGAAGCCAGATTGCAGTGGGTTGAAGAGTGAGTGGGAGACAGCAAGTGTAGACAATTCTTTTCAGAAACATGGCAGTCTAGCTCGTGGGAGGTAAGGGTGGAGGATCCTTTAAAGAGGGTGGGCGAGTGAGCATCTGTGCCTGATGGGAAAGTCCCAGTAGGGTGGGAGAGGTTGAAGAGGAAGGGCAGGGTCCCTAATGGAACAGGTCCTGAGGGTGAGAGGGGATGGGATCTAAAGTGAGGTGGGAGGGGACGAGCCCTGGACCTGGAGGACCACCTTGTCCCCTGGAGGAGAGGGCCAGAGGGAAAGGAGCAGAGCACTCAGATGCCATCAGGAACTTCTCCTGGATTCACAGGCCAGGGATTAGGCGGGCTCTTAAAGGTCCCTCGTTTAATTCCTCATGACATTCATGCTCTGGGCGAAATGAATTCATCCCAATGTAGATGAATAAAAAGTGACTTCCGCCTCGTAACTGGGAAAGAAATAGCATAAGAGGCTATTTTGGCCCAAAGTAGGTTAGTGAAGATGGAAAGGAGAGGACGAGCAGGAGGGGCTTTAGGGAACCAGGAGACACACAGCTCGGTGACTGATGGCTGGAGGGAGAGTCGGGGGGGGGGGGGCGGGGGGGCAGTGGTGAGAACAAGCCAGGTGGGCGCAGTGGTGCTCACCTGTGAGGAGGAGGCGGAGCATGGTATTCTCAGCCGTGATACAGAGCAGGGAAGGGGAAGGCTTTGAGGAGGAAGGTAATTCGCTCCTGTTTGTGCTTTGTGCTGGGAAGGCAGTGTGGGTGCCGCTGAGTCTTCGCCTTTGCTGGGTGGGGACGTGGGGGAGTGAGCTTGAGGGTGGCAGGAAGTGGGCAGGTGGAGGGCTCTACACAGCTGGTGAGTAGGGGAGCTAGCACCTACAGAGCTAACACCCTTTACTAGCTTCTCCCTGTCTTGCTTTGCAGCCATAAAGCAGGATTTCTCGTCCTTGGCACTGTTGACACATCGGACCAAATAATTCTTTGCTGTGGGGCCTTGTGCATCGTAGGGTGTTTAGCAGCATCCCTGGCCTCTACCCAGCCGATGCAGTAGCACCCTGGCTATGACAGCCAAAAATGCCTCCAGACGCTGCAAAGTGTCCCCTGGGGCTGGGGGCAAAATTGAGAACCTCTGCTCTGTCATCTTTTCCTCAGTTCACTTAAAAACTTGTTCTCTAAAAGGTGCAACTTCGGAGAAACTTTTTTAGCAGAAGCATCTATTCCCAGTTGTGGAGTCACATTGTCTGGGTGCAAATCCTGTTTCCACCACTCTACTGGTTTCGATGTTGTTTTATTTTTTCTCATTTTGTATTTTCTCTGTAAAATGAGGTTTTGGACAGGGTGAAAGGAAATAATCCAGGTAAAGTGCTTGGCTTAGTATGGAGTACCCAGTTAGCAATCAATCGTCAGTCACTCGCTATTATTAGCAATATTCGTAGTGGGATGTAGGCACAGGTGAGACCTCTAGTGAGCATTTGGTCATTTGGGCCTGGAGATATGGATGGCACAGATGTGTCACAGGTAAAAGGGCACACTTGAAGCTGTGGACATTTATGACATGGCCTGGAGAGAGTGGATAGGGAGAGGAAGGGAGCTGTAAGCCAAAACCGCAGACGTCACCTCCATTTACTGAGCAGCCGGAGGAAGAGGAGTCTGTAATTGACATTTGGGCAGTCAGAAATGTAGACAGGGAAGCAGGTGTGAGTTTTTCATTAAGCCAGTATCAGGCAGCTCCCCTGACCTTCGGGTGGTGGGAGGCTTGGCGGCAGATTGCTGTATTGTGGCACGATGATGATGACGTTGATGTGCCCTGAGTGCTCACCTGAGTCAGGTGCTGTACAAATATTAACGTTCATTTAATGCTCCCAAGGCTATCACTTAGGTACTAGTTATTACCCCCATTTTAGAGACGAAGAAGCTGATGCATAGAGAAGGAGGTGAAGGAAGGTGAGTTTGTCAGCAACGTAGGGTGGGAGGAGAAAGGGCCGTTCATGTGCAGAGAACCACATGAGCAAAAGCGGAGCCCAAGCACCTCGTGCATCCATCAGTGTCAGGAAACAAAGAGTGTGAGGCAGGTACAAAGGGTTAGAGGGCAACACACAGGGGGCCCCTACGATGGAGAATGGTCAGCAGTGCCATGCCCAGCCACAGTGGAGCCCAAGGCGAAAGGGAAATTCAGTCATACTGACCTTGTCTTTCTTTTACATTTTGAGATTTTGTTCATTTTGGAATTTTTCCATTAATTTTTCTTTTTAAAAGGATTGCATTAAAATATTTTTTATTTTGATTACTGAATTTGTTGGCACCTGCTTAGATGGATTGAACAGAATGCCAAAGTCTTCCAGGCTCCTTGACCTTGCTGCTTACAAGTCAAGTTCCAGCCTGCATCACTCCCCTCTTCTTTAGCCAGGAGGAGGCGAGATCTTGATTTCAGCCTGTGGGAAGAGGTAATTCCACAGGAGCAGAAATGCTTTCTGGAAGAGGAAATGGATACTAGGCACCAAAACCTAACAAATGCCCATTACAAGAGGTTCCCTTTTGGGCCACCTGGAGATCCTTAGTACAGAGAAGAAAACATTCTGGGGGGTGGGGAGACAAGGTTAGGAAAGAAAGGGAAACTGACACACTGAACCGAGTGGTTAAGAGCTGCCCTGCAGTCGGTAGCCTGGGCTTAAATTCTGGCTCACATACTAGCAGTGTGATCTTGCCTCGTAGCTGAAAGTGTTAAGCCTCAGTTTCCTGGCTATAAAATGGAGATAATAAAAGTACCCATATCATAAAGTTGTTAGGAGGATTAAATGAAATAAGCCACATCAAAGTGCTGGAACATAATAAATATTCTGTGTTGTTTTTTTTTTAATATTGCGGTATCAGCATTTTTAAAGTTATTATTATTTTTCAAGCTCAGGAGTAATGAAGGGGAGAGATGGAATAGTAACATGAAGCTTAGAGGGATTCCAGGGAGGATTTTTGTTCGTTTCCTGGTTTTTCCAGTTGGGAGAGCAAGAGAAGGAGCAGAGGAGAGGGACAGACGGACACGTGCGGTGAGCAGTGATTCCCCACCTGAGTTGGGAATACCTGTTAAACATTCTCAAGTTGGACTCACCAGTTCGCTGAAAGGTTAATGACTGGAGCATGGTTGCATGTGCCTGGCCAGTGTCATCAGGGACAGAATCAGATTTCCTAATGCCCAGGGAGGCGTTTCTCCCCAAAAACCTGACCGCCATAGTATATCTAGTCATCGTCAGTCCTGGAGCCACTCTTTGAGCCCAGGTCACAAGAATGTGAGATGTGATGAGGTCTTTCTCATCACACTGCTAACAAAACCCCTCCTTGCAAAAGCTGAACCGGAAAGGGTCCTATAAGATGAACACCCAATGGCATTTCCTCCAGAGATGCTGAGCATCGGGGAAAATGCTTTCCATCCTTAGATCATTAATTTTAAAAGCTTCATTTCCAGATTTAATGGAGCTTTGTGATAAAAGGGTCGGAGAAATAGGTCACTGCAACAATCTCTTAAGGAAGGAAGGAAGGTCCTCTTCCATTTTGCATGAAATTAATAAGGGCTTCACCCTCTTCTCCACCTGGTAACCCCAGGTGGACAAGAGCAAGCCTTCCCCAACCTTTTGGGGTGGGGTTGGCCCCTCTCTATGTTCCCATAGCATCCGGGGGTCAATGTTGGTGGAGCCTTTACTGCAGTGAACCTCGTCTCTCCCCTGTAGACCTAGGGCGAGGACTCTTATTCACCTTTATATACCCAGCACCATACAGAGTGTGTGCTCAACCCATGTCTCATGAAGGAATGCTTGCATACTTTATGAAACATCTCCACTCATCAACTACGTGAGAAAACCCATTCACTTTCTAAGTAAGCAAAACTGGGCAAGGAAGATTTCCAAGCAGGCTTCTCAAGCTGGTACATTGTCCAGGGTGGAAGCAACTATATGTGTTAATAGGAGTACAGTGATGATAATAACCAATAATATTGGTTATTGAATGCTTACTCTCTGCCTGGCACTGTTCTCATGATTCTAATGGCACTTTCCAATGATTATCTCATTTAATCTCAAAATAAACTTATGAGGTAAGACTATTAATACATACATTTTACAGATGAAGAAACTGAGACTCAGAAAAGTTGCACACAGAGTATCTGTTTTTGGAGCGATTCACTAATTAGACTTGTGCTCTCTTTCTGCAAACTGAGCTCCAGGGGATCAAAATAGGGCATGGAGTTTGCAGACTCCAAATCTATGGAGTTTACGGTGTATCTGAGCCATAGATTTATACTGTAGAATAACAGGTCCCTTTAGTCGGTGCCTACTGTTTCAGAACAAGCGGAAAATCCTCCCCCATTGGTTTTGTAAATAGTCCTTAATTGAACTCAGCATTGGTATCATTACCATCAAGTTCTGCAATTAACCAGCCTGGAGATTATTTGCTAGGTTGCAGCTACAGAGATATTTACATTTCTGTGTTTTAACTCTAGGGGAGACTTTCAGCCTGTAAGTCACTTATCCAGCCACAATTGTAGCTGCTAGGAAACTGCCTGGGGCCATTTTAGGGGAATGAGAAAGCTAGAGGATTCCCCTAAAGCCAGCTGTTGCCAGCCCAGAATAACATTAACAATTAAGAACTAATATTTGAAAAAAAAAAAAAGAACTAATATTTGTACAGTCCTTTAAAAATTACAAGACACATTCTTATACAGTGACTTGTCTAGTTTTTAATTCCCAGGATAGTGGGAGGAGAAGACTGGTGTGAGAATTACTATTTTAAAGAAGAACCCCCCCCCCTCCGCCAAAGCTTGTTTCCTCCAGGGCTATAACATACTCTTTCATTCCACAAATATTTAGTGAGCACCTACTATGTGCTAGGAACTGTACTAGGTGCTGAAATGTAATGGTGAACAGAACAGACATTGTCCCTGGGCTCATGAAGCTTATAGTCTAATAGGCAAGAAAGACCATAATCAAATAATATACAGACATAAATGTAAAATTACAGCTATTGCAGTGCTACCAGAGAGGCAAAAAGTGCAATGAAGGGATTTAACCTAATCAAGATCAGGGAAAACTTTCCCGAGCTGTAATGAATAGGAGTCAACGAGACAAAGAAAGAGGGAAGAGTATTCTAAGCAGAGGGAACAGCGTGTATAAAGGCCTCAGGGCCAAGGAGAGTGTATCAGTTAGCTTATGCTGCATAGCAAAACACCCAAAACTTAGTGGCTTAAAAAACATCATTTAGCCCATAATTCTGTGGGTTGACAATTTGGCTGGAATCAGCTAAGTAGTTTTCCTCTGATCTCAACTGGGTTCACTCATACCTTGTGGTCATCTTCCAGGTCAGCTGAATGGCTTATCTCGGTTTTATGTGGTTGTTCATTCTGTAGCAGGTGAGTCCAGGCTTGTTGACATAGCAACAGGGTTCTGAGTGGAACAAGAGTGGAAGTTGCAAGGACTTTTATGGTCTAGGTTCAGAACTCACACGACCTTATTTCTGCCACATTCCATTCGTTAAAGCACTTTTAAATATGATTAATAGGATATAGGACCTTAGAAATGGAAGGGGTTTTCAGCAGAGTCTAGTGCAGGTAACAAAAAGTAGGTGTGTACCAAATATTATTTGAATGAATGGAGGGATGAACGTACCACACCGGACATCATCAGCATCTCCGGTCCATGGAATATTGTACTCATGGTGTGGAACTAGCTTCTCTACCTTGGGTTTTTTTTTTTTTTTTAACTCCTTCCTCCTGCCCCCTCCACAGGGAGGTCAGAGAGGTTTATCTAAAATGCAACCTGGACCTAATAACCTCAAGGTTTCCCCAGTGCCTGCCAACACGATTGGTACATCAAAATCCCCAGGAGGGGCTGTTTAAAAGAGACTCCTGCCCTCCACCCTAGATTCACTGAATCAGAACTTCTGGGCTTGGGAACTGGGATCACTATTTTTTGAAAGCTGTCCCAAGGAGTTAGATGCAACTGGTCCAGCTTTCGGGAACCACTGGCTACAACATAGTCCAGATTCAAGTTTTTCAAAAAAAGTTCTCTAGCAGCATTGAGCTCATCAGCTCAGACATTGCTTCTTTTTTTTTAAACGTCTTTATTGGAGTACAATTGCTTTACAATGTTGTGTTAGTTTCTGCTGTATGACATTGTCTTCTTTAAGAAACAGTCCCACCCTTTCCTTCCCACCATCCCCAGAACCAATGTCGTCCTTCATCATATATCCATTATATCTGGTACAGACTTTGTATCATATTATTATTATTCAAAAGGTGTTATTAAAAATTGGTTTACATATCTGCCACGTTCTCACTCCCCCTCCCCAGCCTTTCCCCCACTCCCACGGATCCTGTGAGGTCCCTGAAGGTCATAGGCATAGTATTGACTAACAGTGCCTACCAGAGGGCCTGGTACAAAATCGATCCAATTTTGGATCAATCAATCCAATCCAGTTGACCCAAGTGTCCATTGATGGCTGAATGAATAAACAAAGTATGGTTTGTACATATATTATTCAGGTGTAAAAAAGAAAGAAATTCTGACACACGCTACACAACATGGATGAACCTGGAGGACGTTATGCTAAGTGAAATAAGCTGGTCATGAAAAGACAGATACTGTATGATTTCACTTACAGGGGTACCCAGGGGAGTCAAATTCATCAAATTCATAGAGACAGAAAGTCGAATGGTGGTTGCCAGGGACTGGGAGGAGGGAGAATGGGGAGTTATTATTTAATGAGTTCAGAGTTTCATGTGTACAAGATAGAAAGAGTTCTGGAGATTGATAATGGTGAGGTGGATGACGATTGCACAATAATGTGAATATACTTAATACCACTGAAATGTACACTTTAAAATGGCACCGTATAAGAATATTTAAGATGGCAAAATTTATGTTATGTGTATTTTACCATGATTAAAAATTAAAAGAATGGAACCAATGAAAGTGGGATGGTCACCAGGTATTTGTTGAACACCTCCAGGATCAGAGCACATCCTGACACAATGACTTTGCCAGAGACCAGCTCATGGCCCCTCTTATAACTTGGAGTCTTTAAAATAATGGCTCTGCACATATTCCATAAAGCCACTGATGGGTGACGGCCAGCTGAGGTTATGCCAGTGCTGCTAACTCTGCCTGGCTCCTGAGGCTTGGCGCCTCTCCCGTTTTCTTCTCCATTCCTGCCTGTGGTCTTGGTACTGTTCTCTCTCACAGACTTGGCGTGGCTCTGCCCCCGTGGTTGTCTCTGCCCCAGACTCCCACAGCTAATGGACCCTGCCCCAGACAGACCCAGAGGACTCAGTTCCCAGCTCAGGCCAGCCTCCTTGGAAGAAGGAATCAGATTGAAAGTTCTTCCTTAAATAGAGCCAAGGCCTCTGTCCTTATAACTTTCCTTTCTGTGTTTCAGATTCTACCTTCTGGAACAATACAGGACAAGCCCAACCCTTATTCCCATCCAGCAGCTCTTCAAACACTCAAACACAGTATCCCCCAGATCTTCAGTTTCTCAAATAACAGATTTCTAGATCCTTCCCTCCACTCCTTTGCCCTTGTCTGACCCCATGGCCACTTATTCACATCCCTTTAAAATATGGCTCTTAGAAATACATAAATTCTCCAGATTGGCATCTGACCAGTGCAGAGAAGAACAGGATTATTATTTCCAGGATGTGGACCCAAATTTGCTGAATCCTGAAATGAATCCAAATATCCATTATGTTTTTAAACTTAGCTATAAACCCAGAGTCAGCCTGTTTAACCACACACTTCCTACGTACGTAGCCCAAAGCGCAAATGACTGTCTGAAATGTCTTTGTGTGCCACATATTGAGCGGCCATTGAGCTATTTCAACAGCTGTTATATCTTTTTATTTATTTGGTTTAAAAGTTAGTTAATTTGCACCCACAGCTTCTCTAGCCCTCACTCCATTTACAGTCAGTTCTCAGATTTCATAGGCTGGTTGTCCTCACTTGCCCAAGGGGGTCTCACGTGGGCTCTAAACAGACCTCTCAGGTTCACCTCCTGCACGCTCTCTGTGTCCATCCTCTGCCCTCGAAGCCCTCCCACCCAGCACAAAACAGGTACCAAGACTGATGTCTCCCAGAGCCCCCAAAGCCACAAACTGGAGACGCCGTCATCTCATCACCTCTCCTGCCGAGGTCCCCTTCTGCAGGGATGGCCACAAGGGATGCCTTTGAGGGGCTCCTGTCCCCTCATATGCCATCAGTCACCCCAAATCCAAACACAGGATATAAAGTGCAAATAGAAGCATCTTTAGAATTCTTTGCCATTCTGGATCTCTAACACACAAATTAAGCAAAAGCAGTGTGATTGCCATGCAAATATAGCTCTGAAACCCTAGAGACTGTCTAACACGTTTCCTGGGCCCCCAGTCCCCTTTCTGTTCAGATGATAAAGCTGAGATCCAACAGCGAAAGTTATTTCAGCCGAGAGATAGTGTTAAAATGCTAAAGCCAGGAATAAATCCTGACCTCCTGAGACCCACCCCCGCCCCAGGAAATCATACCCCCCCAAATTTCCCAAAAAAGTTAGGCACCTCTATGATATATATATTTTTTTAATTAATTAATTTATTTATTTATTTTTGGCTGTGTTGGGTCTTCGTTTCTGTGCGAGGGCTTTCTCCAGTTGTGGCGAGCGGGGGCCACTCTTCATCGCGGTGCGCGGGCCTCTCACTGTCGCGGCCTCTCCCGTTGCGGAGCACAAGCTCCAGACGCGCAGGCTCAGTAGTTGTGGCGCACGGGCTTAGTTGCTCCGCGGCATGTGGGATCTTCCCAGACCAGGGCTCGAACCTGTGTCCCCTGCATTGGCAGGCAGATTCTCAACCACTGCGCCACCAGGGAAGCCCAAGATATTTCTTTAAAAGTCATTAAGAAATTATGCTTTGTGTTAAACCCAATAGTTCATCCAATCCATGGCTCTCTCTTCACCTCAATATTTTACTGTTATTTTCCATTGGATACAACTAGGTATCAGTTGGGAAAAGATTGATGAAATCCAGCAGTGATATTGCTAGAAAACATGTAGTCTTTTTTTTTAAAACTGTAAGTTGAACAAGTTTTCCCTTGAGGGCAAATACTAAAAAAAGATAAGCAGGTGAATCTCATATTTTTCTGAGATAGCGAGCTGTTTCCCTCCTACTGGATTTGCTATTTTCTCTGAATCTGGCTCTGAGCAAGGCTTCTCCCTGAACTGTGGAAAAATCATTCCTCTCCTCTGTGCCTCACTTTACTCATGTGTAGAATGGGCTTCTATGGTGCCTCTAGTGACCTCTCAATGGAAAATGGTACCTGGCAAGCCAGGTGACAGCATCGTCCCATCCATCCGTCCCTCCATTGATTCATGTATTCATCAAGGATTTATTGAGATTCATTCACTCAAGAAATGTTTACTGAGCACCAGCTATGTGCCAGGCACTGTTCTTGGTGCTTAGAATATCTCAGTGAACAAAAGAAATAAACAAAAGAGACAAAAATTCCTGTCCTGGCGGAGCTTACATTCTAAAGGGGAAAATAAGCATAGAAAATTGGTAAATTACATAATATATTACAGGTGATAAGGTCCATGGAGCCAAAGAAAAACCCCAATAGACCAGAGCAAGGGGGTATCAGGAGGATTGGATGGGGTGGAGCTAAAGCTGCCAGTTTTCTTTCATTGTGATAAAAATATACACAACAAAATGTACCATTTTAGTCATTTTTAAGGGTACAGTTCACTGGCATTAAGTATATTCACATTGTTGTGTAACCATCACCACCATCCATCTCCAGAACTTTCTCATCCCCACAAACTCTGTACCTATTAAAAACTAACTCCCAGGACTTCCCTGGTGGTCCAGTTGTTAAGACTTCTCCTTCCAATGCAGGGGGTGCGGGTTTGATCCCTGGTCCGGGAGCTAAGATTCCCACATGCCTCACAGCCAAAAAACTAAAACATAAAACAGAAGCAATACTATAATAAATTCAATAAAGACTTTAAAAATGGTACACATCAAAAAAAAAAAAAACTAACTCCCCGTTCTCCCTCCATCCCCAGCCCCTGGGAACCACCATTCTACTTTCTATCTCTAAGAATTTGACTACTCTAGTTACTCATGTAAGTGGAATCGCATAACAATTGTCCTTTTGTGACTGGTTTATTTCACTTAGTATAAGTCTTTAAAGTTTATCCATACTGTAGCATGTGTCAGAATTTCATTCCTTTTTAAAGCTGAATAATACTCCATTGTACTATGTATATACCACATTTTGTTTATCCATTCATCTGTCAACGGACATTTGGGCCGTTTCCATCTTTGGCTTTTGTGAATGATGCTGCTATGAACATGGATGCACAAATATCTGGGTGAGTCCCTGCTTTCAATTCTTTTGTGTATATACTCAGAAGTGGAATTACTAGATCATATGGTAATTCTACACTTAACATTTTGAGGAATCACCATACTCTTTTCCACAGCAACTGAACCGTTTTACATTCCCACCAGCAATGCACAAGGATTCCAATTTCTCCACATCCTTCCCATGACTTATTGTTTTCTGTTTTTTGTTTTTTGTTTTTATAATAGCCGTCCTAATGGGTGTGAAATGGTATCTCACTGCGGTTTTGATTTGTATTTCCCTAATGTTTAGAGATGATGAGCATCTTCTCATGTGCATATTGACCATTTATAGAGCTTCTTTGGAGAAATGTTTATTCAAGTCCTTTGCCCTTTTTGAATTGGGTTTTTATTGTTGTTGGTGGTGGTGATGGTGGTGGTGAGTTTTAGGAGCTTTTTGTATGTTCTCGATTTTAATCCCTTATCAGATATGTAATTTGCAAATATTTTCTCCCATTCTGTGGGAGGCTGCCATTTCAAATACGAGTAGTCAGACTGAGCTTCATAGAGCATGTGCTACCACTTACTCCAAGCCTGGGTGGCATGCCTGCTGTACAGCCCAAACTCTCCCTGGGCTGGACCGTCCCTCAGTCTAGAGGGGCAAAGAGTGTCAGCAGATCCTTGTCACGAGAAGTCTAAAGCCCTGATCTGCCATCCGTTTTCTCAGTCATAAAGGTGATGTTCTGGTTTCCATCTGTCTGTGTGCCTCATCTCTCCACTGGTTCTACAGTCAAGAGGGAAGAAAGGGGTTATTATTTCCTGACCCCCTAAGACCTCAGCGGCTGGTTTCAGTCACGAATGGGAAATAGGCGAAGCGTTGCCTTGCTGCTCCTTCCCCGGGACTGCCCACCTTGCTTTTGATTGTCCTCATATGCTTCATCCAACAGATGGTTAAGCAAACCGGAATCTAGCTCCACTGTCTGCTGCTTGAGGAGAAAGGGAAGAGAAGTAACATTTCTCCACTTGCCTAAGACAGGCAGGGCGTTGTGCTGGGTACTTTAACGATCTCATTTGTATCCTCATAATAAGTACATTTAATTATTCAGAAAGCAGAAGCTCAGAGGTGAAGCCACATGCTCCAGGCCAGAGGTCTGCCTGTTACAAAACATAAGCCTCTTCCATTATGCCAATGGAAACCCCTTTTCAAAAGGAATTTCCTGGGTTCTGAAAAGGTGCCTTAGGAACGGCAGTGGGAAAGGCAAGTGTCGGCGGGGGGGGGGGGTGACTTTTCAGGGTTCCAAGCCTGCCTCTGCACTTCAGCCTGAGCCAGAGCCCCTTTTATCTGTTTTGTATGACTTACTGTCTCAGTTCTAGAAAATGTATGTATTTTCCCTCATTTGAACATTTTTGTGTCATCAAAAGAAGCTCACAACTCAATTCTTTATTCTGGACCAAATGCACTAAATCAGCGGTAGATTTTTATAATCAATGGCATCTTAGGATCAAGGAATATGTTATCAGTGTTATGTAGAAAAACTCATTTGCTAAATGTTTTTATGTTTAAAGGAAACAAAACAAGGTGTGAACGGCAGGCACTGCATTACACCACTGACCCCTCTCCCGTCTCAGCCCCCTTCGTATTCCAGAACTTTCCTTCTTGCCTCCCCTCATTGAAGCTCTCTAGCGTGTGGTCCAGCCCCTCAGAGTCCTGGGCTTGTGCTCTGGCCTCCTGTACTGTAAGCACATTTATGGTGAGATCTCATTGACCGAGTATGACACCACAGATTCATAATTACCAGAGAATTTTGTTCAATTTCCTCCTTTACAGACAGGGAAACTGAGGTCCAAATTTATTAAGAAAAGGGCTTCGTTCCAACTGTACAACACAGGATGGTGAGCAAGGGTCAGGGCATAAAGGTGAAACACAAAGGTGAGACAGGAGAGAGGTGAGGAGTTCAACAGACGTGGGGCATCAGAGCAGAATCACAAGCTTGTGAGGGGGTGGCATTCCGCTGACAAGGACAGCCTTCTCTGCCCCAGGGCCGCTTGGTGGGGCCGGAGATCTGGGCTGGAATGATTGAATACTCCCAGGATTGTACATGTGCAGGGAGTGATCCAAAGATATAGGGATAGGGGGTAATATCCACACTAGCTGCAGGAGATTCAAAAGTCCATCAATGAATATCTACTATAGTGAAATCTATGCCAACCTCATGACTCAGCAATTCCACTGGAATTGCTACACTCAAGACAAATCAGTGCACATGTCCACCAAAAGACAGATACAGGCATCATTCATCATAGCCCCAAACTAGAAATAACCAAAATGTCCCTAACAAGTAGAATGGATAAAACATTTTGGTAAAATCATTCAACTGAGTATTTACAATGCAATAAAAAACAAACAAACCAAAAAAAAAAAAAAAAAAAACCCTGATGAACTATTATTGCAAGGAACCACATGGATAAATCTCAGAGATATAGTAAGAGAGAGAGGGAAAAAAAAACCCTTGGGCTTCCCTCGTGGCACAGTGGTTAAGAATCCGCCTACCAATGCAGGGCACACGGGTTCCATCCCTGCCCGGGGAAGATCCCACATGCTGCGGAGCAACTAAGCCCGTGAGCCACAACTACTGAGCCCGCGAGCCACAACTACTGAAGCCCACGCGCCTAGCCTGTGCTCTGCAACAAGAGAAGCCACCGCAATGAGGAGCCCATGCACCACAACGAAGAGTAGCCCCCGCTCGCCGCAACTAGAGAAGAGCCCACACGCAGCAACAAAGATCCAACGCAGCCAAAAATAAAAATAAATAAAATAAATAAATTCATATATTAAAAAAACCCTTAAACACAAAAGAGTAGATATAATATGGTTCCACCTTTAAGAAGCTCAAAACCAGGCAAAACTAATCTATAGCAATAGAAGCCACAAAAGTGATTACCTTTTAGAGAGGATTATGGATGGGCTGGAAGGGCACACGAGGAAGACTTCTGAACTGTTAGAAATATTCTGTATTTTGAACAGGATGGTGCCTATACAGGTGCCTCTTGATCCTTGAACAGCCGGCTCTCCTGCCAATAAATTCGTTTTGCATTCGTGTCAGCCCGAGTTTCTCACTTTGTTGGTGACCTAAGTCCTTTCCTAGCATGTAACCTGGGTCTGGAAAAGAGGAACAAATAAAACAACAAATGGGATTGTATCCTGTCAGTTGTAAAGAACCAAGATACAGGAAAGGCATTATTATTAGTTTAAAAAAAAGCAAAGGAAATTGGTGTTTGAAATGCTCAGTTAGTTTGAAACCTGAAAATCATTTAAAACCATGCTTTACAAGGCTGCCTAACTGCAAAAGCTATAAACTCTCTTCGGAAAACAACCATTAAAAAAAGCATGACATTTCAAAATATAATACCAGTCAGGAGGAACTAGCTCACGATGGTCAGTGTGGCAGAATTGTTATTTTAGTTTAATGGGACACTTTAAAAAAACAATTAGATCTTTAGACTCTGGCAGAATAAAAGTACATAATGAAATGAAGATATCACGTATATTGGAAGATAATGCTACATAAGGAAATTATTTTGGTGAACTTTATTTGAATCAGGATGATTCATAATTGTATAATTAGATACTTCAATTTAAACATGAAATGCAGTAAATTACTCAAGTAGCAAACAAAACATCTCTCCCTGGTTTTTCTCAATGAAATATATTAATGAGACACTGACATTGGGGTTTTTTCCCAGACAAGTTGTTATTATTACTTGATAGCCTGACGTGTGCAAACACTTCCTCTTAGTTTGGAACACGAACATTCAGGATTCCAGTTCTCCTGTATTAGCCCACACTTCCCTGAGGTCTGGGTCTCCTGGAGAGCTCGTGTCCCATGGTGGCCTTTGCACCTGGAGATTCCTGAGTGGCCACATCCACAGTGTATTGTGAGCGCTGCTCATAGAATTGCTGGAATGTATGGGAAGGGCCTTTGGCTGCAGGGCCGACTAGCTTCCATGTCAGAATCTCAGACTGAAGCTTTGTTGCTGGAATTGGATAGTTTTCCTCAAAGATCCTGGCCTCCTGTTATTCACACCCCTGTTTAATCTCACCTTGAGGATGGACTGGACTTAGTGACTGGCTTCCAAGGAATAGAAGCCATGAGATGCCCCTTCCATGGTTAGGTTACAAACGATTGTGACTTCTCTCTTCCTCTCACTTGATTGCTTTCACTTGATTGCTCTGATGTGAATTGCTTGATTGCTCTGATGAAGCCAGCTGCCATGTTATGGAGAGGCTCACAGAACAAGGAACTGAGGGCAGCCTCCACCAATGGACAGCAAGGAGATGAGGCTCTCACCTCAACGGCCTCCAGGGACTTGAATCCTGTCAACAGGCTCGTGGGTGAGCTTGGAAGCAGATCTGCCCCAGGTGAGACTTGACGTGACAGGTTGATTGCCTCCCTGTGAGTAGCCCCTCCCCCGCCCCAGCTCCCTTCTCTCCCTCCCCTTCCCCCACCTCCATCTTATTTACAGCCTCATCGTGTTTCATGTAGATCAGTGATTTGCAATTTTTGTTTTTAAACTAAATTTTTCGATTTTCAAATAACGTAATCCATGCGTGCAGCTGCTCTTTGAAAGTCAGCTTCCCTCAGGTGTGGAGAAAAGGGAGAAGCAGGCAATAAACAACCCCAAAAAAGCAAAATACATATTGCTTTTGTATTTTGGTGAAATTATCCGGGTGGCAACTAAGTGCTATGAGGAAAGATAAATCAGGGAAGCGGGGACAAGGCATGTTGAAAGGTATTACTGTTTAAAATAGGATGGTTAGGGAAGGCCTCAGAGAAGAAGTGACATTTGGGAAAAGGCCAGATCTTATAGGGTCTTGTAGGCCCTTTTAAGGCCCTGGCTTGTTGAAGGAGAAGTGGTCTTGATCATTGAAATGGGGACATGCTTTCTCTGTTCTGGCAAACTGAGTAAGCTTTGGCAAGTCACATTGCCTCTGTAAGCGCCAGTTTCTTCATCTGAATAATAATGATTTTATGGGCTGAATTGTGTACCCCCCAAATTCATAGGTTGAAGCCCTAACCCCCAGAACGTCTGAATGTGACTGTATTCAGAGACAGATCTTTAAAGAGGGAATTAAGTTAAAGCCTGGTCGTTAGCGAGGGCCTTAATCCAATCTGACTGGTGTCCTTATGAGAAGAGGGGCTTAGGACACAGACACACACAGAGTGAAGACCATGTGAAGACACAGGGAGAGGATGGTCATCTCTAAGCCAAAGAGACTCAGATGAAACCACCCTGCGGACACCTTGATCTCAGATTTCTGGGGGATTGTGAGGATATAAATTTCTGTGGTTTAAAACACCCAGTCTGTGGTACTTTGTTATGGCAGCCCTAGCAGACAAATACATTGATGTCTACCTCGAAGAGTCGTGTGCTTTAAAAGAGGTAATGTGTGTAGAAGAACATTCACTCTTTTATTCTGTCCATAAAAATGTATTGAGTGCCTATAATGCCACAGACTGCAACGAACACATAGAAACACAAACACATGTTGGTGAATATTATGATTATTAAAAAGAGACGGGTTGGCAGGTGAATTTTGTCATACCTTTTTTTTTTTTCAAAATGGCAATGACAGCATCTCATCCTTGGCCTGATACATTAGGGAGCATGGGGGTGATAGAGTTTCATGCATAATTACAGGCCTCTCTTCCCTCTGTTACCTCATAGCCTTACTTTTCAGTCAAGAGGCCATAAATCTCACTCAGCGTGAGGTCATCTGGCTGTAGTGAAGTCCCCAAAGATCTTACAGAAAACGTGATGCTAAATAATCAATGACAAAATTGCCAGCAAGGGCTCTATGATATAAGATCTTGTTCCTTCCAATTTCCAGTGTGAGTCACCCACTAGATTTCTCTACTCCAAGCTCGATGCAGGGGCCAGACAGAGCTCCAAGGAATCGGAGAAGGGATGTTTTGTGGTAGCACAACCCCAGGGTTGGAAGTTTCCCTGGAAATCCATCATCCGTGTGGGCTATCTCACTTCAAGACAGATGCATTGACCCCCTCCGGAGAGGAACATGGCCACCTCTACTGATTGGTGGGGGAAAAACTCCTCTAGATTCCAGGACTGATGTGTCTCCCCTAGATGAGTCATCTGAATTCGGTCTTCTTCCAATTTAACCAAATCAAATTTAGTGCCTACTAGGCATTGGACACAGTGCTGGAATTGGAGTGTAAAAATGAATTAGACAGCCTTTGCCCTTGAGGAGTTTGCTGTCTAGTGGTTAAGACACACACAAACAGTGATGATGCACCCTGATGAGGGTTATTAAGGAGGCAGACCTAAAGTGCCGCAGGAAAACAGCTAAGACGAAATAATTCTGTTTGGGTATGTGTGTTATGGGCTTGTGAGTTAAGGCTATAAATGTTTCCAAGACACCACTGATTGTCTCTAATTTAATGACAGCTTTGGGTACGCAATCAGAAGTACTGCAACATTAAATGGTCACATCGATTATCAGATGCATTACAGAAATGTTAACATTGGGAAAATAAGGCTGTTTGAACTCGCTATCTGCTAAACCCGGGATCCCCTACACCTGGGTGGAGACTCTGAAAGTCTGTCCTTAGCATAGGGGTGAGCGCGACTAGCTTAGTGACCAAGTTCAGACCTTAGAGAGATCTAAGGCAGGAGGGATCCACTAGCCAGGCACTAGGCAATAGCCAGGGCTGGAGGTGTAAGATGATGGAGGAAAGAATTATTCCATCACTCCTCCCGAGAAGAAAACAGTGCAGGATTGTAAGAAATGTTTCAACAAGATGCTTAATGGGGGAGGTCTCCCCAAAGCTGCTCAGGCTGCTAACTTCCCTCCAAGGAGACTGTGCCTGGGTCATCTGTGGGGACTCTGGTTTTGCAAAGCGGGACCTGGGTGTCTATAGTAAGCTGTGATAATAGGGGACAGGCTGGGGTGGCCACCAGCAGGCTTTCTTGTCATCCTGCCCCTTTCCTTTAAATAAATGTCGAATAAATATCCATTTGAGGGGACATGAGACGGTTTGCCTGCCTGGGGTCCCGCTGGTTTTCATCCATCTCTGGCTGAAAGGCAGCATTCGAAAGCAACAGCCGAAGCAGGCTGCGTGGATGAAGTGTCAGCCCAAAGGCTGGGCGCAAGGTGGAAACTGTGGGGAGAGACTGTGAAAGGCAGAGCAGAGTCAGTCACCAGAGCAGAGCAGTCTGGCTCAGAATGGAGGGGTGGGAGGGGGGGTTGCCCTGGAGATGCTCCCCAGGCTCTGGAGCTCACTGCAGGGGTTACAGGGCACTGGTGACATCCCAGGGGTGAGAAGGAGCTGTTCAGGGTGCTGAGACTATTAGGCTACATCCATCTTCCGGTTTTTTTTTTTTTTTTTTTGGCTGCACCGTGTGGCTTGCGGAATCTTAGGGATGGAACTCGTGCCCCCTGCAGTGGAAGCCCAGAGTCCTAACCACCGGACTGCCAGATAAGTCCCTTTGTGACTTCATTTTTAAAATATTTATTTATTTATTTAATTTATTTTAAATTTTTTCCTCTGTGGCTTCTTAATTACCAACTGGTGAATCATCTATTTTTCTACCACCAGCCTCCCCTCTAAGTCACTGCCTTTACCAGGGGTGTGTGTGTGTGCATGTTTGAGGGTGGAGGAATTGCGGATAAGGGGTAGAGAAGGGAGAAAAACACGGACCAGAAAGATCACCCTGGTTCACAGCATCCTGGAGATGACCCTGAGTGGTCCTGGGGATCTTGGGTTATGGACAGTAGTTGACCGTTGTGGCCAAGAACACAGCAGTGTGAATCCCATGGGCCTCTGTTTGAATCTTCACTGTGGCACTGACCCTATAGGATGTGGACAAGTTACTTAATCTCTCTGAAGTTTCAGTCTCCTTGTCTGTAATATCTGTCTTGCAGGACTGTTCAAAAAAGTAAACGAGACTGTGCATTGTAGGGGGTATAGCACTGTGCCTGGCACATAGCACAGCCTTAGTGAATAGTAGCTATCATTTACTTATATTAATATATTCATATTATGACTCAATTTTGGTCTTTGGGCTCAAGCCAAATCCTAAAATAACTGTAGTGAGCAGTTGATAGGCCAAAAGCCTTGATCATGTATTTCCAAGCAAGATAATCTCTTCATTGAAACCTAAGGTAAAACACAAAGGCCCAGGATCCCATGTTTTCTCGCTGACAGATCTTGAGTAATTTACTTGACTTCTCTGAGTTCAGTTTCCTATCTAGCAAATGTAGATGGAGATTCTCAGCACTGGGATTTTTGCCTAAAACAGAATAAACCCACATCCCAGAGGGTTGGGAATGTGACCCACTTCCCAGGAGAAGGGAAAGTTTGATGAGTGTACCTTATCACGTAGGATTTCCACCTGTTCCTCCTGTCAAGGTCTGTTCCCTGGTGCCTATAACTGGTTTACAGTAGGTACTCTCTAACGTGTGTTGAATGGATAAATAAGTAGATTAGTCCATGTGTCCATGCCCTCATCCAATCAATAAACACATGTGGCCCAGACAAGATTTCCTAGCATGTGGATGCTCCCTGCCTCTGGCACCTTGCATGGCCCCCAGATGCCTGCTCCTGTTGGAGAGAATGACACCAACAGGAGAAATGACTTATTTCTCCTCCTTTCAAAGGAGGATTTTCCAGCCTGCCTCCTAGACTCGGGGAAGGGTATAAAAATAGGAGACTGGTAGAGAGAGGCAGAATACCAAAGATACAGAGACAAGGGGAAAGAGAACAAAAAGCAGGCAGAAAAAGCTAAGCTGCCCTATGTCATAAAGAATAAGGAGAGGAAAATGGGGCAGGGAGAAGGGAGGGGATGCAAGAAGGGAGAACCAGCCGCATAGGCTGGTGTGAGACAGTGTGCTTGCTTGTGTGAGGTGGGGGAAGGGAATGAGGGGTTGGCAGTCAAGGGCTCCAGAGCAGTTCCAGAGTTTGAGAGGATAGGGGTAGGGGTGGGGAGGAGTGAGAAGAAAGGAGTTTGGGAAGTATCGTTCCAATTTTATATTGCATCCCCTTTCATGTCCTTGAAGATATTTGGGCAAAGAATGAGACTTGCTTTTCATTACATTTGTTGCTGGACTGTGGTTCTTTCCATTCAGTTGCACCCAGAAACCAGCCACCTGGGCCTTGGGATTTATTTGCATTATACAAATAATGAACATTCACCATGTGCCAGGAACTGGGTGAGGAATATGGGATACGGAAATAAATCATAAAACGGTCATGCCCTTGAGGAGCTCATGACCTAGAGGAAGCACCAGGTTTATACACACACACACACACACACACACACACACACACACACACACACAGGCACTGCGGCTTAAATGCTATGGTGGAGAGTTGTACAAAGTGTTGTGGGGGAAATCAAGGAAGGCTTCACAAAGGAGGTGCCATTTGAGCTGGGCCTTGAAGGAGAAGTTTACCACAGAGACATGGGGTCCAAGTCACATGCATAGTTCACAACCTAAAAATAAATATGTGTATGTGTGTATAAATGTTAATATGCATATATACCATAGGAGCACAGAGGGGGAGGGCTGAATCTGCTTCTGAAAGTCAGGGAGAACTCATAAGGGTGATAAGCTTTAATCTGGGTTTTGAAAGATGTATAGGCGTTTGCCAGGTAAAGACTGTGAGAAAAGGCAGCAGCATTTAGGCAGAAGGCCCCAGTCCCTTGGTCCCGTGGATGGGCTACATGGCACTCCTGAAGTTTATCCTGACCTGGCCATGCCTAAGAAGTTGGTTCTCTGGTATTTCAAGGGTGGATGTGAACAGCCCAGAGTTTATTTGTCACAATGAGCGGCGTTCTCAGTGATGACTACACCCAATTCCTTTGTGGTAATGAACAATGTCAGGTAATGAAGTTACCTTTCCAAGATAGTAATACTACCTGAGTTTGGCTCTGCACACCCACCCAGATAAAGGATTGATTGTCTTTCAAAGAATGAAGACCCTGAAGTTTAGGGGAACTGCAGGTCTGAAACCCTAAAGCCTCATCCAGTTGCTGGGGATTTGGGGGCTGTGATAAGGAGCTATAGCTTTGGCCCAGACCTTGCGCCAGCACTTATAAGAAGAATTGCCTAATACGTTTTTGTGTTTCTCTGGTTTCAGATGCCTGTCTCCTGATTGTTCAGACAACTGTCATTATCAGAGTCTAAAGGAGCCAGAGGTGGCCAGGCTGAGGAGGCCAAGGAAGGCCTCTTAGGTGAGGTGTGATTTGAACTGGGCACTGGGGAATGGGGAGCATTTGGATTCATGGACTGGGGAGGGGCAAGGGACTTTACTCGGCCATGCTTTGGTCCACTGTAAAATGGGCATCATCATATTATTTTATGGAGTTTGTCTAAAGATTTAATGAGACAATATGCTGCTACTCTATGCCCTTAGGTAGGCAATACTAGTCCCGTTTTATAGTTGAGCAGACTGAGGCCTGGTGCATAGTAGGTACTCAGTAAATAGTGGTAAGTCATGGTTGTCATCATCATCATCATCATCATCATCATCATCATCCCAGGCATGTGGGCTGCTAAGATAAAAAGCATGGACGGAGGAGGTTTCTGGCTATCTTGTTCGCTGCTATTTCCTCAACCCCCAGAACAGCGCCTGCACATAAAAGGTCCTCAGTATAAATTTGCTCAATTAATGAAGTCCTAGCTCCTCCAGTTATCACTTCTCTGACTTTGGACAAGCTATTTAGCCTCTCCATGTCTCAGTTTCCTTATCTGTAAAATGGGGGTAATAATGGTTCCCACCTCACTGAATTATTGACAATAATGGATAGCACCTGACTCAATAAATGCTCCCTGTTTTTATTATGTCTCGCAGTGGCAGGAAGTGTCTGATTCGAAACCTTTCAATCTGCTATGTTACACGTTTATGGACTTGGAGGATATTTTTCTATCCATATGTTAGAACCTCCACCCCCCCCCGAAGACCATGGCCTGAGAGTTGTCATGTTGACCTCTTACCAGGAAGAGGGGGATGGGGGCTTGGAAAGGCTGGTGGTCAGGGTAGAACGCGGGCACTGTGTGTAATGGTTAGGGACACTGGTTTTGGATGCTGTGAATGCAGGCTGTGCTGATTGCTGTGTGACCTTGGGCAAGTTACTTGACTTCTCTGAGCCTCAATTCCACAGTTGCAAAATGGGGATTACTAAAACATCCACTTTGTGGCCCTGGCACAGAGTACTCATGAAATAGTAGTGAAAAAATGCCTGGGTGGAGGCAGCAAAGGACAGGCCCTGGGCTGAACTTACTTTTAAGTAATGGCTTTCCCTCTGCAAGGTCCCCAAGGGCCAGCAGTCACTGACAAAGGTGATTTAATTATACTGTTGGCAGGGGAGGATGGTAGTAACCTGCAGTCATCGTTACACTGAATTCTTGGAGACGGAGATAAGAGGTTTGGGGAAGAGACACCTTTAACATGCCTGCTTAACCTCTCCCTACAAGTCACTTTCCAATTGGATTTGTTTTCCGCCAAGACTTTTTTTTAATCTGCACCTCCATGGAAAATGGCTGACAAGCTCTCCCAACAAGAAACAAATTATCCTGCTTGCAAACCACCCAGGGATATGTTCAGGCCTTGGATGTGTGACAAGGATCATGTTGGCTTTGGCAGAGAAGGCCCTAATTGGGGACAGGTGAGGTGCAATCACAAAGCATCTGACTTCAGCAATTCAGTTCAGCCAGCATTCACTTGGCATCTCTGCAATGTGCTAAGCACTGGGGATGTAGAGACTGACTATGACATGGTCCCTGTCCTCAAGGAGCTCACAGTCTAGTGGGTGGTGGGGGGGAGGTACAGGCACACTTCAAAGCCCTGAAGACAACACACACAAGGACATTGGAGCAGGGATCCCTTGAGTGACCAGGGAGGCCGAGGAGGCAGGGGTTCTTCCTCTGGTTGGGAAGGAACATTCCACCCTTTTCCCAGAGTCTTCAGAGCTCCCCAGACCTCCAGCTTCACCTCTTGATCAGTGCATTTCTCCCTTTCTCTGAACTTTCAGACCTTATCCTCACTCCAGCTTGTCTCCGAGAAATGCCAACCATGCCTTAGAATGATGACTTACTTTTTGGGTCTTCAAAGATACAGACTCATTCATTCAGTGGACATTTATTAGGCAGGCACATGTTGCATGGACCCAGAGTGGAAGAGGCCCGAGAGGACAGAGAGATGTAGAGGAGGATATTGCACGAATCCAAGGGGAACTGATGGGGACCTGAACCAAGAAGACGGTGCTGCCGATGGAGACGAGGAAGGATTTAAGAGATATGGGTCGGGGGCAGGCGGGGAGGACTCCATAGGACCTGATGCGGACGAGCACAGAGTGATGGAGAAGTTGGGGTCTAGACTGTGCTCAGTTTGGGCTATCTGTGGTCAGAGTTCCATGCTGTTTGGTCCACAAGAATGGTTTCCCAGTGGATGGGCAGGGTTTCTACAGGGCCGCCTGGGTTCTATCAATAAAATATGCCTTTAAAGTGCTTTAGAGGCTGTTTTTCGATGGTCACTAACATGGGATTAAATAACCTTAAAACACAAAGTGAGAAAGATAGTAACTTTTCCCCCCTTGCATTCCTTCTTGTAACAAGGTGGAGAAAGTTTCAATTTGGGGTTAGTAATTATAACACCTTTCTGATTCTTCCTAATCTTCCTCTTGAATAAAGAGCAAGGAGAATATCAGGCCAAGAGCCTGATATTTAGCTGGAATTCAATAACAATGTTTTGTTTTCACTGCTGTCCTTTTCTGGGTTACTTTTTATTTACGGCAAACACTTTCCATTTTGGACATCAAGTTCTCTTTGTCAGTACTTTTATTTAAATTTTAAAAGTCAGTCAACCTAAAGGAAAAACATTAAGCGGATACGGCCAAAATTGTGCAGGTGTTAATTGACTCAAAGCTTGAAGAAACACGCACCCAGTCCCTCCTCCTCTGCGGCTGTGATAGAGGGTGACTCGGGTGATGGTTCAAAGGGGACGAGAATGGAGCATAGTATTAGCAATAGCAACACCAGGTACCAAAGGCAGATCATCCCAGCCTTACCTCAAGGGATTAGATGAACAATTATTCCTGGTGTACTCGGCCTAATTTAGAAATGATCATTTTGTTTTTCACTCAAATAAGCTAACGTTTCCTCATCCTCTGACTTATTTGGAAGGCGTAACAAAGTCACATCAATTTACAAATAAAGGAGAGAAGGAGGGCAGGAAGAGGCAGAGAGGGATTGGCATGATTTATCAGGACATGGGGATCCGCTGTGCTTGTATAATATTTTCCTTCTTATAAGCAATGCCGCACATCACACCATATGTTTGCAGCCTCTCAGCGATTGTCAGTTTGTTCCTGAGGAGATGAGTAGAAATAACTGAGACTGGGTAAATGACTTATAATCAATAATAGCAACAGGCAGCGTGGGTCAGGCACTGTCTGAGCACTACATAGCACATTAATATCTCATCCCAGAAGCACCCCTATGAGATGGGGACCTATCATTGTCATCATCTCTAATTTAGGGAGGAGGAAATGACTTCCTGTAACTTAGTCAAGGTCACACTTCTAGCAAGTCAAGATCCAGGATTTGAACCCAGGCAGTCTGGAGAAAGAGTCCATGCACTGAATGATCTGCTACCCCGGGGCTGCAGCTGAGACTTCGACCCGTGTCCTATATCCTGTGCTCAGCACGAGGGCTACAGAGATAACTAAGATTCAGTACCTGCCTCTGGGGGAGGGGGACAGACACAGACAACTTGATGTGACAATTGCCATGATGAAGGCAAGAACAAGATCTAGTGAAGCCACAAAGGAAGGACTGATCCCTTAGGGAAGGTCTTGCTGAGCAGGGGTGGTTGGAGTTGACCTTAAGCATGAAGTCACCCGGTGGACAGATGAGGGAAGTAGTGGTGGTGTGCGGAGGGGATCCCCAGGCAGAAGAAGCCTCGAGTATAGATGGCTGTAAAGCAAGATGGAAGTTTGGGAAGCGATAATAAGGTCCGGCAGGAGTGTGTCTGTGAGGGTCAGGGAACTGGGACTTCAGTGTAGGTGCCAGCAGGAGTTCTGTTTGCAACATCTGGTAAAGCACAAACATTCCCCAAACCCATCCACTGCTAGGTAACAACTGGTGAGATCTCTGTATTGCAAGAAAACATAATAGAACACTCCAGCAAAACGCAGACCAGCTAAGACAGCCTCAAGTCTGGTGGTGCAAACCTGCAAGACAGGAAACAAAGTCACAGCCCTTAAAGCGTCTTAAACTCAAGTTCCCATCAGCCTTGAAAACAGCACCTCTCTGCATTGCTTCCTTACAGAGACCCTGTGACACGTGTCATATTTCCATTCCCCTAATAAGATTGCTGCATTTCATTTTCACCTTCTCTGCATTAATCACTCTCCTTTGAAGAGAGCTGGTGCAGAACAAGCCAGCAGCAGCCATCCAATTACGCTGAATGTGGGGAGAAAATTATCATCAGACCAACCTGCCAGCACAGCTCCGTGTTTACTCAATTCTCTCGGCCCAGCAATATCCATCTTTGGGACTCGTATGCGCATACATTCATGGTCATTTAGGACAGAGTGATGAGCATGGTGCTTGGCATGCAGGGACACGGAATTCCAAGTTATTCTTGGGCAGGCATCTGTGACGACAGTCAACACCGCTCACTCAGCGTGTATGGGGCATTGATGGAGCACCGGCAATATACAAGGCACTTTGCTAAGGGCTGGGAGGAGACAGGAGATACAGAGATAAATTAGGTATGGAGCTAGATCAAGAAGCCTAAGGTCTGGAAGGGGAGAGAGAAACCATAAATAATTGCAGCACAGGCAGATGGTACCCAGGACCTTAAGAGAGGCAGAGAAGGTGGCTTTGCCATTCAGAGGAGGAAGATTATTTCCAGCTCAGGGAATCAGTGAAGGCTTTGTAGAGGATTCCAGCTAACCGGAGTCTCTCAGTCATTTATTCAGCAAACATGTGCTTGCTCTGGGGACATGAATTCTGCCAGGTGTCAGAGACACACAGGTTAACACTGAATAAAGCAAAAAAGGCTGCCCTGGTGGATTATGTTCTCGTAGTGGGTGGAGGGGGGCGGGGGGGAGATAAAAATACAAATTAACCAGTAGTGAATAGGAAACTTTGAATAAAATAAGTGCTACAAAGAAAATCAAATAGATTGATACACTTGATCATGCCTAGGGCAGATGGGGCCACTTTAAATTGTGTGATCAGGACAGGCCTGAAGGTTAAGAAAAAGTCAACCTTGTATGGATTTGGAGGAACAGGGTTTGTGACAGAGGGAACTGTAAGTACAAAGGCCCTGAGGCAGGAATGAGTGTTGGGTGTGTGGCTGGAAGGCAGGGAAGGCAGCATGAAAGGAGATGGGTTGGAGAGGCAAGCCCATCATGGGCAGGAGTTTAGATTTTACTGCAAGTGCAACAGGAAACTGGGGAAGGGCTTAGCCGGGGCATGGGTGGGTTAGTTTTGTGAAGATGCGAGGAGTCTCCTTACAGGCAGGCGGCCGAGCATGATCACGTTTGGAACCTGTTTGGAGGCCGTTTTAGAGAAACATTGGGGGCCACACCAGGGTCAGATCAAGGAGACCCTTGAATGACTGCGGTTTGGCCTTTGGCCCTGAGAAACATAACCATAAAGGAATCCATTCTTTAGATTCTGCAGATCCTGTCTCTGATGCAAACAGCCATCTGTGAGTTATTTCATCTCCGTAAGCATGTCTTCTACAGAAACGCTCAGCATCCCCAGAGCTTTTAGTTTCCCCCAAACCAATGAGAGATTCAGTGGATTTATACTGGCAGCCCTGAGACCACGGGAGAGAGTGAGCCATGGGCACATACTTCCTGCTTCTCTCACAATCACCACACACACACACACACACACACACACACACTAACACAAGCATAGTAATAAAAAAGTACATGTCTGTGAGTATACTTAAAACCATTAACTTTTACACTTGAAAGACGTGATTGCGTGGCATGTTAATTACATCTCAAACTGTTTAAAAGAACTGGGATTTTCGTGGCACTATAATGTGGTGATTAAGGGCGTAAGCTTTGGAGCTAGATGGATCTGCGTTCAGATTCCAGCTCTGGAGATGAAAATATTCTAACATTAATTATGGTGATGGTTGCACACCTCTGGGTATATTAAAAACCATTAAATCACACATTTTAAGTGGGCAAATTCTATGGTGTCTGAATTGTATCTCAATAAATCTGTTACCAGAAATGTCAGCTCTGATTGTTCTAACTTGTGACCTCGCTAAATCTCTCTGCATCTTGGTTTTGCCTTCTCTAAAATGGGGGAACTAATACCTCACAGAATTGCTGTAAGAGTTAAAGTGGATGATTCATGTAAAGATTTCAGCAGAGTGTCTGACACAAAGTTAATGATGTTATTTTAATACTAACTATAAAGCTTACTTTCTGGTACCAACTCTGCTGCTTGCTAGCTTTTGGGATTTGGGGAAGTTTCCTAATATTCTCTGGGTCTTAATGTCCCCACTTTTAAAATGAGATAACATTATGTTCCCCATGTATGTATTGCAGGGCTGCTGTTTAGGCTCAGATAACAAGATCGATGTTCAAACCCTTCCTAAACTGATATACGGAAGTAATGCTCTGAGAGGCTCTGTTAGTGCTTAAGAAAACAGACTCTGAAGTGAGTTCCCAGATTCGAGTTCTAGATCTCCTGCTTACAAGCTGTGACATCTTGTGCAAATTCTTAAACCTCTTTGTGCCTCAGTTTCCTTATCTGTAAATGGGGGTCATACTTGTGCCTACCTTATGGGATTATTGTGCTGATTCCATGGGTTAAAATGTGCAAAGCACTAAGAACATTAATTAGAACAAAATAAGTGGTAAATGAACGTTGGCTATTATTATTACAAGAAACAGGCAAATTTTGATGGTGATAGCAGAGAGGAAAAGACTCACTTTTTCATGAGGCACAGCAGAAACCTGCTAGCATTATGGACAAACACAAGAAGAGGCAATATTGCACTAGCCACTGCGAAGTGAAACTATTTGTTCAATTCAGGACAACCATGTAGGCTGTATTACAGGACCCTTCTGTCGACAGAAAAAAATTCACAAGCTAAAAGTTGAGAATTATGTTTCATTCAGTGGACTTGATGAGGACTTAAGCCTGGGATACAGCCTCGGATCCCTCAGAGGGAAGGGAGGAGCCAGGATAGATAGGAGTTTCTGCAACAAAAACTAGGTGGTCAGAACATCAAAAGATTACTGTTAATCAAAGCAAACCAGACATCTCAAGCTAATGAATTTAGTGCTTTCTATGTATGGGAAGATGAAAGAATTCTGGGTTCATTGAAATTATTCCTTCGATGTACACCTTAACTATCTAGGGCCAGTATCCTGTTCTTTCCCATCCTGAGTCCCCTCAGGGTGTACAGTTGGTGGCCGCAGTGGCTGATATTTCATGGCTGCAACATCCTTTGTTTATTGATATGGCAGTTCTTGGTCCACACCTCCCAGGGTCATAATTTATCCAGAGGCTTGCACCCACTAGAGTGCCCTACGGGGCACTAAATCCACTGCACTTCAGTTCTGTGCTCATGTGGATGGGAACCCTGAGTGAGTGGATCCTCAGACAGAGCTAACAGAACCACAGAGGAGGCAAGAGGCGTGTGGCCTGGGCTGGAGGGAATTGGAATTGGAAAATGTCTCCAAGTGTTAGGGGAACCACTGACTGAAACCGGCCGCCCTGGCCAGGCACCGTAGTAGCCACTTGCATGAGTTATCTTACAACAGGAGGTCCTGGTAAGGAACGAGGAACTAACAAGCTACCACCAACCGGAAGAATTCGGGAAAGGTCAAAAGGAGACACCAGTCCACATGGCCTACCAACCTCCCAGAATCCTCCTTGCTGGAATCCATCTTGGCTGAGTGATGCACGTGCCACCAGGAAGGACCCTGAGTCAGAGTGATTGGCCAGAGACAACCCAGAAACTAACCCCATCACCATAAAACCCGAGACTGCGAGCCGCGTGGCCGAGGGGTCCTCCTGGGTTCCCTTACCCTCCTGCTCTCCGCCCGGGTGCCCCTTCCCAATAAAGTCTCTTGCTCTGTCAGCACATGTGTCTCCTTGGACAATTCATTTCCGAGTGTTAGACAAGAGCCCACTCTTGGGCCCTGGAAGGGGTCCCCCTTCCTGCAACACAAGGAAAAGATGTCCAGAATGTGGGGATCACTTCTCTGCAGTTATTTTTTTCTGCAGAGTATTAGCTCCTCAAACCCTGTTTACTTTGGTCGCCCTGCACTTCAGTTTTCTGTCTCCCAAGTGCCGTGACACTGGTGAAAACGCAACAGCTGCATTCTACTTTGTCTGTCAGCTCCACAGAGCTTAAAAATTGGCAGATGCTTACAGTTAATCTTCGACAAAGGAGGCCAGAATATACAATGGGGAAAAGACAGTCTCTTAAGCAAATGGTGCTGGGAAAGTTGAACAGCCACATGTAAATAGATGAAGCTAGAATGTACCCTCACAGCATACACAAAAATAAACTCAAAATGGCTTAAAGGCTTAAATATAAAACAAGACACCATAAAACTCTTAGAAGAGAACACAGGCAAAACATTCTCTGACATAAATTGTACCAATGTTTGCTTAGGTCAGACTCCCAAGGCAATAGAAATAAAAGCAAAAATAAACAAATGGGACCTCATCAAACTTATAAGCTTTTGCACAGCAAAGGAAATCATAAACAAAACAAAAAGACAACCTACAGACTGGGAGAAAATATTTGCAAATGATGTGACTGACAAGGGCTTAATTTCCAAAATACACAAAGAGCCCCTACAATTCAATGACAAAAAAACAAACAACCCAATTGAAAAATGGGCAGAAGAACTAAATAGACATTTCTCCAAAGAAGACATACAGATGGCCAATAGGCACATGAAAATACGCTCTTCATCACTAATTATTAGAGAAATGCAAATCAAGACTACAATAAGGAACCACCTCACACCAGTCAGAATGGCCATAATTAAAAAGCCTACAAATAATAAATGCTGGAGAGGGTGTGGAGAAAAGGGAACCCTCTTGCACTGTTGGTGGGAATGTAAATTGGTGCAGCCACTGTGGGAAACAGTATGGAGGTTCCTCAAAAAACTAAAAATAGAGTTTCCATATGATCCAGCAGTCCCATTCCTGGGCATATACCCAGACAAAACTATAATTTGAAAAGATACATGCAACCCCTATGTTCATAGCAGCACTATTTACAGCACTATTTACTATTTACTATTTACTATTTATTTAGCCAAGACATGGAAACAACCTAAATGTCCATCGACAGATAAATGTATAAGGAAGATGTGGTATATATATATATATATATATATATACACAATGGAATATTAGCCATAAAAAAGAATGAAACAATGCCATTTGCAGTAACAGCGATAGACCTAGAGATTATCATATTAAGTGAAGTAAGAAAGAGAAAGTCAAATACCATATGATATCACTTATATGTAGAATCTAAAATATGACACAAATGAACATATCTATGAAATAATAACAGACTCACAGATATAGAGAACAGACTTGTGGTTGCCAAGGGGGAGGGAGGGTGGGGAAGAGGAAGACTGGGAGTTTGGGATTAGCAGTTGCAAACTATTATATATAGTATGGATACACAATAAGGTCCTACTGTATAGCACAGGGAACTATATTCAATATCCTGTGATAAACCATAATGGAAAAGAATATGAAAAAGAATATGTACGTATAACTGAGTCACTTTACAGCAGAAATTAAACACAACATTGTAAGTCACCTATACTTCAATAAAAAGAAAAAAAAATTGGCAGATGCTCAATGAGACAGGAGGGAAGGGGGTAGGGCACAACCATTAAAACAATGACACAACCATTAAGAAGAACAGGATACCACAAAAACCGCTTAGAACCTACTTGGCCCAAGGTGGTGGAAGATTTGACTTCCAGTGGACCTTGAGCCTCATTATACGTTCATTATAATATATTAGCATATGCTAAATGACACACCCACAGGCGCCATGACAGTTCTGAGGCCAACCATAAAAAGCCAAAAAGTGGGCCGTGGCCCAGTTCCTAGAAATCTCTGCCCCTTCCCCAAAATAGTTGGAATAATCCTCCCACTCCTTAGCCTATGAAATTACCCAGCCCATAAAAACTAACCACCCCCGTCCCTCAGCTGCTCTTGCCTTTGGAGATGGTCCACATTCTCTCCATGGAATGTGTATCTCCCAGGGCCACACTCACTTTCCAAAGAGATGACCCCATGCCCTGAGGCCGCCTCTCACCTTCTGAGATGGTCCACACTCTGTCTATGGAGTATGTATCTCTCTAAATAAACCTGCTTTCGCTTTACTCTGGCTTGCTATTGAATTCTTTCCTGCGTGGAGCCAGGGATCCTCACTTGGTGGCCCGTCCCAGGGACTGACTCGAGACCTGGGACATGACCGTCCTCTCACCACATTTTTCCTACAACACAAGGGAAAGAGCAGTCTAGAACGTCAGGCTCACCACAGGGTGTTCCCCTCTCTCTAGCATCTTGACCTCTCAAATCCTGGGTACCGCGGTGGCTCTCCTCTGGCCATGTAATTCAGAGCACTCCTTGGATAAGCAGCATTTTCATCATCTGTGAACTTGTTAGAAAAGCAAATTCATGTACCTGAACTTGACCCAGTGAGTCAGAATCTCTGGGGATGAAGCCCAGGAAACTGATTTAACAAGCTCTCTTACATACATCAAAGGTGGAGAACCCTTGTCCAATGCTTTTAAACGATTTTTTTTGTAGTTTAATTCAGATTTTAAAGCTATTCTCTGAAGGAGGGTTGGTGTGTTACAAAATACCATAGCTAGAGATGGAAGTCTGCAAGATATTATACTTTTCAAGCGTCGTCTCTGTTAATTCTCAAGAATTAGGGTAATTTTGGCTCACTTTTGTATCTCTAGCACCTGGAATAATCTTAGCCCTTGAGTAAGCCCTGAGGAAACATTCATTGAATACGTAAAACTCTATGACGTAGTTTTTATTATCCCCATTTTACAGATGAGAAAATAGAGACTCAAATGAATAAATGACTTGCCCAACATCATCCAGGTAGTATGTGGCAGAACTGGTATTTGAAGCAAAGAATCCAACGCCTGTGCTACCCTGATGGGAACACAGTGGCCCTGGGCATCTGAGGGGGCCACACTTAGGGAGGGCCCAGCAGTGCAGGAAGGAGAAGTAGGAAGGGCATCCAACCAGATGACCCTGCTGATATGGGCTCTCCTAAGGTGGGCACTGCTTCTGAGGCTGGAGCATTGGAAATGGTGTCACAGGTGTGAGTCCCGTCTCGTCCAGGTGGATGTGTGGGACCAGTAGTTTGAGCTCTGCTGAGAGAAGAAACAATCTGTTCCAGGCCTTCTTTGTGAGGTTTTGTCCTCTGGTGCTTGAGGGTTTGGCTCCCAGAGCAGGGATTGTGGCAAATTCCTCTTATATCCAAAGAGCAAACAGGTACCTGCAGGAGGGGAGGGATGGGCAGCTAATCAGAAGAAAGCTGCCAGGGCGCAGGCAGAGCTGCACTTGGGTTGGACTGGCTCCCCAGGGCGTCACCTCTACGGGGCCACCTGGCCTGGTTTCCTTTCCCCAGAATAGCCCAGAGGCCTGTGGGATGGGAAATCCTTTTGGTTTCAGTGGATGTAGGAAAGTGCGTCACTGCAATGTGGGCTCCCGGGGGAGGGGAGGAACCTTTTCCTGAAGGAAGGACTTTTCAATATCCTCCTGCTCTGTCTCTTGTCTCCATGGAAATGGCAGAGAGGCCCAAACAAGAAGTTGGCTTTCTTGGGGAAGGGAGGGCCGACCCATGGGCGAGCTTCCCACCATCAGAGTCTCCGGCTATGAACTACGGGATCTCCACAAGGTGCCATGGGATCCCATCTGGGTGAGGGCAGTGACTAGGAAAGTGGGCTGGGATCCCACTGAACCCAAAGCAGGCCAATAGCGATGGTCTAAGAACAAGATTCAGAATGTCCGGGTTGGAAGAGGCTTCAGAGATCATCTGGGACCCAGGAGTGATGTGACTTGCCCAAGGTCACACAGTAAGTCCTATAGATGAGGACAAAAGTCCCATCTGATAGTGTTCCTTCCTACTCCAGAAGGAAGCCTTCTTCAGTTATAGCAACAACACAAATTAAATCGTACATTTTTTGAATGTTTACCACGTGTAGGACACAGTGCTGATTCCCTTCCATACATCACCTCAGTGACTTCTCACAAGGTTGAAAGGTACGCACACCTGCCCCCTATTTACAGGCAAGGTAATGAGTCTTAGAGCCTGAGCGTGCCAGTCAAGGTCACATAGTTGCTAAGCAGCAGAGCTGGTAGGTAAACCTAGGGCATCTGACAGTAGACCCTGAACCCATAACCGCTATTGTTTTCCTTCACAGTTCTGGGTCTTCTACTTCTCCTGGGCTCCCACTCACTGGCCCTCCCCTCTGTGCCCAGGGTGGCTCCCAATCTATGTGCCAAGCATCTGTCAGCTTCTGATGTTTAAGTGCACATCGGGTGCTGTTTTGTTGTAGGACACGACAGCAAGCGAGAAGCCTTAGGCTTTTTTCGAAATAGCTGTCTAGATTAATAAAATAAGTATTTTGTGATTGCCAAAGTAACATCCGTGCTCTTCACAGAAGGCTGAGAAACTATGAATAAGTAAAAAGAAGGCAGAAAAAAAAAGAACTCATATGTTTCCTGGCTGTTTCTTCTGGAAATTGTCCACTTACCCATTGATGATCTTAATGATTGCCTCATCAGTTTGCTCTGGGACCGCGTTCTTTACACTCACAATTGTGGTCGACATCTTTTTTTCCCTTCCCAATTTGTTGTTTGTCAGTGTATTTTGAAAAATGCTTTTGGCTCTAGGACTTACCCAGCAGGCAGTGCTTCTGTCTTGGGTCAAAATGGCGAGCAGGCCTGCCGTTGCAGCATCAAGCAAGTGGCTGGAGGGTATTCGATGCTTCTGGGTTCAATAAACTGGGCTTAATGCAAGATGATACAATATATAAGAATGACGATGTAAAAGAGGCCATAAGAAGGCTTCCTGAGACCCTTTGTAATGACACAGTGTTTCACATTAAGAGAGCACTGGACCTGACCGTAAGGCAGCTGATCTTGCCTAAAGAGCAGTGGACAAAATATGAGGAGGATAAATTCTACCTTGAACCATATCTGAAAGAGGTTATTTGGGAGAGAAAAGAGAGAGAAGAATGGGCAAAGAAGTAATCATGTAGTCTAAATCTGTGGCTGCAGCTGTCCTAAAGTAGTTTTATGAAGTTGGTTAAACCTGAAATGTACAATGTAGAACTATCTGGGCTGTAAATGTATTACTTTAAATAAATATCTATTATAATTATTGTTGGAAAAAAAAAAGAAAAATGTTTTTGGAAGTTGGAAGTGGCTGCCTAGATTGTAGTGGACTGATCCTTTGCCCTGCAGAGACCCATTTGCTGCCCGACTGGCAGTGACAGGCAGACAGACGTTGACATTGGCCATAGCAAGTTTTCCCTCATGGCTGTCGAGGCTCTTCTTGACCAGCATGACCTGGAAAAAGCAGTTCTGCCCTTGGAGGTTCCAGTGAGCCAGTTGGCAATGCCATTGCCATTTATTATCCTTCCCTGGGAAGGGCAGGGTTCTGCTTGGGAGCTGAGAGCCAGGACTACAGAGCCTGGAGATTCACCCTGGTCCTCAGAGCCTGTTGTGTAAGCCCAGGATGGAGTTGAAAGGAAACGGTCCCGCAGCATCTCTCTCCATGCACGTAACTCTATTCAGGTTCCATTGGCTGGAGAGCTGAAGTCACCATCACAAGGACAATGTGTGTGGCTGGAGGGCCACCAGCTGCCTAAATTCCTCAGGGTTGCCTTGCTGCTTTCATGTCCACCCTAGGAAGTAGGCAGAGCAGGTTAGTAGAAGTCTACCTTACAGATGAGAAAACTGAGGCTCAGGTGGACAGCACCGGCTCTGGGACTAGAATCTGAGCTCCAGTGAGCTTTCATGATGAGGGGTGAGATGCTGGGTGTGGGGAGCCACGGTGTGGGGAGGGGGCCGTCTGAGAGTTTGGAAGAGGAGGAGAGAGGAGACAGAGGCGTCTCTGTGGATCCCCGGGCTGGAGACACGGACTCCACCTACTTTGCTCATTTTCTGCATCAGTTCTGTTCTCCCTCTGTTCCCTAGGGCCACCCTTGCCTCAGTCCCAGCTGTAAAAACAATGGGGGCACACACAGGACATTATGGGGGAGTGAGGACACACACACAACACATGCTTAACCATGAAATCCCAGAAGCAGGCCCATTACCTAGGAACATAAGTCCATGATCTCTGTCACTGCCAGACAATAGTCCCAAGGCATAGCTGATGTGATCAGAAAGGAGAAAGAAATAAGAGCAGTAAACATTAAAGAGGAGGGTGACATTACTTGTAGATATGACTTTATACTCACAGCACCCAGGATATTCTATTAGAAAACATTGCCAACAATAGAATTCAGTAAGGTGTCTGGGTAAAAAAGTCAGTACCTTCCAAAATAAGAAACAGACAGAAAAATATAATGGAAGAAAGAAGTCCATTTTGAAAAGCTACAAACAGATTACATATCCAGGAATATAGTTATCAGGTTATGTGTAAGATGTCAATGAATAAAATTTGAAGATGCTACTAAAGAACATACACAAACATGCGAATAAATGGAAAAATATCTGTAAGAGAGGAAGCTGCATACTACACATTTGCCAACTGTCTCTAGATTAATATTTAAATTTAACATAATTCCAGTTGAAAAATAGGATTTTTTTTCTGGAATTAAACATATTAAAGTTTATGTGGAAAAAGAAATAGATGAGAATAATCAAATTCTGAAAAATAAAAGGTGGTCTAATCCTGAAAGACATTAAAATATATTATAAAGCTAACATAAATTAAGCAGTTTGGTAATGGTGCATGAATAGACAGACCAATAAAACAGTGTGAAAAGTACAGAAATAGATCCAAATATTCATAGAAATTTAGTTTATGATTAAGAGGACATTTCAAATCAGTGGGAGAAAAGGAGATTACTTAATAAATGGTGTTATGTTTAGACAAATGGTAGCCATCTTAAACAAAGTTTAGATTCCTTCTTAGATCCTCATACCCAAATAAATTCCAGATGGAGCAACGATTTAAATGGAAAAAAAACCCTCACCATAAAAGTATTAAAAGAAAACATGGAGATTTTATTTAAATAATATCCAAATGGGGAAGGACTTTGTCTTTTTAAACCTGACACAAAATCCAGAATCCATATAAGAAAAGAAGATTGACACATATGATATCATAAAATTAAAATTTTCTGCCTTGCAAAAATGACTATAAAGCCAAAAGATGAACAACACACTTGCTTGAAAAAAAATGTTTCCAACATGTGAGGCGCAGACATAGAGCTAATTTCCTTAAGACCTATATAAATTCCCACAGATGAAAAGGGAAAAGGACTAACAACCCAAAAGGAAAAAGCAAAGGGCTTGAGCAGAGAGTTCCAAGTTCATAGAAAAATAGGTAACAGCGGCCTTTAAACACAAGAAAGGGGGCTTACTCTCACTGCTAAAAAAAATGCAAACTACAACTCGTACAAGATGCCCTATTTACCTATTAAGCTGGCAAAAAAAAAGACGTTTGCTCACACATTAAGGGTGAGAAACCAGCACTCTGCAGCATTGCTGGGGGAGTGCAATACGGGATAACCTCTTTGCAAGACCATTTAGCGATGTCTCGCAAAATAAAAACCGCACTAACCCTTGACCTAGCAATATCACGTTCCAGAGCTTATCCTACACATACACGCACACATTTGCTTAGTGACATACGTATAAGGATATTATTAGTAGAAAAAGTTTGGAAATAACTGCTGTGTATATCAACAGAGGACCAGTTAGAGAAGTACCGTGTACTCTTACGGTGAAATACTCTGCAGCCTTTAGAAGCAATGTGACAAGCTCTAAAATGACATGGAACAAGTTTCCAAATGTACGGACTCTATGGCATCGTCTACAGCCGGGACTTCCAAACTTTTTTGAGCATAACTCACTGTAAGAACTATATTTTACATCACAAACTGGTTCGTTCATTCATTCATTGGTTTGTTCTTTCATTCATTTTCTTTCAACAAATATTTATTGAGTAACCACCACATTTTCAGACACTGAAATAGGCATTGAAGAGACAGCAGTGAGTAAAACAGATAAAAAAAAAGATCTCTGCCATCGTGGAGTTTACAAATATATATAAGAACACAAACTGTTTAATGTGGAAACAAGCAAAACTCTCCTGACAGAAGGCAAATCAGTGGTTGCCAGGGCTGAAGATGGGGGAAGAGATTGATGTTAGAGAAACACCAGGGTACTTTCTGGGGTGGTGGAAATGCCCTATATCTTGATTGTGATGTGGTCACATGACTGAATGCATTTGCTAAAACACATCAAATTTTACACTTAAAAAGAGTGAATTTTTATTATGTGCAAATTATACCTCCACAGGCTTGATTAAAAAAAAAAAAACTGAAACAGAAGTGTCATGGAACAATACTTCATCTTTCCGTTATTAGATGTCCTAGCCTCTGTTCCATCCCATTTCATTCTTTTTCAGTAAACAAAACAAACAAGATCACACCTATGCTGACCTGATCAATTGATTTTATAACATTTTATTTATTTATTTATTTATTTATTTATTTATTTATTTATTTATTTATGGCTGTGTTGGGTCTTCGTTTCTTGTGCGAGGGCTTTCTCCAGTTGTGGCAAGTGGGGGCCACTCTTCATCGCGGTGCGCGGGCCTCTCATTATCGCGGCCTCTCTTGTTGCAGAGCACAGGCTCCAGACGCGCAGGCTCAGTAATTGGGGCTCACGGGCTTAGTTGCTCCATGGCATGTGGGAACTTCCCAGACCAGGGCTCGAACCCGTGTCCCCTGCATTGGCAGGCAGATTCTCAACCACTGCGCCACCAGAGAAGCCCGATTTTATAACATTTTAATGCATCATTATCCATAGTTTGAAAAATTGTGGTCTATATTTGTTACTGTGAGTGTAAGTAAAAGTTGGTGAAACTCATATATGGGCATATATATTAACAGAAAGTCTGATATATGTGTATATATATATATGTGTGTGTGTGTGCAAATATATACAAATATTAGCATAGCAATGAACTGCTGATTGGAAACTGAGAGCCTGAGGATCAGGGAAAGGAGCAAGAATTTGATTTTACTAGACACGCTTTTGGAGTATTTAACTTTTTAAAACCATGAGTATATGTAATTTTTTAGAATATATTTGAAATGTTGAAAAGAAAAGGGAAAAATCCTGAGAGCAGAATTGGGTTTGAATTATAAACTACCTGTGTGACAGTGGGTAAGTTGCTTAACATCTCTGGGCTCTTTTTCCCTTATCTATACTATAACAATGTTGGTCTATATGACCCTTAGGCCCTAGCCTCTTAGATATTCCAGCTGTCCTTGAGTCATCCTTTGAGTCAACCCCCGTCTACTGGGGCATATTGAATTATTCAGTAGAAGGAAAGGAAGTGATGGAGCCATTCTTCATATCAGCAAACACTGAGCACCCACAACATGCAAAGTACTAGGCTAGAATCTGGGGCTACAGTCTCTGCCTCAATAGTCTAGTGAAGAAACAGCCACATGTACGTAAAGGACACTGCCATACATCAGGTGGTATTGACCTGTTCACAAAATGCTACTGGTCACAGAGGAGGGAGACTTCATCTTTACCTGGATGGATTAAGAAGAGCTTTAGAGAGGTGAGTACAGCAGGGCTGGATCTTAGGGATGTGGCCAAGCTTCTCAGTTGGAAATAGAGAAGAAAGGGCATTCCAGCCAATGAGTACAGCACATCCAAAGTGTTGGGCCCTGAATACATCCACCGTATTCCAAACTCATGCCTCTGCCACCTTTGTCCAGCCTGGAACATCTCCACTCTTCTCTGCTGTTCATATCTTATCCTTCCTTGCAAGTCCACAGCCCTGAAAGAGCATAGCAAATGGCTCCATGTAGCTGGCCTGAAATGTGTCAGGGAGGCTGTAGAGGGACAGAGGCTGCAGAGGTGGGTTGGAGTCAAGCTGTGAAGGAGCTGGTGGGCTAAGCTAAGGGCTTTGAACTCGATCTTGAGGGCAATGGGGAGTCACTGGAAGGGGAGGAGGAGCAGGGTCAACAGTCAGATTTTTTGCAGAAGGTTGACCCTGACGTCAGTCTGGAGAATGGACTGAAAGACTTGAGGACCAGTTAGGAGGCTGATGCACCAGAGGTTTGGCCCCCTTCACTCCCAGCCTTTGTACCCAGAGAAGAACCGATTCTCCATGGACCATATGTGATCAGACTCCCAAAGAGAGCTAGCCATGCGCCTGCTTACGGCCGTGTCTGTTCCAAGCAGACTGAGCTCTTTGAAACCCTCCACTGGGGTGACAGGTGAAGGCTTGTGGTGGTCTCAGCTTATGCAGCCCAAAGCCTTGCCAACCTGGAAGGGTCCTCCTGGAGGAATGCACGGATCTACGCTGCTCTTCTGTAGCACGGAGAAGTGAGGGAGGATGAGGAGCAACGTTGGGCATGAGGGCTGCTCTCTCCATCCGTCTTCACCGTGCACGTGAATCGCCTGGAAATCTTGCTAGAATGCAGATTCTGATCAGTAGGTCTGGACTGTGGCCTGAGATTCTGCTTCCAGGGAAGCTCCTGGTCCACAGACTACAGTGTTGAGTGTCAAGGGTTTAGACCACATGGCACATCCATGGCAGGGCTGAGATTAGAATCCAGGTCTGCTGGGCTGCCTTCATTCTTTCATTTATTCATTCTTTTGTTTATTCAACAAAAATTCCTGCTTGCATTTTTTTGTTGTTCGTTGACTTAAATGAAGTGCTAAGGGAAGTGCTTACTATGTGCCAGGCATCAGTCTAAATGCTTTACAAATACTAACTCATTCAGTCTCACTACAGCCCCGCACGGTAGTTGCTGTTATGGTCCCCATCTCAAGCTTAGGGAAACCCAGGCACAGAGATGGGAAGTAACTTGCCCAAAGTCTCCCATCTGGTAGGTGGCCCGGTGAATGCTGTCATTACCAGGTGAGCTGCAGTACCTGACCCCTTTCTGTAGCACCACGTGGAATGTGGGGCATTGGGTCCCCAAACCAAAGTGGAGGTGCTCGTAGAGCTGGGAGGGGGCTGCCTGGTGATGAGCCTGGAATCCCCTTCCCTTGCTGAACATGTGCTAATGGAGCCCATCCAGCCTCTCTACCTATTTCAGTGGGGTTGGGAGCAGAGTAGAGCAGCCTTTCCGGTGCCAAGGTATATGAGTTTCCTACGAGCCAAATGGACACCCAGAAGACAGGAGAGCTTGAGCTGTCTTGTAAGTACCAGGGAACCCCAGAAACAAGAGGCTGTGGAGGAGATAACGAGGGGCCAGGTGTTAAAAGCGGTTAAAGTGAAACAGGTGTCCCTAGGGAGGGAACCTCCCACAGGTGGAGATGACCATGGGCAGCTGGGTGTTCAGGATGGGAGCTCTGGGGGAATGATCTGGGTTTGTGATATGTATTGGGGAGATATAGGCACATAGATGGCAACCAAGGCCACAGGATTGGCTGAACCTACCAGGAAGAGCATGTGTGGGGAGGAGGCAAGAGGTTAGGACTGGAACCTCAGGAACATCAGCATTGGAGAAACAGGCAGATGAAGAAGATTAACAATGAAGATTTAAAAAGGATGGTAAGGGCTTCCCTGGTGGCGCAGTGGTTAAGGATCCGCCTGCCCATGCTGGGGACATGGGTTCACGCCCTGGTCCGGGAAGATCCCACATGCTGCAGAGCAACTAAGCCCATGCGCCACAACTACTGAGCCTGCACTCTAGAGCCCCTGCTCTGCAACAAGAGAAGCCACCGCAATGAGAAGCCCGTGCACTGCAACGAAGAGTAGCCCCCGCTCGCCGCAACTCGAGAGAGCCTGCGCGCAGCAACGAAGACCCAACGCAGCCAAAAATAAATAAATAAAATGGATAAATTTATATAAAAGTAATAAAAAGGATGGTCAGAGAGGTAGGAAGAGAATGGAGAGAGTGTGTGAGAACTAGTTCCTGATGACTGCAAATGGAAACCCTGATGACATCCTCTTGGGATGTGGACAGTTTATTTTCCAAGTTTAATTGGAGGTAGAATTACTCTAACAATGGAGTGGTTTTCTGTTGCTCTTCCCTTGTTTTATATTCTTATGTGTATTACACAGTTCCCCATCTGCTGTTTTGGCAGGGATCTCCGCATAAATACGTTTCAACATATATACACACATATATTTAAACCAACTAAACTAATATTTATTGAGTCTTGATTATGTGCAAAGCACAGCATATCCCAGGCGAGGAGGTTTGCCAGGATGTGATCGTCATATGCTAGATCATGAGATCTGGCGGTGAGCAGAAACGGATGGTGCCCAGACAGGTGTCTCCCCTTAATGCAGGACTGTAGAAAAGCTTTTACTAAAGTGAACTTCACACCTGGTAGGTAATCTACCTGGATCAAATCGTGGAGCAGAGAAAACCACCTTCCCTGAACACCTCCTGTTAAGGGGTAAATAAACAAGCTCTCGTCTTGTTTAAGTCACTCATATTTGGCCTCTGTGAACGAGTATTAGTCAGCATCTTAGTTAGTACTTACAGACATACGGCCAAGGGATCACTGCAGAGAAAGGGTGACAGTCTGTGAAGGATGTCCCTCATTAAGCTACATGGGATGTAATCTCGTTTTTGTAACACTGTTTACTACATTTGTTTAATCTCATGCTTGTGTTCTGCATGTGACCCTCTCCCTGCCTTTGCAGGGTGTTCCAGACACGCAGATGGCACATGTAGGAGGCAAGAGAGGGCGGCACTGCTTGGGAAGATAAAATGGTTCAGTCCCTGGAAGTCCAGCTCAGGGGGTTGGGGGAGGGAATAGGGAGAAGATGAAACTGAAAGTCAAGATGCTTTTAGATGGAGTTAGAAACAATCCTGGAGAAAAGTATCATAATTTTGGAAACAGTGAGGAATGATTCTCCTTTGGGGACTGATTTTTAGCGGGTCAAAGAAAAGAGAGTCTTCTATTAAGTTTTATTTTGCCTTCACAAGACTGAAAAGGAGTTGGCAGGTTGGCGAGAAGAGCTATCCCTCAATGCTGTCCTGTTGCTGCCAGGGGTGGGACAGGGATATTATGATGGTGCATCTATAGGGGACCCACATGGTCTAGCAAGATTATGCCTGAAATGTTTTTTATTTTGGGGAGCAGGTTAGTTTTGCTTAATTTAATTTTTAATTCTATAATTATGGGGAAGTTCTAACATATGCAAAATATGGAATGGTCTCCCGAACCTGCGTGAACCCACCCCAACCCCTGGCCATGAATGCCTGCCCAATCCTGTCTTATTTCCACTGTCATCCGTTTCCCCTCCCTTATTATTTTAAAGCAAATATGACACATCATTTTACATCATCCATAAACATTTCAGTATGTATCTGTTTGACATAAGAACTTTTAGTAAACACAACCACAAGGTCATGATCACACAAAAAAGGGATTAATTCATATTTCCTTAATATCATCAATTTATACAGGTGATGTTCAGATTTTTAATTAGTTAGTGAATGTCCTATTTTTATCTATAATTTTTTTGGTTTGAATTAGATCTAGACAAGACCCACACGTTGTGATTGGTTAATATGTCTTTTAAGTATCCTTTCATCTATGGCATCCCCCTCTACCTCTCTCATTTTTAACCCTTGCAATTTATTTGTGGAAGAAACTGCTTTTTGTTTTGGTTCTGGAGAATTTCTCCTGCCTGGATTTTGCTGGTTGTACGCCCATGGTACAGTTTATTTCCTCCATATTTCCTGTAAATTGGTAGTTTGATCTAGAGCTACATTGTCCAATATAGTAGCCACTAGTCACAAATTAATGAAATAAAATAAAATTTCAGGGGCTCAGCAGCCATATGAGGCTATTGCTGCTGTATCAGACAGTACAGATTATACAACTTGTCCATCCTTGCAAAAAGGTCTCCTGGATATTTAAAGTCTAGAAGCTTAACCAAATTTAATATTTTAGGAGGAAGACTATTTTATAGGTGGTGTTGTAAATGTCCAACCGAGGCACATAGTACCTGGCTGCCTCTCTTTTAGGATATTAGCAGCCTTCAGTGTGGGCTCCATTAGTTCATACAGGGAAAAATATCTCTCTTAATGAAGTGGCCCCAAACTGGTATTCCCTCCCTCCATCTCTCCAGCTCTACAAATCCAACATCTCAGAGTCCTCCTTGGAGCTTCCCTCTGCCTTAGATTTGTCCTGTCAATTTCATCTCCTAAATACCCCCTGAATCAGGCCCCTTGTCTCCATTTTGGGTGCTAACACCCTAGTCCAAGTCGCCTGCATCTCTGAGAAACCCAAATGCCTGCTTACCATCATCACATCCTCCAGCAACTACTGCATTCTCTGCACTGCAGCCGGCGGGACCTCTCTGTTCAAAGCCCCTCAATATTCCCTCCGTTCCTAGGTAAGGACCAGGCTCCCCGGGATCGTACCACACCCTGCAGGGTCTCCTCCTAGCCCCCTTCCAGTTTGTGAGTACCGCCAGGGATTAAACCGTTTAACTGCTGATTAGGCACGGTTAACACTTTGGGTGCTGAATCGTGGGGAGGTCCCTGGGGCTCTAGGGGTGAGGAGCTGGGCCACTGGGGGAGCACTCAGGGGAAAGAGGCAGTGGCTAAATTTACCAAATGGTACAGAAGTATTTCAGTGTTTTAATAACTGGCTTAGCACTAACAGTACATTTGGTGAATTATCATCTGTGTACCCACCTCCTTTATTCTACCATACTGGCTTTATGCTAGTTGCTGGAACTTTCTACACTCCCTCCAGTCAAAGGATACTCTTTCTTCCCCAACTCCTACTCATCCTTCAGGTCCCAATCCAAGATTCCCTTCCTCAGGGAAGCCCTCCCTGATCACCTCTGGGGCCACCAGTCTCCCCTTTCATCCTCCAGTGGAACAATGTTTGTTTCCTCCTTGCTTCATTTCTTTTTTTTTTTTTTTTTTAATTTTATTTTTATTTTTGGCTGTGTTGGGTCTTCATTGCTGTGTGCGGGCCTTCTCCAGTTGCCGCGAGCGGGGCCACTCCTCGATGCGGTGCCCGGGCCTCTCACTGTCGTGGCTTCTCCTGTTGCGGAGCACAGGCTCCAGGCGTGCAGGCTTCAGTAGTTGTGGCACGTGGGCTCAGTATTTGTGGCTTGTGGGCTCTAGAGCTCAGGCTCAGTAGCTGTGGAGCACGGGCTTAGTTGCTCCGTGGCATGTGGGATCTTCCGGGGCCAGGGCTCGAACCCATGTCCCCTGCACCGGCAGGCGGATTCCCAACCACTGTGCCACCAGGGAAGCCCCTTTGCTTCATTTCTGATTCTATGTGTGTTTCTGGTTTTGCTCAACATTATATTCCCAGCACTGAGTGGTGGTACGTAGTAGGTGTACAACAATCATTTTTGTTGAAGGAATAAAATGTGAACTGAGTTAATAGATTGAACTTTAAATATTTGACATCATTTCCTCTGCGGGGTATTTCCTCTTTTTGTTTTGTAATGATTTGGCATTATTAACTTATGAATAATGGTTTATCTTTGCAGGCACACTGGGTCCGAATCTAATTTGTTATCCGGAGGATTGGTTCATATCCATCCTACAGAGGCCATTTTGCTCATTTGTAGTGCCTCAAACATCTGGCACTCAATGGCAAACAAGGGTTATACAAATACTCCCAGCATGGCCTACCATGTGGATAAGAATCACGCCAATGCAGTCAACAGTGACGCAGAGGAAGACACAGAGTGCTGAGACCAGCAGAGTAAAACTGAGGAGGTAGTCAAGAGGTTCATTTACTGAGCACTCGTCTAGTTCTTGGGGTGTGGGAATGAATAGGACAGAGCAGACCTCTGACTTCAAGGAGCTTATGTCCTGGTGGGGAAAGATACGTTCTAATCAGGTAGACAAATGAACAAACAACAGTACCAATCGTGTCAAGTTTTATCAATTTTTTTTTTTAAGTTTTTAATTAATTACTTATTTATTTATGGCTGTGTTGGGTCTTCGTTTCTGTGCGAGGGCTTTCTCTAGTTGCGGCAAGCGGGGGCCACTCTTCATCGCGGTGCGCGGGCCTCTCACTATCGCGGCCTCTCTTGCTGCGGAGCACAGGCTCCAGACGCGCAGCCTCAGTAGTTGTGGCTCACGGGCTTAGTTGCTCCGCGGCATGTGGGATCTTCCCAGACCAGGGCTCGAACCCGTGTCCCCTGCATTAGCAGGCAGGTTCTCAACCACTGCACCACCAAGGAAGCCCCTCGTGTCAAGTTTTGAGAAGAATATAGAGTGATTTGATAGAGAGAAACTCGGAGTGGTGGGGAAGCTACTGTTGAGGGTGGTCAGGGAAAACTTCCTGACCAAGTTTTTATTGGTCAAGCTGTGAAGGATCAAAGGGATGAGGACTCAGCTGCAGAAGAGTCCGAGGAGGACAATTCCAGGCAGAAGAAATAGCCAAGTGCAAAGGACCAGAGCTCGAAAAGAGCCAGCTGGTGACACCATTAGACTCAGTTTTCTCATCTGTAAAATGGTGACAATGGTACCTACCGACAGCAGGGGGTGTGGTTATTATGGTCAAGATTATGATTATCCTTCAGCTCAGGAGTAGTTTCAACAAAGCAGATGCTTTCAGCCAGTCAGGGAAACAAATTTGTTAATTATATGTTGTGACTTTCAGTGAAGGATATGGTTTAGACCCTAAGAACTGGTAATGGCGCCAGCCTCTTACACGCACACACACACACGCACACACACACTGTACCCACACGGGATGATTTCGGCTGTGACTGTAGGATTTCGGCTCCCCAACTTCAGTGCAGAGAGAGTACAGATTTTGGCATTTCAGGCTTCGAGCAAGCTTTCGGCTCCCTTTCCCCGCGGTCTGTGGGAGGAGCCGGCTGTCAGTGGCACAGAAGGAGGGGGGGCGAGGAGGCTGTGGGTGGGGACTGAGCCACTTGATTAGCATACTCTGCTCAGCGCTGGGAAGTTTCCTCCAAATTTCCTCTGCACTGTCTTTGGGGAGGTAAGAGAAGAGCTTGCAGCCAAGACTGGGTACTTTAAGGTAGCACAGGTACCAAGCCAGGACGTGGGCAAGGAATCGTGTGGGAGGGAGAGAGCCTCACCTGTGGAGTGAGGCGAAACAGGTGTTTCCTGGGGGAAACAGAAGCAGCAGGGGAAAGAAAGCCCGCAGAATTTAGAGGACTTCCCTTTGTTATGCCGCTGCTAGGAGAGTGTATGGCACTGGATTTTTAAAGTCTTCTTTATCTCAGCTCATGGCGACACCATCCTTCCAGCTGCTCAGACCAAAGACGTGCCGTCCTTGTTGGCTTTTTTCGTGGTTTCATGTCCCACATCCCACCCATCAGGAAATCCTATTGGTTCGACCCTCAGAACACATCCAGAACCTGACCAGACCACTTCCCCTGCACTGCATTACCTCTCTCAGGGGTTAGTGAAAGGCTCTCCTTGCATGTCGCCTGGTTCTGCCCCCGTCCCTCAACACGTGGCCAAAGGGACCCAGTTAGAAGTAAATCATGTGGAGGTGATTGCCCTGGAGCTGTGGAGCCTAAGCTTCAGGACCCCTTCCTTGCAAGCGCCTCAGACAACGTTCTGGGAGGGACAGCACAATGTTCAGTATATTTTTGTAATATCTGTAGAAGTAAGCTTTCAACTGCAATTGGCTAAGACTGCTGTCTCTCTCCACTCTGATTGCCTTCCCTGGCACTTCCCTCCTGATGGACAGTGTTGGAACGGCTGGGAGAATTTGGGGAAACTCACAAAGACGTGGGCATCCATGAGCTGGGCATGCATTTTTGTTTGCTGGGATATATTTTATGTGGTTCACCGTAACTTCCATATATAGGAAATGTATTGCCAGCCACCCCAGCGTAGGCATGGCTTTTACAAAGACTCCTTCTACCCCTGAGCCAAAACAGAGGCTGTATGGTGACAGGAGCGTGTCCTACGGTGCCCAGCCCCAGAAGTACATAGGCATTAGATGCTGCACCCGTTTCCTATGGCTGCTCTAACAGATGACCACGGTATCGGTGGCTTCAAACAACAGGAATTTATTCTCTCGTTATTCTGGAGGCCAGAAGTTTGAAATCAGTATTACTGGGCCAAAATCCAGGTCTTGGCAGGGCCACGCTTCCGTTGGAGGCCCTAGGGGAGAATCTGTTCATTGCTTCTTCCAGCTTCTGGTGGCTGCTGGCATTCTTTGGCTTGTGGCTGTGTAACTCCCACCTTTGCCTCCATGGTCACATCGCCTCCTCCTCTTCTGGGTGAGTCTAATCTTCCTCCACTGCTCTCTCATGAGGACACTTGTCATAGTGCAGGGCTCACCCAGATAATCCAGGACAATCTCCTCACCTCAGGATCCTTCACTTAATCACAGTGTGGTCCAGTGAGATGCAGACAGACCGTTGTTGGGCCTTATGCCGAAGACTATGTGTTTTTTCCCTGGAGAACAGTAAGGAATGAAGATTCATAATCAAGAACTTCTTTGGTCATTTTTGGCTCCTGTGAGGGGAGCCAGCTGGAGATAAAGCCAACACACAGAAGAAGGAAGGGCCTGGAGAAGCAGAGAGAAATGGAGCTAGAATCCTCATGACATGTATGAGCTCCTGGATCACACACAGCCTGAAGCCCCCTCCCCTACCTCTGGTCTTTTCAGTTATGAAACCCAATAATTTCCTTTCTTTCAAGCCGGTTTGAACTGGATGTCCTGTCACTTACATCAAAAAAGAGTTCTCATCGATATTCTCTTTAAGCCTCAGTTCCTCATCTAAAAAAGGAGGCTAAAATACCCTACTGAATTATGATAAAATTTTAAACAAGATGACATATATAACACAGGTATGTTGGTTCCTGGTACATAGAAATTCTCCTTGTGAACGATGACTGTTAATATTTAACAATTTATTATCATAAGCGAAGAACTAATAGAACTTATATCAGGCTGGGTATGTTTGGGTTATATTTATTAAAAACATAGAACTTTACTAGAACCCAATACCTCTCCTCAATCCTGAAACTCCACTGTAAGAACTCCTTTGAGCATTTGCCCATCCTGCATGTGGCTGCCTCCTGGGACTGGCCTCTTCACTGCCAAAAAAGCGATCCATTCCATTCTGTCCTCAGATTGGGCTGAAACCTGTCTCCACGGTTTCCACCCACTGATCCTGGTTCCACTTGTTTTGGGGGTGGAGCGGGGAGTAGAAAGAGTCTAATGCTCTGTTTTATACTATTCTTGATTCTCCAGCAGATTCACCTTTGGAAAACTTGTATATTTTCACAGTCTTCTCTGTCATATCCCCTGTCTTCTCAGGCCTTGAGGATCACACTGATTTAGGTGGGAGCCATGGGCACATGTACAAACATCAACAGAGCAAGTTACTTGTGCACACACATCCACATGCATACTCACATGCAGCCGTGTGCGAGATCAGGTCCTCCCAGCCTGGGCTCAGTTCCAGGAACTGTTGGTTTGCTTTTCACACACTGCACATGTGTGCTGTGTACAGCTTCTGGGCAATGGAATTGCGTCAGGAGGTATTTTCCTAATTCTCTCTTTTGGCAGCTTTGTATGAGATCCCCCGGGCAAAACTTTCGTGAGCAGACCCTCCAATGGACAACTCGTCTCGGAACACGGCAGCATGGCAGGGAGCAGATGGCGTGTGCCCGGAGGAGAGTGGCTTGTGTGTGCACGCTCGTGTCAGTGGTGTGTCAATGGTGAGCCCTGGGCTGCAGGATTACCTGTTGTGTCCATGGATCCACAACTTCAAAGTCTCTTCAAGAAACCTCCTCCTTGGGACTTCCTTGGTGGCGCAGTGGTTAAGAATCCGCCTGCCAATGCAGGGGACACGGGTTCGAGCCCTGGTGCAGGAAGATCCCACATGCCGCGGAGCAACTAAGCCCGTGCGCCACAACTACTGAGCCTGCGCTTTAGAGCCTGTGAGCCACAACTACTGAGCCCGCGTGCCACAACTACTGAGCCCGTGCGCCACAACTACTGAGCCTGCGCTTTAGAGCCTGCGAGCCACAACTACTGAGCCTGTGTGCCACAACTACTGAAGCCCGCACGCCTAGAGCCCGTGCTCCGCAACAAGAGAAGCCACCGCAGTGAGAAGCCCGCGCACCGCAATAAAGAGTAGCCCCTGCTCGCCACAACTAGAGAAAGCCCGCACGCAGCAACGAAGACCCAACGCAGCGAAAAATAAATTAAAAAAAAAGAAACCTCCTCCTTATTGGGGGTCTGGAGCAGTTTGTGGGGGCTTTCCCACATTCCAGGTGGAGGGGGAGAGCAGCTGAGTGTGGAGGGGGGTGTGATGGAGAGACCAAACCACTGGGGGAGGAATGTGGGAGAGATGGGAAGCACAGTTGGTGGTTGTCTTCATGGGTTATCATTGATCTAATCCCTACTCAATAATTGCTAAGTGCCTTGGCAGGCTGCGGGTGGATCCTCGTCTCATCAGGGTAAGTTCAACGTCTATTAATCGAGCACCTTCTGTGTTCTGGTCACAGGGCTGGGAGCTGGAGATGCAACAGGAAGTAGAAGCATAAACCTCACATGCAGCAGGGCCCATAGTCTGATGAAGGAGGTGCACGCAAGTCCATTAATCACACATCCAGGTGAAGTGGTGGCTGAGGTGCTAGAGTGGGGTGAGCCGTGGAGGATTTAGGGCAATTCGGGGAGACTTCTAGGAGGCGGTGATTGTAGGTGCTGAGACCTGAAAGATGCACAAGAGTTTATTAAATAAGGAGCATTTTAAGCAGAGGGAATTGCACCTGGAAAGGCCTGTGACCAGAGAGTGTGTTATGGGCTGAATTGCCCAGCAGCATCCAAGTTCCTGGTACCTCCCGAGGTGCCCACCCACAGTGCATGGTGAGGGAAGGTGGCACCCAGTGCGGTTTGGGCGGATGAGAGAGGCCTGCGGTGTGGCCTTGTGAGTGGGTGGGTGTGGAGGGTAAGTGGGGAGAGTGAATCCGTCTTCTCATGTCCCAGATCCATGCACATCACCATTTTTTCTGGAGTGGCTACTGGATGGTGGACACTTTGTGAGGCCCTCTGTTGAGAGGAGGGAGAAAAAAGCTAGCTCCTGCCTTCACATTGCAGCTCTAGCATTAACTAGCTGTGTGACCTTGGGCAAGTTGCTGAACCTCTCTGAGCCTCAGTTTCCTGGTGTTTAAAAGGATAGATACCCCTCTGGTGGTAGGGTTGTTGGGGGAATTTAGCTGGGATGATGTCACGTGCCTCGCACATCGTTATGTCCCCGATGAACGGTGGTTAACACAATAACATGTCACGCATGTGCCAAGCTCAGGCACAGCTTTTGCCGAAGGCCTCTGAAAATCTGGTCTCAAGGGAAAAATCCTTTGCTACCAAATCTCAGGGTTAAATCTCTCCCTCCTTCTTGGCTTCCAGCCACTGGGGAAGGTTAACTTTGCAAATTCTCTTTGAGATGCAAAATCCAACCGGCTGTCTTTGGGTCTCCCTCCCCCACCCCATCCCTTCCTGGGGCAGACACAAGGAACTCATCAGACATTCGAAGGCGGGAACTGTACATTTTCAACAGTTGAGATGCAGAGGGGGGGAAAAAGGAAATTAAATCCAGCAATTAAGTTCTAATTGCGCAATTACTTCACTTTATGGCTCTGTGCCAGGGTTGGGAGTCTTGCTCTTATAAATGGTGTTTTTGTGCAAACTGAAGGAGGGGGAGGTGAGGGAGAGGGGGCTAAGGTGGTGATATCTGGGGCTAGGGAAACAAAGGCATTTATAAATTAAGGCATCTCGTCAATGACCTGATGTCAGTGTTCTGATTGTCAGGGTGTGAGGTGGGCTGGGGAATTGGGGGCCTTTGCAGAACTAAAATCGGTGACTATGCTGAGCTCTGGGCTTTCTTTAAGCAAGCGCCACTTGAAGCAAGTCTGTCTTCTAGTGAGAAGCCTGGGGTGGACATGTTTCTGTTCACATCTGGGCTGGGGACCCTCTCTGCAGGCTGGCAATTTAGACCCTTGGGGTTGACGCCGGGGCAAGGAACCGTGGCAATGCCCAGGCCAGGCCACCCTGCAAGGCTTCCAAAGAGCCAGGAGGGGCTTGTAGGGGTCAGCCCACCCACTGGATCCATACTTGTGCCCTGAGAAGATTTGGGGGAAAGAGAATCTGCTGCTTCAATTAGTGGATTCCATGGGCTATTTCTTTGCTTCTCATTCGTTCACTCATTCATTCATTCATTTACTCACCTGCACATTTTCCTCATTCGCTAATTCTGTAACTATTTATGGGGCATCTAATTTGCACAAGGCACTCTTCTTGGCATGATGGGGGAAACAAAAATGGTTTAAGATGGGTCCTGCCCTCAAGGAAGAGGGAGATAAGACTCGTGTAAGATGATCTGGTATTTACTGAGTACCTGCTATCTTAGGCAGCTCAGGCAGCTGTAACAAAATGCCACAGACTGGGTGGTTAAACAACAGAAATTTATTTCTCACGGTTCTGGAGGCTGGAAGTCCAAGATCAAGGTGCCAGCTGATTCAGTTTCTGGAGAAGACTCTCTTCCTGCCTTGCAGAAGTCTGCCTTCTTGCTGTGCCCTTGCATGGTGGAGAGAGAGAGTGAGCAAGCCCTCTGGTGTCTGGTCTTATAAGGGCACTAATCCCATCATGGGGGCCCAACCCTCAGAACCTTATCTAACCCTAATCACCTCCCAAAGGCCCTGTCTCTAAATACTATCACATTGGGGGTTAGGGCTTCAACAAAGGAATTTGGAGGAGACATAAACATTCAGTCCACAGCACCTACTATGTGCCAAGGGTTACCTCTGGTGCTTTACACAGGTTATTGGGTTATTGTTAAACCTCATGACATCTCTCTGAGGTACGTATCACTACCATTTTCATTTTGCAGATGAGGCAATTGGTACTTAAGAGAGGTTAAAATGCTCCCCTCCCCAAGGTCCTATAGTAAGTCAGTCTGCGAGATCTGGGACTGAATCCCAGCTGAGTTCTGATTCAGAAGGCTGTGACCTTTTCTTGAGCTCGAGGTAGGTGATATGTGTTCCGAGAGGGATGAAGCCACACCAGGAATGATGAAAACACAGACACAAACAAGAACATGGCTGTCCCCGCTCTCTCCCTCCTCTCCACGGAAGAAACTACAAGCGAAATGGGGAGAATGAAGAGGATCCGTCCCTGAGGGAGGATGGCGGGCTTGGCCCCTCTGGCAGGAGCCCCGGAACCCTGGCTGAGCAGCTGGCATGGCAGCCGTGGGGTGTCCTGGGCTTCCACCAGCTGAGCCCCTGCCACGTCACATAGGGGTGCCAAAATCATGCTCCAGTGGGTTGCCAAAGATGAAGAATTGCTCGGGAGGGAAATTCGTATTATATGTTGCAGCCAACACAAAAGCTCCGGAACTCCAGCTATAAAATAAATCAAATGCAGGCCTAAGAACCACCTGCATCGTTCAGAGGAAGCTTCCAGATCAGAGCCACAGAAAGGAAGCGAAGGGGGGAAAGATGAACATCTCAGTCCCGCCCCCGCCCCCCGCATCATCTGGCCTCCCGCTGCATTTCCAGCCTTATCTGCTGCTGCCGCATCTCCAGATGGAACTGATGTTCAGCCACATGGGACTGCATCCCCCACCTCGCCCTCCAGATGCTCTTGCTCTGCTGGCCCACCTGGCAAGCTCATTCTTCAAGGGCCTGCTCCAGAATCACCTCTCTTGGAAAGCTTTCATCAACCACATCCTTCCCCAAGACAATTTATTGCTTCCTTTCCTATGACCAGCCCTAGGGCACTGCAGTCAGGTTCACGGGCTGAGCCAGACCTGGTGTGACTCCCACATCTGCTACTTGCTCTGTGACCTCGGACCAGGGGCCTCAGTTCTCTGAGCCTCAGTCTCCTCACCTGTGCTCAGGAGACAATACTGAGACCAGTCTCCAAGGGCGGTTTTTCTCAGGCGAATATATCTTGTGTGCCCGCTGGGTGCCAGGTGTTGTGCTCAGTGCCGAAGACACAGTGGCAAACATGGCGGACAGAGTTTTCTGAGGCTTAGACGCAGTAATTTATGTAAAGAACTTAGCACCATTCCTGGAACTTAGTAAGAGCTCAATCAGTCACTCGTTATAATGGTTGTCCTGCAGGATTCTGTACGAATGTCTGCTATAAGATTTATCGCACTGTCTTGGCATTCTTTCTGTCCACGGGTTCTTCTGCACAGGCTGTGAGTACCCTGAATGTGGGTATAGTGTCTTATTTGGCCCTTTATGCCCAGCGCCTACCCAGTTCCTGACTTGTTGCAAGCTTCCCATCCCGTTTTGTTGCCAGAAGGTATGACTGAAGATGGAGACCCAGCAGCTATCAGCTCTTTGGCTACCAAGGTGCCTGCAAAATGATATCTAAAGGCAGTGGGTGGAGCGAAAATCATCATGAGTTGAGGGCGGCTAACTTTTCCCATGGGATTTGTCCTGGTGCCAGAAAGGAATTTCTTGTTTAGAAATATTGGAACTGGAGTGAATCTTCATGTCCTCTTTCTTCTCTTTCTCCTGCTCCAGCCTCCCGAGATGGAGCACATCTGGATCAAACCAGAGCCGCGGTTTTCAGTTCCCTGCCCCAAGCAAAGCTCCAAGCGAGAGAGAAGAAAGGAAAAAAGGATAAGCTTAGACCTTAATTTATCTTATACTCTGATTTCCTGGTAGCACTCTTTTACAATGGTGTTTCAATGAAATAAATATATTTGGCTATGATAGAAACTGCAAAAAAAAAAAAAAAAGGATAAGCTGATGAGAGAAGGGATGAGGTGGTGTGGGAGGGGAGGAAATGGAGACGCTGGAAGGTGACAAGAAGGAAGAAAGGCTGACAATGCATCCTGGTGCATGGGAAGCACACGTGCCTTCACAGGCCGAGCTCACCTGGGAGGATGCTCCACAGGGCTTCTCTCCGCTCTTGCTGCTGCTGCCCTGGTGAAGCCCTTCCTTGTCTCTCCTGGGGCTGTTGGGACATCAACTCACTGGGTTCCCCGCCTCCAGGCCACCCTCCACCCCGCAGTCCATGGATATGATAGATCAGAGTCCTTTCTATGATAATCTGACAGCGTCGTTCCTCCACTCTAAAGAGCCCACCATGGTTCCCCAGTCCCCTTAGACTAAAGCTCCTTGGAATTTCATGTTAAGACTCTCTGTGCTCTGGCTCCTGTCAACTTCTGGCTCTGGCCACCTTTTATCTCTATTGCTGCCCCCAACCCCAGCCCTGCCAACTACCTGGCTTTTTACGCTGGGCTCCTGTCATTCTGATCTTCCTGTAGCTCCCTGAATGCATTACTTGGTTCTCCCTTCCCTTCTTGGCAGACATCTACTTATTTGTCAAGACTCTGTCTGGACATCACAGTCCCCTTGAATTCTTTCCTGACTTCCACCCACATCCCTGGCCCCCTGTATAATTATCCACTGGAACCATTACAACCTCCCTGCATGGCGCTGGCAACATCTGAGTGCACTTCATCATAGCAGCTAACACTTGCTGGTGCCTACTGGGTGCCAGCATTGAACTAAAGGCTTTATAGCATGATTTACTCGAGGCCTCAAAAGCAACCATGAGGTAGGTGCTGTTATTACCATCTCCATTTTGAGATGGGGCAACTAAGGATCAGCAAAGGTGATTAGCTTGCCCAAGATCACACAGCTAGTGAATTCAGAGTACACACTTGAACCCAGGTCTGTCTAATTCCAAAGCCCATGCTCTTAATCACTGTTCTCTGGAGTAGAGAATTTCAGATGGTGATCTTTTTCAAGTTAGGGATGAATTTTCTCTGTTCTTGAATCCCCAGCACAGTATCTAGCACCTAAGAAAACAATTAAAATTAGTTGAATGAGTTGGTGATTATTATGCCTGTTTTACAGATGAGGAAACTGAGGCTCAGAATAATTAAACGATTTGCCTAAGGCCACCCCACTGGCAAGTGATTGATCTGGAACTGGGGCCCAGGATTGTCTGGGTCCAGATGATGTTCATTTCACCACCCCATACTGCCCACGAGGGGCCTCTCCCTCATACAGGAAAGCTGTCATTTGGAATTTAAAGACAACAACATCAACAATACAATAACCACAACCATAACCACCGAAAACCTTTTTTCATGGCTAACCCCAATGCTGTGAAAGCATCACAGAAACAGATGCAAGGCTATGGGAGCAGAGCAAAGGAAGGAAACAGCCTCAGCATCATCAGAGTCAGGCACCATCAGCAGCAACATCGTCCCCAACATTGATGGCTCGGTACATGAGAGGCGTGGTGCTAAATGCTCCATCACTGTGAGTCTGTTGGATCTTCATAACCAGAGGTACTGTTTGAATCATTATTAGAAGAAGGGGTAACTGAGGCTTAGACAGGGGGAGTAACTTGTCTGGAGCTGGCGGAAACCCAAGTGTATCTCCCTGGCCTCCGAGCCTGTGTTCTCAGGCCTGTGTACACAGTCTTCCTTCCGCTCTGTTTTTGCCTCTGCTGGAATTGGCCATCAGCTGGACAGAGCCAAAGTGTCAGAGTTTTGCCACTGGCATAAAATGAGGGCACTATTGTTTTTTGTTTTGTTTTGTAAATAATCTCTTTTTCTTTTTTAAAATTTTTATTGAAGTATAGTTGATTTACAACGTAGTGTTATTTTCTGCTGTATAGCAAAATGAATCAGTTATACATATACATATACCCACTCTTTTTTAGATTCTTTTCCCATGTATGTCATTACAGAGTATTGAGCAGAGTTCCCTGTGCTATACGGTAGGTCCTTATCTCCCACTTTATCCCCACCCCTGCCAGGGCACCTTGTTGAAAGGAGAAATGCTGGGCCAGCTGTTGCCTTAGTGACTGGCCTTGATTCTCCTAAGGCACCAAGAAGAGTGACAATTCATGGGGACACTGCTGTTGTTTTGAATCCACCAAAAGACTTTATGGAGACAAAACTTGACAGCCGTGGGTAAGAGGTGACAGCGTGTGGGTCTTTTGTGGCCAGGGAGCTACTTAGACAGTAGGGAGAGGGGACAATTAGGAAACAAATAATTAGCAATCTCTAATTACGTATAATTTCCAAAATCTGTAAAAAACACAATAACAACTAACAAACAGAGCAAAGAAGAGAAAGAAAATGTGGCCATTGATGTCCATCCAGTTAGACAGACTTTCCAGGGATGACCTTCTGGGTAGGTGGAAATAACTCAGGGCTGAGGAATCCCTGGTCTCTCCCTCTCCCTCAATTAAATGAAAGCAAAGTAAATAAATACACCCTCCCAGCTACTCACTGATTCCTGAAATTCCCTTTCCCTGAAACATAGTCTATCTTTTCACTGTTAGAGATAGTTTATTTTTTAAACTAGTGTTGGTGTTAAAAAAAAAAAAAAGTAATGTGTGTCCCTTGTAAAAGAAATTCAAATAGCACAGAGGGACACAAGGAAAAATAAGTCTCCCTCCTAGCCCAGATCCCTGTTTATTAAGCCCAACACTCTTCCCTAGAGCCTTTGGAGGGAGCATGGCCCTGGTGACACCTTGATTTCAGACTTTTAGGCTCCAGAATTGTGAGAGAATAAATTTCTATTGTCTTAAGACACCCGGTTTGTGGTAATTTGTTACAAGTAGCCCTCAGAAACCAAAACAAGGATTGAATATGTTAACATTGATAAAGGACTTAGCACAGACCCTGGCCATGGTTAAGTACTATATGTGTTTGTTTTTAAAAACCTCGTGGCAATTCCCTGAGGTAGGTGTTATTTTTATTCCCATCTTACAGAGGAGAAAACTGAGGTTTGGGTCAAGCATGTAAATGAATGAAGTCACCTCCCTGTTCAGTATCTCATTTTCCCCATTTATTTGGACTATGTAATTTTAAAATGTCTCATTCAAGTAAGGCTTCTTTTAATTAAATTATTTATTTATTTATTTATGGCTGTGTTCGGTCTTCGTTTCTGTGCGAGCGCTTTCTCCAGTTGCGGCAAGCAAGGGGCCACCCTTCATCGCGGTGAGCGGGCCTCTCACTATCACGGCCTCTCCTGTTGCGGAGCACAGGCTCCAGACGCGCAGGCTCAGTAATTGTGGCTCACGGGCCTAGTCGCTCCGCGACATGTGGGAATCTCCTAGACCAGGACTCGAACCCGCGTCCCCTGCACTAGCAGGCAGATTCTCAACCACTGCGCCACCAGGGAAGCCCCAAGTAAGGCTTCTTAAACGTTTTATGATGCCCTTTAAATATGGACTGAGAAGTAACAAAAAGCCTCTGTTTTGTTCAGGACGGGCCAGGCTTACGCTGCAGGCCCAGCACCTCAGTCTGTGCCTCACGCCACACCTGCTGACTCTCCAGGCCATCTGTCCTCCCTGCAGTGATGCCCTGATCCAGGCTGCCCCAGTTGGGGATGCCACCACCATCTCAACCCACGGGGCGGGGTAGAGTGGGAAAAGAGCATGACGCAGCTATAATTTCCCCTCGTACCCCATTGGCCTGAGCTGGTCACATGGGCATCAGCTTGAACTGCAAAGGTTGCTGGGAACTGTAGTCTTTCCACGTATCTAGGAAGTGGAAAAGGAAGTAGGATTCGGAGGATGTTTGGCTTTGGCTCCGCCCCAGCCTCCAGACGTTCAAGTCATGTTTTCTGAGGTACTTTTGCTTTATAAGTCTCCATTGTGGACTTGCTTTTTACACTTGGTTTATTGTTTTTGTTTTTTCTCCTTTTCTTTAGTCGTGTCCCCTCCTCTTTCCCTCTCCCTACACCCCCGAAGCCTCACTGGTTAGGAGAGTCAGCATCACTCCTTACCCTTGGGTTTCACCGGATGTGAGACGGTAGGGTGGGAAATCCGGGAGACGAAAGGTACTGCCTTCCCATGCAGCCAAAGGAATTGCTCTTCTGTAATTACAGCTAGAAGGCCGGTCTTGTAGAGATGATTGCTGTGAAGAGTCATAGGGTGTGGATAATTAAGGGTCTTGGTTAGGGGTGGAAACCTGTTGCCTCAGAGAGATAAATTAAGGAAAGCTCGTCGATACAAGTAGCAGATGACCCTTTTTATGTCCCTAAGTAAGTGCAGTCTCATTGGTGTTTCGGGGAACGTGGCGGTGTAAGCATTTTCTCAGGGGCTGGTCCTTTGTGGGTACTGGGGTGGCGGTCGACCGTCCTGGATCCTTTCCATGGAGCTTGGAACGTGTTGGTTTAGCATTTACTAGCACTTGCTGTGTGCACAATGAAATAGGATAAGAGAGAAACTACATTTACCGGAGCGTCTTTTATGGGCTGCGAATAAACACCCCAAGCTGTTCTGTTCCCTTTGAGGACCATCGGCTGAAAGAGGAGAATAAGTTTCTTGCTGAGGAAACTCATATTCCACGTTCTAACCCCGTGTGCCATCTTAGGTCTTGAAGGTGCAGAAAAGACTGGTCTCCATGACATCCACCTAGGAGTAGGTTGAGGTGTTTGATATAATTGTTTATTAAGAAGCGAGAAGAACAATTTCTGGTCAGAAAAGCTAGTGAAATTTGAGGGGAGGAATTCTGCTATTTATTGAGCATTTGTAAACTGAGCCCATAGTAGCTATTCAATGTGTATGTGTTTTTTTGAACGCAGATATTTACTTTTTTTTTTTTCATAATTATTTATTGAACATCTACTATGTTACAGGCACTGTGCTAGGTTTTGGGGATGAAAAGCTGAACAAGAGAATTGCACCGTCATGTCCCCTTGGTCCACCTCTGATTTCAGCTGTATGTGTGGTGGACAGTCTCTTGCAAGTCCAGGCTTGCCTCAGACTGCCAGTGTGCTTCCTATGACTCCAGTTGTGGGGTTTTCTGGTTTTTTTCCAATATAGCGGGAACTTCTTTGTCCCACGAACAGGTGCAGCCAGAAGTGTTAACACCCCTGGGAGCAGCCCTCAACAGTGGGGTGGGAGCTGGTGGATAAAGCCTGCAGCTTCCTGTCTCTCAGGAGATGATTCTGGGAGGCCTTCTGTAACTTTTCAGGAAGTCCTCGTGAAGTGGAGTTCTTGTTATCAACATCGACCTTGGTAATGCGTGCTTTTATTGACTTTTTTTCCTTTCTCACTATCCCCAGTCTCTTGCTTCTGCTTTCTGGTATCACATTGTAGAATAAACGATAGGCTCGCCACCCTGGTCTCAGCTCTGCTTTTAGGGGAACCAAGCCCTGAAGGAGCCTACATTCTAGGGTAGCGCTGTCCAAAAGAAATACAGTGTGAGCCACATACACAATCAAAAAACTTCTAGTAGCCACATTAATAAAAGTAAAGAGAAACAGGTAGAGTTAATTCTAATAGTACATTATATTTAATCTAATATACTCACAAAAGTATCATTTCGACATGTAATCAATATAAAAAATTATATTTATTAATAAGATACTGTGTATTCTTTTTTTCTGTAGTAAATCTTTAAAATTCAATGTGTAATTTATACTTATGGCGCATCTCATAACGATGAATGCTAAAGTTTCATTGGAAATACATGATCTGTATTTCGATTTCATAAAATTTATAGTTGAAAAGTATTTTTCCTTATGCTAGTTTTTCTAAACACACTTAAAGTTGTCCAATAACTAAATCAAGTTCCCACTTCTAAATTGAAATTAATTGAAATAAAATAAAATATTCAGATCCTCAGTAGTACTAGCCTCATTTCAAATGCCCAGTAGCCACATGTAGCTACTGTATAGACAGACAATACACGAAATAAATGAGTAACACATATGCTAGGTTAGGTGGTGATAAATGCTAGGGAGAAAAATAAATGCAGGGAAGGGACTTACTAGTATTGGGATGATGATGGTTACCACTTTTAGTTAGGGTTACCAGACTTAGCAAATAAAAATACAGGACATCTAATTAGATTGGCATTTCAGATAAATGACAGATAATTTTATTTAATTATATTTTTTTATTGAAGTATAGTTGATTTACAATATTATATTAGTTTCAGGTGTACAACATATTGATTCAATATTTTTATAAATTATACTCCATTTAAAGTTGTTGTAAAATAATGGCTATTTTCCCTGTGCTGTACAATACATCCTTGTAGCTTATTTTATACACAATAGTTTTTACCTTTTTAATCCCCTACCCCTATATTGCTCCTCCCCCTCCCCTCTCCCTACTGGTAACCACTAGTTTGTTCTCTATATCTGTGAGTCTGTTTCTGTTTTTGTTATACTCACTAGTTTTATTTTTTAGATTCCACATGTAAATGATAACATACAGTATTTGTCTTTCTCTATCTGACTTACTTCACTAAGTGTAATACCCTCCAGACCCATCCATGTGGTTGTAAATGGCAAAATTTAATTCTTTTTTATGGCTGAGTAATATTCCATTTTGTGTGTGTGTGTGTGTGTGTGTGTGTGTGTGTGTGTGTGTGTTTGTGTGTGTGTATATATATACCATATCTTCTTTATTCATTCATCTAGCAACAGAACATTTTAAAGTATAAGTCTGCCCTATGCAAAAATGTCCCAGATATTGCATGGGACATTGTCATACTAAAAAGTTACTCTTTGTTTATCTGAGATGCACATTTAGCTGGGCATCCTGTACTTTATCTGGCAACCCTAAATAGGTGGCCAGCAGATACCTCACTGAGAAGGTCTCTTTGAATGTAGACACGGAGGAGGCAAGGGCGTGAGTCACATGGGTATCTGGGAGAGCAGGTGGAAGGGACAAATGCAAGGGTCTTCAGTGGGAACATTTTTGGTTGAGCAGAGGATTGACATGGTACCACTTATATTTGAACAGGATCTCTGGAGCTGCCATGTTGAGAACAGCGTGAAGGGGCCAACAGCATAAGCTGGGAGAGACAGGAGGCTACTGCAATAATCCAGGCTAGAGGTGATGGTGGCTTGGACCAGAAGGGGGTCGGATTCTGGATGTATTCTGAAGGCAGAGTCGGCTGCATTTACTGATTGGAAAAGCATGAGAGGTAAGTCAAGGACTCCTAGATATGTGCCCTCCACCTGGAAAGATGGAGTTTTCATGTACAGAGATAGGGAGCAAGGTTGAACATTAGGGGAGGGGCAGAGCTCAACAGTTTGTTTTGGACACGGTAAGCTGGAGGTGCCTGTTAGACACTCAAGTGGAGATGCTGAGTCAGCCAGCTGGAGCTCAGGTGAGACAGCTGGCTGGAGTTAAGTTGAGAGATGGAATTCAAAGCCATGAACCTGGATGAGATCTCCAGGGGAGTGAATCTGAGTCACAAAGAGGAAAGATCCATGGGCTGAGCCCTGGGTCACTTCAAAAGTATTCTCATCCTCTCACCGAGCCCAGGAGTTGTGCCTGTGAGAATTTCCATTTTCTTTTCTTTTCTTTTTTTTTTTTTAAACTTTTTCTTTTATATCGGAGTATAGCCGATTAACAATGTTGTGATAGTTTCAAGTGCACAGCAAAGCGACTCAGCCATACATATACATGTACCCAGAGAATTTCCATTTTCATGGATGAAGGATTTGAGGCTTGGAGAAGGGAAGGAACCTGCCAAAGCCGGAGGCAGAGCTGGATGAACTTTCCTATTGGTCTCTGTTTCCTTCTTTCCCCATCCCTTCTCTGCATACATAAGCCAGAATGAGCATTTTATTTTTCAATTATTTTTAGATTGTTTAAAGTATTTAAATACACAGAGTGTGAAAGTCGCCATTTTAATGATTTTAAAGTGTCTAATTTAGTGGCATTTAGTCCATTCACAGTGTTGTGTGACCATCATCACTCTATAGTTCCAGAACATTTTCATCACCCCAAAAAGGAAACTCTGTATCTCCAGTCACTCCCCATCCCCTCTCCCCCGGGCAACCACTAATCTGCTTTCTGTCTCTATGGACTTGCCTATTCGGGGTCTTTCCTATAAATGAAATCATACAGTATGTGTTTCTTGGTGTATGTCTGGCATGTATTAGTACTTCATTCTTGTTTACGGCCAAACAATATCCCATTGTATGGATATACCACATTTTGTTTTGCCATCATGCCGTGATGGACATCTGGGTTGTTTCCACCAGCCAGAATGACTTTTTCAAACAGAAGTCAGATGATGTTATTGTCTTCTCTCCCCTCCCCCAGCCCCCCAGCCCTCCCATAGCTCCCGATCACACTTGGGACCAAATGCAAGTCCTTACCGAAACCCTAGTGGTCTTACCTACTCTGGCCTCTGCCTGCCTCCCCACCCCCGGTCACTGTTACCCCCATCAGGGTAGCACTGGCCTCTGGGAAGCTCCTTGCACACACCAGAAGCCCCTTCTGCACCTTTGTGCTTGCTTGGTTTGCACACTCTTCCCCAGATAGTCCCCCGCTCCAATCTCTACTAAAATGTACTCCCCTGCCCCCCATGTAAAACTCCACCTCCAGCTCTTTTTTTTTTTTTTAATAAATTTATTCATTTATTTTTGGCTGCGTTGGGTCTTTGTTGCTGCGCGCGGGCTTTCCCTAGTTGCGGTGAGCGGGGGCTACTCTTCGTTGTGGTGCGCGGGCCTCTTGTTGCAGTGGCTTCTCTTGTTGCGGAGCACGGGCTCTAGGTGCGTGGGCTTCAGTAATTGTGGCACGTGGGCTCGAGCGCAGGCTCAGTAGTTGTGGCATGTGGGCTCAGTAGTTGTGGCTCGCAGGGCTCTAGGCATGCGGGCTTCAGTAGTTGTGGCGCACGGGCTTAGTTGCTCTGCGGCATGTGGGATCTTCCCGGACCAGGGCTCGAACCCGTGTCCCTTGCAGTGGCAGGTGGATTCTTAACCACTGCACCACCAGGGAAGTCCCCACCTCTGGCTCTTTATTTTGCTTTTCCTCTTCAGAGCATGTATCACTACCTGGTATTATATTACCGTCATCCCTAGGTGTCATGGGGATTGGTTCCAGGACCAGTTGCAGACACGAAAATCCGCAGATTCTCAAATCCCATCGTTGGCCTTCCGAGTCTGCGGACTTTGCATCAGCAGATACAGTGGGCCAGCTTTATTAACTGTAAAAAATTTGTGGCCCTGTGCAGTTCAAACCCATGTTGTTCAAGGGTCAACTGTATATATCAATACATATAATTGTATATTGTAGATATAATATATTATTATATTGTTTGTTTTTCTGTAGAATATTTTTTTCACTAGGATGGAAGCTTTTGTTCCATGTCCTGCACCACTGTACCCTGGGGACTTAGGATAGATGTTTCCGGCATGAATACTGCCGAGGACTGAGGTTTGCTCATTTGCTGACTCCACTTTTCATGAGAGGTTCTAGCATCGAAAACTTGCATGGGGCCTGGACACTTAGATTCTCCGTGGAGCCCTGGCCCTGAAAAGGAGGAGCAGGAGAAAGAGCTTCTTCCTGTCCTTGAGGAATTTGTAAACTAGCTACACACAACTTGCAAGTAGAGAAAAATTCAAAGCCAGAGAAGGACTGACTAGGGTGGGGAGGGGTGATACAACAGAGGTTCCCATCCAGGCTGCAGAGCTCCTGGTCCAGGAGGCTCACGAGCTGGGCTGAGGCCAAATTTCGGTCACTTGCTAGCTGTGTGGCCTAGAGGAAGGCATTGAACCTCTCTGAGCTGCTGGTTTGCGGTAAGTGCAAAAGAGACAATGGGTGGGCAAATTGTTTATTAATAGTAAGCAGATCAATGCTAATTATTTTCATTGTTTATATCTGAGTTTCTTCTTGATGCTGAATAGCAAAGTTTGGGTTCTTTGGGTGCAAGCAACAGAAACAGGACTCTGGCTCCCTTAAATAAGAAAGGGCTTTATGGCAAGGATATTGAGGAGTTCTCAGAAGTGGAGAAAGGCTGCAGAACCAGGACTCTAAAACGATAAAGACTTTCAGCTCCAGGGATTTGGGTAACATCTGAGCCCATGAAAAGGCTTGTTGGTGGAATCTACTCCGCCTCTATTCAAGGAAGAGAGCATCTGACTGGCTTGGCTTAGGCTCAGTGCCTACCTGCTGGGCAGGGGGAGGAAGGTCACCTTGATTGACAGGCCCACCAAGAGCTGTGAAAGGGATGTTTCCTCAAACGGAAACTGAGGCTTCTTACCAGGAAAAGGAGCAATAGATGTTGGGTAGGGAAAACAAGAGATATCGATTAAAATAATCAAAGCACAGCATTTCCTGTGTACCTGGCCTTGTGCAGGGCTCTCTGGGGAGCTGAAGCAAAACAAGTCTTGATGCTGAGGGTTTTTGATTTTTCTTGCACGTAGAGGGAGTCAGACTGGGGGTTTCTAAACTTGGATATTCTTTAATTCCACAGTGTGTTAGGTCTGCCTGTTTGCTTAAAGTTCCCTGTTTGCAATTCTCATGATTAATTAGGCGAGTCTGGCCTTGTGTGGTTCAGGGTAAGAGCATGCTGTTAGCTCTCCCGACCCTGGCCCCCCGGCCCCCCAGTACCTTCAGGGAGTGAGGATTCTCCGCAGAGCTGGCTGGCTGCTGCCTGCTCTCCCGTTCTCTCCCGGCTCAGGAGCTGCCTGGTGTCAGAAGCCACTTCTGAGTCATCCGTGTGTGATCTCACCTTGGGACGATGGTGAATAGTTGGTGCCTTTTCATGTTTCAGAGCACATCCTGAGATGAAAGCAAAGGGAAAGGACGTGGGTGCATTCCTGTGTCCTTTGGGCTTACAGATCCTTTGCCCAGCTATTAAAACGTTAACAAATAACGTTTATGGTTGCTTTTATGGTTAGGAAATGAATCCAGTATCATTATGGTGAACTTAAAAAAAAAAAAAGAAATCAAGTATTATCCTTCATCCCATCACGGTCCTACCACGCAGTGACATCATTTTGGGGCCTATCTTTTGTCATTCTACTTCAGTGCACATATATGCCAAGACATATATAACATATGGCATTTTTTTCTAATTAATTGCCACATTGCAATTTTTCTAATTTATAGATATTAGTTAATATTTATTATTATTACTATTATTAATAAATTCTGGTGTTTATAGAGTCAGTTGCCATTGGACCCTCAACACTGCTTTCTCAGTTTGGTTGAACAAAGGAAGAAATGCACTGTTAATTTGCATCATCAGGATGGGAAATGAAAACTGAGGCCTGACAGCGTGATGGTTAAGAGCTTGACCTCTGCAGTAATAATCACTAACGTTTATAAAGCCTTTCCTCTGTGCCAGGTGCTATTCTAAGCACTTTTTTATACTAAGTCATCTATTCACAGTGAGCAGTGAGGGAGGGAGGATGACGAGGAGGAAAAACCACCGCTGTGTTTCTCCTTTACTCTCTCACTCACTGGTACTCCTGACGCCAGATGTGTGGGTTTTCCACACCCAGCAATCCTCTGACACCCGCTGGGTGTCCTCTAGTTCAGGGCAGTTCTGACATTAACCGGAGTTAGTGCAGACCCCACAGGTTGAGGGCTCAGTCCCACCACACTGTCCCCACCCCACTCAATGCCTGTTGCGAACCCAGGCTGTCATCTGTGCTTCTGACCAACTGGCTATAAATCAGAGGTTCCCATGACCCCCTCTTTGGGTTCAGTCATTTGCTAGAGCAGCTCACAGAACTCAAGGAAACACTTACGTTTTCTGGTTTATTATATAATAAAGGATATGATCAAGGACACAGGTGAACAGCCAGGTGAAGAGGTACATAGGCAAGGTCTGGAAGGGTCCCAGGCCCGGGAGCTTCTATCTTGGTGGAGTTGAGGTGTCCTACCCACCCAGCACATGGGTTCACTAACCAGGAAACTCCTCGAATCCCATATTTTGGGGATTTTTGTGGAGGCTTCATCACATAAGCATGACTGATCATTAAGTCAATCTCTAGGCCCTCTCCCCTTCCTTGGAGAAGGGGCTGAAAGTTCCAAACTTCTAATCATGGCTTTGTCTTTCTGGTGACCAGCCCCCGTCCTGAAGTTATCCAAGAGCCCACCAAGAGTCACCCCATTAAACAAAAGACATTCCTATCACCGAGGAAATTCCAAGGGATTTAGGAGCTCTGTGTCAGGAACTAGGGTCAAAGACCAAATATTAGAACAAAAGATGTTCCTACTGTTCTTATCACTTAGGAAATTACAAGGGTCTGAGTTCTGTGCCAGGAACCAGGGACAGAGATCAGTATATATGTTTTCTGTTACTTCACATTGAAGCCTACAGAGGTCACATAGCTTGCCCAAGGTCACACAGCTGCGGGGCAGCAGACCCGGGATGTGAGCCCGGCCGCCTGGCTTAGGTTGCCGAGCTGTGGTGTGCTGGCTCTCCAGAGCGTGGGCTTCCTGAGGGTGGGCCTGTGTTTCATCCACTGTTCCGTCCCCCAGTGTCTCCCACAGATGCCCATTAAACATTTGTTGAATAGATGAGTTGGGTTTGAATCCTGGCTCTATCTCTTCCAACCTATGTGAGTTTGGGGTCTTTACTTAACCACTCTGAGAAATTGGCAGAATCCAGGGGCAAGTTCTGTCCTCTCTCCCTTCAAAATGTGTTCTGAATCCAATCCCTTCTCACCACTCCCGTCCTGCCATCTTGGACCAAGCCATGGTCTTCCTCACCAGGACTTTTTTTTTTTTTTTTTGAATTTTATTTTATTTATTTTTTATACAGCAGGTTCTTATTAGTTATCTATTTTATCCATATTAGTGTATACATGTCAATCCCAATCTCCCAATTCATCCCACCACCACCACCACCTCCCGCCGCTTTCCCCTCTTGGTGTCCATACGTTTGTTCTCTACATCTGTGTCTCTGTTTCTGCCCTGCAAACCGGTTCATCAGTACCATTTTTCTAGGTTCCACATATATGCGTTAATATACGATACTTGTTTTTCTCTTTCTGACTTACTTCACTCTGTATGACAGTCTCTAGATCCATCCACGTCTCTACAAATGACCCAATTTCACTCCTTTTTATGGCTGAGTAATATTCCATTGTATATATGTACCACATCTTCTTTATCCATTCGTCTGTTGATGGACACTTAGGTTGCTTCCATGTCCTGGCTATTGTAAATAGGGCTGCAGTGAACATTGGGGTGCATGTGTCTTTTTGAATTATGGTTTTCTCAGGGTATATGCCCAGTAGTGGGATTGCTGGGTCATATGGTAGTTCTATTTTTAGTTTTGTAAGGAACCTCCATACTGTTCTCCATAGTGGCTGTATCAATTTACATTCCCACCAACAGTGCAAGAGGGCTCCCTTTTCTCCACACCCTCTCCAGCACTTGTTGTCTGTAGCTTTTCTGCTGATGCCCATGCTGACTCTCACCAGGACCTTTGCTAGGGCCTCCTAGTTAACCTCCCTACTTCAACCCTTTCCATAGTCTACTCTTTACCCAGCAGTCTGAGTAATTTCTGAGACCTCAACAAAGATCCTATCTCCCCCTTCCCCAATCCTCTCATAACTTCTTATCACGCTTGGAATAAAGTACAGGCCCACAGGGTCTTTCATGACCTCACTTCTCCCTCCCCAAGCTACCCCATCTTCCTTGCTCGTGTTCTCTGACGGTGTAGACTTTTCCTTGGACACAGCCTGCTTCTGTTTCAGAGCCTTTGCACGTACTGCACATTAACTCGTGTCAGCGCAAGCATGGAGCACCACGGGGCTGTTGACACAGGTAACCTGGGTGGAGTGGAGGGGGGAGGGAGGATCACTGATGTTTCTCTGTGGGTCGATGTGTTGTGTAAGTGGTTTCGGTGAGCATGCCTTAATTTTGCAGTTTTAAAGAGGAATTTAATAAAGAGGGAGGAAGTCCCTTTTCACAGCCCCCATCCTCTCTTGGCTGTGGACACATGTTTTAGACCCCGTTACAGGCAAGCTTCTTGGCTTTCTGTTTCCTCCTCATCTCCCTCTCCCTCCAAAAACCACTACAGTCATGTCTCTCAGCCGCATTGCTGCTCTCGAAGCCTTACCAGCTACTGCCTTTTGATTAGGCCGAGGGCCCTTTTCTGGTTCTGATCTCTCGACTTCTCAGCAGAATTCAGTACTGTCGACCACTCCCTCATTAAAATTAAAACAAATTTAATTGTGGCAAAATACACGTAACAAAATATACCGTATTAACCATTTTTATGTGTATAGTTCAGTAATGTTACATATATTCTCATTGTTGGATAACCAATCTCCAGAGCTTTCTTCATCTTGCAAAACTGAAACTCTGTATCCATTAAATAACAACTACTCATTCCCTTCCCTTGCTGCCCCAGGTAACCGTCATTCTGCTTTCCGTCTCTCTAGAATTTGACTACTACTCTAGCGACCTCATATAAGTGGAATCATATAATATTTGTCATTTTGTGACTGGCTTATTTCACTTAGCGTAATGTCCTCAGGGATCATCCATGTAGCAGTATGTGTCAGAATTAGAATCTTCCTTTGTAGTACTGAGTATTAGTCCAGTGTATGTATACACCACATTTTGTTTATGCATCCATGCGTCGATGGATGACACTTGGGTTGCTTCCACCGTTTGGCTATTGTGAATGCTGCTGCTATGAACACGGGTGCACAAATATCTCTGAGCACTGCCTTCTTAGGAATGTGGTTTCTTGCCCTTAGAGACAAGATGGTGGAAGAGAAGGACTTGAGCTCACCTCCTCTCATGAAAACACCAAAAATCACAACTAACTGCTGAACAGCTGTTGACTAAGAAGACTGGAACCTGCTGAAAAAGATATTCTACATCCAAAGACAAAGAAGCCACAGTAAGACAGTAGGAGGGGCGCTTTCGCGATATAATCAAATCCCATACGCGCCAGGTGGGCGACCCACAAACTGGAAAATAATTATATCGCAGAGGTTCTCCCACAGGAGTGAGAGCTCTGAGCCCCAGACCAGGCTCCCCAGCCTGGGGGTCTGGCATGGGGAGGAGGAGCCCCAGAGCACCTGGCTTTGAAGGCCAGGGGGGGCTCGAGTGCAGGAGCTCCACAGGACTGGGGGAAACAGTCTCCACTCTTGGAGGGCGCACACAAGGTTTCGCGTGCATTGGAACCCAGGGCAAAGCAGTGACTCCATAGGACCCTGGGCCAGACCTACCTGCGGGTATTGGAGGGTCTCCTAGGGAGGCGGGGGTCAGCTGTGGCTGACTGTCGGGGCAGGGACACTGCTGACGGAGGCCCCAGAGGATATTCATTGGTGTGAGCTCTCCTGGAGGCCACCATTTTGGCACTGAGACCTGGCCTCACCCAACGGTCGGCCGGCCGGCTCCAGGGCTGGGATGCTTCAGGCCAAACCACCAACAGGGTGGGAACACAGCCCCAGCCATCAGCAGACAGGCTGCCTAACGTTGTCCTGAGTGTGCAGCTGCCTCTAAACATACCCTGTGACACGGCCGAGCCCACCACAGGGACAAGACCCAGCTCCACCCGCCAGGGGACAGGTACCAGAAGCAAGAAAAACTACAGACCTGCAGCCTGAGAAATAGAGACCACAGACACAGAAAGTCAGACGAAATGAGACGGCAGAGATATGTCCAGACAAAGGAACAAGGTAAAACTCCAGAAGAACTGCTAAGTAAAGTGGAGATAGGCAATCTGCCTGAAAAAGAATTCAGAGGAATGCTGGTAAAGATGATCCAAGATCTCCGAAAAAGAAGGGAGGCACAGACTGAGAAGTTACAAGAAATGTTTAACAAAGAGCTAGAAGATTTAAAGAATGAACAAAGAGAGATGAACGATACAATAATTGGAATGAAAAATACACTAGAAGGAATCAAGAGAAGAAAAAATGAGGCAGAAGAACGAATAAGTGAGCTGGAAGACATATTGGTGGAAATCATTGTTGCGGATCAGAATAATGAAATGCGGTTTCGTCTGTTTCTTCTTTGTCTCTGCCTCTTCCTCCTCCTCTTTTTTTCTGACAAGTTTGGTATCATTATTACCCTCTTTTACATACAAGGAAACTGAGGCACAGCATGATTAGGTAACTTGCTCCAAGTCACACAGCTTGAAAGTAGGAGCTGGGACATACAACTCAACATCAAAAAAACAAATAACCTGATTTTAAAAATGGGCAGAAGACCGGAATAGACATTTTTCCAAAGAAGAAATGCAGATGGCCAACAGGCACATGAAAAGATGCTCAACATCGCTGATCATCAGGGAAATGCAAATCAAAACAACAATGAGATATCACCTCACACCTGTCAGAATGGCCATCACCAAAAAGAACACATATAACAAATGCTGGAGAGGGTGTGGAGAAATGGGAACTCTCACATCCTGTTGGTGGGAATGTACATTGGTGCAGCCATTGTGGCAAACAGTATGGAGGTTTCTCAAAAAACTAAAAATAAAGCTACTATATGACCCAACAATTCCACTCCTGGGTATATGTTTGAAAAAAACAAAAACACTAATTTGAAAAGATACATGCACCGCAGTGTTCATAGCAGCATTATTTACAATTGCCAAGATACGGAAGCAACCTAAGTGTCCACCAATAGATGAATGGATAAAAAGGATGTGGTATATATATACAACAGAATACTACTCAGCCATAAAAAAGAATGAAATTTTGCCATTTGCAGCAACATGATTGGATTTGGAGGGTGTTATGCTAAGTGAAATAAGTCAGAGGAAGACAAATACTGTATGATGTCACTTACATGTGGAATCTAAAAAATATAAGAGACTACTGAATACAGCAAAGAAGAAGCAGATTCGCAGATACAGAGAACAAATTAGTCATTACCAGTGGGAAGAGGGAAAGGGGGAGGGACAATATAGAGGTAGGAGAGTAAGAGGTACAAAGTATTATGTATAAAATAAGCTACAAGGGTATATTGTACACAGAGAGAATCTAGCCAATATTTTAGAATAGCTATAAATGGAGCATAATCTTTAAAAATTGTGAATCACTATACTGTACACCTGTAACTTATATAAAGTTGTACGTCAACTATACTTCAATTAAAAAAAAAAAAACTCCTAAAAAATCTCTTAATAAAAAAAGAAAGTGGGAGCTGGGATTTAAAGTCAGGTAGTCTGTCTACAGAGCCCCTGTTCCTAACCATTAAGTTCTCCTTTCTCTCAAAATCTGTATCTCCTACCCAGTTCTCTCCCTGAATTGCTGTTGTTTAAGCCACCCAATCTATGGTATTTTGTTATGGCAGCCTGAGCTGATTAATACACATGGATATGTCCAGGTGGCTTATTTATGACTTGGGGTGTGTTCTGAATAGTTGAACATCCGTTCTGATTGGTTGGCTTCTGTGCTCTTCCAGTTGTAAAATATTCTGAGTATTACCCCTGCATGTAATTATAGGCTAACTGGCCTTACCCACGCCACCCCTGTGACAGTGATCTTATTGAGGACAGAACTATGTCTTACTCATGTATGCTTCCCAAGGCCCCAATAAATGGTTATTGAATGACTGAATCCATCTTAATTCTTCCTCCACAAACAAAAAGGTCTTTCTTTTGAAGGACATAAAGCCCTAGGTATCCCTGTGTGGTTTAATCTCCCTGTCCTCACCCTTGCCTTGATTTTCTGGGTGTGTTCCTTGATATGATTATGGGTAGGGCTAGCCCTGGGCAGAGGGTCCTGCCCCACATTGAAAATGTGACCTGAGGAGCAGTTAAGCCACAGGATCTGGATGGAGGAAACTCAGATGTCATCATGCATGCAAGTGCCTGCGCTATGCGCATTGCAATCGGCTTCTGTGTAATGGTGAGAGAACTGGGAGCTTTAAGAAGGTAGAAAAACATTTAAATATGAAAGAAAACCTTATTCTTCTAGAGTAGTGGGGTGGAATAATAGAGGGACTAGAGACTCTAGCATCAGAAGATCTGAGTTCGGGTCCGGGTTCTATTACTTACAAGTCTAAGTTAGTTATTATCAATACTTACTAAACTGCATTGTTTACATGAGCGTCCACTTTTTGTGTTGTAGGTTCTACGGGTTTTGACAAATATGTAATGACTTGTACCCACCATTGCAGTATCATACAGAATAATTTCTCTGCCCTAAAAATCACCGATTCTTCACCTGTTCATCCCCGTCGCTCCCCAAACCCCTGACAACCACTGATCTTTGTGCATACGCTTTAAATGCACAGTGTCCCGGCCAACTAGCAAATGCCTCCTTCTCGGGTGCTGGAAATCTTATTTCCTTCTAATCCCCCCACCCTGGGTGAGAATATGCAATAAGGCCGGGAGAGTTTGTTCTTCTCCCAGGGGCATTCATTGCTTTGCCTCCCCATTATAAGACTACAGTAGAATAATAATGTCGATCCTGCAGGGTTGTTACAAGGATTACATATATGAAAAATGAAAACCTCTCCAGATGTTAACTATCACTGGTGTCTCTAATTTTGATTTTGGGTAGCTCCATCAGAGAGAAGTTAGTATTTATTTTAATATGCAAAAGGGTTTGCTAAGCAAATGTAGGGACTGCAGGGGAATGTTTAACTTAGAGAATGAGCTTTTAAAAAACAATTAGCAGCTGCCACTTGTGAATTAATGTGCCACCCAACTGGGCTATTCCCCCAGGCTTAGTCCTCATCTCCTGTTCTCCTCCTGCTCTGTCATCAGCAAACACATTTATCTTTTATGGCTTCTCTCATTTCTTGTTGGATACATTCCAAATCTGTCTGGAGTACTATCCTGTCACCTGAGTCCTGGTCAGTATCTTTGACTGTTTCCTGGAAAGTTCCACTCAATGTCCTGCCTTCACATCAAATTCAGAAAGGTGGGCTCCTCTGAGGATGTAGAGAAATTGAAACACTTGTGCATTGTTGGTGGGAATGCAAAATAGTGCAGCTGCTATGGAAAACAGTATGACAGTTCCTCAAAAAATTAAAAAAATAGAGTTACCATATGATCCAGTAATTCCACTTCTGGGCATATACCCAAAAGAGTTGCAAGAGGGTCTTGAAGAGATATTTGCACAACCATATTCATTGCAGCATTATTCACAATAGCCAAAAGGTGGAAGCAACCCATATGTCCATTGGCTGGTGAAGGATAAACAAATTGTGGTATACAAATACAACAGAATATTATTCAGCCTTAAAAAGGAAGGAAATTCTGCCACACACTACAACATAGATAAACCTTGAAGACATCATGCTAGGTGAAAAAAGCCAGACACAAAAGGATAAATACTGTATGACGCCACTTGTATGAGATTTACAGAGTAGGCAAACTCATAGAAACAGAAAGCAGAATGGTGGTTCCCAGGGGCTTCTTGTGGGAGGGGGAAATAGGGAATTGTTGTTTAATGGGTATAGAGTTTCAGTTTTGTGAGATGCAGAATTTCTGGAGACTGGTTAGACAGCAGTGTGAATATGCTTAACACTACTGAACTGAATACTTACAGATGGTTAAGATGGTAAATTTTATGTTATGTGTATTTTATCACAATTAGAACAGCTAAAAACCTAGCTCCTGGGACGTCCCTGGCGGTCCAGTGTTAAGACTCCACACTTCCAGTGCAGGGGGTGCGATTTCAGTCCCTGGTCGGGGAGCTAAGATCCCACATGCCGTGTGGCACAGCCAAAAAAACAAAAAGCAAAATATGAAAAACAAACAAAAACAAAAAACCTAGCTCCTGATCTCAGCTCAAAAGAGACACATCCTAGCTTAGGGAGAGGGGTGGAGTGTAGTGGTTATTGGTGTGGGACCTGGTGTTGGACTGCTGAGTTTTAATCCCAGCTCCATGGAACCTTGGCCAAGTTCCTTAAACTCCTCTATGTCTGTTTCCTTGTCTGTAAAGTATAAATAATATGCATATTTCACAAAGTTACTGTGAGTATTAGGTGAGTTAATCCACATACAGGGTTTAGAAGAATGGTTGGCATGTAGTATGTGTTCACTAAATTGTCAGCTATTATTATGTGGCCCATGTCCTGGAAAACACCTGCCTTCTCTTCTCCACCTGTCTGAATCTTCCACATCTTACAAGTCCCAGATAAAATTTCCTCTTCTTATTAAGAGCCTTTCTGACCATCCTCTTCTCCAAACAGTCATAGTATTTAGAATGTAGCACTCACTTATTTAATACTGCTTTGTATTATATATTACAGTTATGCTACATGTATGTATTCAAAGTGCTTTTGAAAGCCACTGGAAAGAAGTGTGAAATGATTAAAATAGTGAGATCTCTGAGGAGTTGGAGTTGGGGAAAATGACCATTTATGTTATATGTGGTGGATGCTGGGCTCCCCTGAAAGCAGAGCCTGAGACAAGGACTTGAATGCAGCTTGGGAAGTGATTTCAGGGATTAGGAGTGAGGGAGTGGGGAGAATGAAGGAGGAAAAGCTGATTTAAGAGCATCGTGATGGTCAGTTTTATGAGTCAACTTGGCTAGGCTATAGTGCCCAATCGCTTGTTCAAACACCAGTCTAGATGTTGCTGTAAAGGTATCCTTTAGATGTGATTAACATTTAAATCAGTTGACTTTAAGTAAAGCAGATTACCCTCCATCATGTGGGTGGGCCTCGTGCAATCAGTTGACGGCCTAAGAATAAAGACTGAAGTTTCCCAAAGCAGTGGCAACTCTGCCTCTAGCCTGCAATACAGAACCCCTGGCTGGGTTTCAGTCTATGAATTTCAGACTCAA